>NC_041381.1:373956639-374141088 GCF_002162155.2 Triticum dicoccoides | reverse complement strand
GGCATACCGCAAAACGGGACTCCACGGGATACTGTTCATCTCCACCGTCGACCTCCTCCAGCCTCCAAGGGCTACCGTCGACCTCCTCCAGCCTCCACGGGCTCCTGTTCATCCAGCCTCCACCGTGCGCTACTCCACCGGCTACTGTTCAACCACCCCTCCACGGGCACCCCTCCACCGTCTACTGTTCATCCAGCCCTCCACACCACGAGGTCCTGTTCAACCACCCCTCCACAGCCACCCCTCCACCGTCTACTGTTCATCCAGCCCTCCACACCACGGGTTCCTGTTCATCCAGAGGCAACGCCACCGCTCACTGTTCATCCAAACCCCCCCGCAACACTCACTGTTCATCCCAGAGGCAGCATCGATCGGCTGCAGTTAGCAGCAGTAGCGAAGGAATCGCTCCATCAGGTTCAGTTAACAGCCATCGATCGATCGCTCGGGTTCAGTAACGCGTAGCCTGCAGTGCAATTGCTCAACGCCTCGCTCGGGTTCAGTTAGAGGCAACGCCTCGCACACACGCGCGTACCTATACGAGAGAAACGTGCATCACTCTCCCACCGTAACCGGCAACTCCCCAAAATTTTCCTCCCCCTCGCTTCTACCATGGTTTTTTCCGTCATGGACGGCCCAAAGAATGTCATGCAGCTGCGTCTCCGGCCCGCCCAGGACGAAAAGCCCATTTTCTGTCATGATTTTTCGTCATAGAAGTAGGAGCCCACCACATCTATGATGATACCGGATTTTGTCACAATTATCGTCATAGAAGTGTCATATGTATGACAGAAAAAAAATTTGTTCGGCCCAAAATGTCACGGATGTGTCTTTTTTTTATAGTGCCGCAAGGTGGCTGATGACCCACAAGTATAGGGGATCAATTATAGCTCTTTTCGATAAGTAAGAGTGTCGAATCCAACGAGGAGCAGAAGGAAATGACAAGTAGTTTTCAGTAAGGTAATGTCTGCAAGTGCTGAAATTGTAAGTAGCGAGTAGTTTGATAGCAAGTTAATTTGTAATGAGCAAGTAACGATAATAGCAATAAGTATGCAATAAGGTAGCCCAATCCTTTTGAGGCAAAGGACATGCCAAAACAGTCTCTTATGATAAGCAAAACATTCTTGAGGGTACACGGGAATTTCATCTAGTCACTTTCATCATGTTGGTTTGATTTGTGTTCGCTACTTTGATAATTTGATATGTGGGTGGACCGGTGCTTAGGTGCTGTTCTTACTTGAATAAACCTCTTACTTATGATTAACCCTCCTGCAAGCATCCGCAACTACGAGAAAAGTATTAAGAATAAATTCTAACCATAGCATTCACTACAAAAAAATACACTTCCGTGATGATACGTGTTTGTCACAGTAGGTCGCGTTTTTTAGTCATGCATGTACATCCATGATGATTTTATGACAGAATCAAGATAGTCATACCTGTGCTGTCATAGAAGTGTTCCATGACATTACCAAAATTATCATCACGGAAGTGTCCACTTCCATGATGATAAATCGCGCATCACAGAAGTGCTTTCATCAAGGATGACCGACACGTGGCATCCACTGTAACGGAACGCCGTTAAGCTATCGGGTCCGGTTTTGGATCCGATGACCCATTAACAGCCCGGACCAATGGGGATTTTCCACGTGTAAAATAATCATTGGCTGGAGAAAACACGTGTCAGCTCCGCGTTGGCACAGGTGTCACTCATCCAATGGGCGAGACACGCCTATGATATGTTGACACGTGGACCGGCCCATAAAGTTTAAATGGGCCGGCCCAACTAAAGGCCCACAAGATTTTGCGGACCATAATGGCCAGCCCAGCTAAAGGCCCATGAGATTTGTGGACCATAATGGGCTGGCCCAGCTAAAGGCCCACAAGATTTTACAGGCCATAATGGGCCGGCCCAGGTAAAGGCCCACAAGATTTTTGTGTGCCATAATGGGCTGACCCAGGTAAAGGCCCACTAGATTTTTTGCGAATCATAATGGGCCGACCCAGCTAAAGGCCCATGAGATTTTGCCGACATTAATGGGCCGACCTAGTTGTAGGCCCACAAGATTTTGAGGACCCTAGTAGGCCGGCCCGTTAATTGGCTGCCATGTTTTGGGCCAAATGCCGACCCATATTTGATCCGGTCCATTAATGGCCTGCCACGTTTCGGGCCTAATAATGGCCCATATGAGATCCGGCCCGTTAAAATACTACCACATTCTGGGCCAAATTACGGCCCAGATCAGGTCCGGCCCTTTAAGAGGCTTTGAGCTAAATTATGGCCCATATCGGATTCGGACCGTCAACTGGACGCTATGCTTTTGGGCCCACTTGCTAAAGGCCCATTTAGTAATTCGGCCTGATATTAGTTTCGGCCTGTTAAGGGCCCGTTTAACATTTCGACCCTATGTTAATTTCGGCCTGTTAAAAGCCCGTCATATAGTTGGGCCTAACTACGGCCTGGTTTGCATCCGGCCTGCTCGCAGCTGATATCTGATTGGGCCAAATAAGGACCGAGACAATTTTGGCCTGTTAAAAGCCCGTGATTTGATTTGCACAATCATGGGCTGGGGTCCATTTCGGGCTGCTGCCGGCTCGTGAGCTGTTCGACATGTTTCAGGCCCAACCTACTTCTCAGCCTCCTAAAAGCCCATTGAGTTTTCTTGCGAAAAGAGGGACGGCGGTTACTGGGCCTATTAAAGGCCCGAATCTACTAGTGGGCCAGTTTATTTTTGGCCTTTTAACGGACCAAATGACAGGGCCCATGATGCGGATCATACATCGTGATTGCATGATGACCCGATTATGTACCGTAATTTTATGGTTTGGCCGGTTTACTCCGAAGACATGATATATATACAGTAAAATAACTACAGCATCGTGAATAAGAAAAAACCTAGATTATACAATAAAGAAATTACGGCATATTACATCCATTGGGCATCAAAGTTTGCCACTATGATAATAAAGCACAAGCAGACAGCAGATTACATACACTGGGCATCAAAGATCCCCACCAGTGCAAATAAACACGCCGACAAAATAATATACAAAACCGACAGCACTTCAATAGAGTTCAAGAAAGGTTAGCCCTGCTGGGGAGCTGCAGCGCAAGCAACTGAGCAAGCTGATGAGACTGCACTTGCTTAACACTTATATCTTCCTCACTCTGAAAGATAAACAAGCAGACAGATGACAGGTTTTGCACATAAAAGTATCAGTGCTGACAATTCATCACATTTCTTACTGACCAATAAAGTGACACCGTTTAAAATTGCATTAACACAATATGGTATTGTCCAGGTCAAGACATGGCAGGAAATGACATTGTGAAGGAGTTGGCAGCTTCACGACACCACTGGATTACAGATCAAGAACTCATAAGTATCAATGGTTAGTGTGCTGTCAATTTATCCCATTTCAGATTGGCAAATAAAGAGACGGTTTAAATAATAGTAGAATGATATGGCATTGTTCATAGTTAAGACATTGCAGAATATGACATTGTGCTGTAGTGGGTAGGTTCACCACACCACTGGATTACGGATGAAGAACAGAAGCATACATGCAGTGCAAAAGAAGAACACTTGCTCTGTATAGTTTAATTTACATGGTATGAAGAAGGAACTTGGTTGTACAACTGAAAACTTAAATTGAGAAGGACAAACTTTTGTTTATGAACTACATAATAAACTTTAAACATGCAATTTGATGCAAACACCAAAAATAAATAGCTGTTGCAGTCATGCCTAACCAAATATACACAACAAAGTTTGAAGGCTTGAGAAGGACAAACTTACATTATTGGTGAAGACAGGCTCTATAAAGCCCTTGTCCATGCTGATGGGGGGGGGGGATTCAATAAGTTTACCACAAAATCTTCTTCATAAGCATTGCCTTTATTCTACATTTTGTTAAGAGTAAATATAGATGTGATAATATACGAAAAAATGGAGAATATTTAAGATAATATGAAGAGTGATGCTACATAACCAAGTAGCTATAAATGTAAGTGCAGCGATACAGGCAAAAGGTATAGCCAAGAGCAATGCACAGCTAAACTTCTTCAGTACCATCGGTGTTATCCAACCTTATGGTAAGAGTAAATATAGATCTGATGTGTAGAAAATGGAGGGCAAAGAAAAATAAGCTGCAGAGTGATGGTACATGAACAACTACCTGTCAATATAAGTACACTGATAAAGGACAACATGTACTTACAGGAACAATGCAGAGCTAAAAAATTCATTGGCATTGGATATATTCTACACTAATGTAACCATTCATACAGATCAGATAATTTGGAGCGAACAATTGATAAGCAAGCTATTATGCATACTGCTGTCACATAATGAACCAGGTATGTATGCAAGTACAGTGATATAGGACAACAGGTACTGACAAGAGCAAAGCAGCGGGTAGCATATTTGCGATATCCTGTTGTTCTTTTCAAACCAGAATTCTTCTTCGAGCAGATTTCCTGCAAAAAAGATCCATAAGGCACATGCGGAAAAGTAGAAGTTCAAATTGTCATGTGATTTCATAGATAGTACCTCATCCTGGGAACGAGACCAGTGCATAAGAAAGTTTTTCCATTCAATGTCTTCTAAATTTAGCACAGGAGACTTCACCGGAAATTCGTTTATAGACTTGCCATCAAAGTGTGATTTCCTCAAGTAACACCGATACTGCTGCAATGCTTCCTTGAAAAGCACAAGCAAGCTTTGCTCGTCATGACTATCCAGATTGACCCTCGCCTAGTTACAACAATGTAATGTAAATCATTGATGTGTCCAATCAGCAGAAAACAGGAAAATAATAACCATGAATAATAGCACTTACACGTAAGTTGGACAGGAAGATGTGAAAATGGTGTTTGTCTTCACTATAATCTTCCCATGATGGGAATATATGCACGTAGTCCCTAACAACATTGAAAGCATTGTATTTTAAACTAGGAATAAATGTAATTGGGTTCCAATCTGTAGGAATTGGTCGTCTCTGCAGTTGGGATAGGTCTTCGGCCGGTGGACTTGCTGTACTTTTTGCTGGACTAGGATTTTTCTGTGGTACGGCTAGTGCTATGGAAAATGAAATCGGTATACCTTTTGCTGGAGTGCAGGTCCTGTGTGGTGGGGCTAGTGGTGTGGCCAGTGAAGTATGGGTACAGTCTGCTGGAGTCGGTCCTACGTTTTGTGTCACTGGTTGTACAACCAATATAAGTGGGGTGCTGTCTGATTTCTCCGACACCACCACGTTTTTCAAGGACTTTGCTGGTGCTCCTTCAGGTTCGGCAATCACCCTCTTCCTTTTGATGTCTGATGCACAAGAACAACATTTGAGTGGAAAAACATGGTATTATGACAGATGGAATATGTATTGATAATGGATGGGCATGGCATCTCGACATATATGATGAGTAAACTAAGCAGATGGTGGTGCAACAAAGTAGAAGAAATGCAAGACAACATATGCAAGATACGCGCAATCAATAAAACCTTGCCAAATTAGAACAGACACCTTGATGGGTGAACAGGACATGCCATCTGCCTTGATTCCTTGAGGTTAGAATAGTCATTAGGATCATATTCTGAACAAGAATCAACAGGTGGGGAGCGTATGAGTTTCATTGCATCCAGAATGGCACTCAATGCCTTGGTGCCAATTTTGTAAGTCATTGCAGTGTTTACCTTCAAGAGTGGACTGCTGCTAGTGCCACACAAAGCAGCTACATAGATCATATTGTAGATATAACGGGAAAACCGTAAGCATCAAAGTAAAAATAGCAAAGTGGAACTTGCTGGAATATATGTTCTAGTATTGCCGGTACGGCTAGAAAGACTTCGGATACCAGCTCTCTTCAAATGAAGGTGCGGTACTGTTAATATCAGTGTAACTCCCAAAGGAGACACAGCTCCCCGCATTTCCTTACTATTCTTATAGGATTCAAGTGGGCAGACCACTACAAATTTTATTCCTATGTTTACAAAATCCTACGAATCAAAGAGGCTCAAAGTGTCCATCACAACCGACTGTATAGACCTCTACACTGCAAATGTCCATGCTCATCTTCAGTACAAGGAACATACTGTACTACTATCATACTCCCTCCGTTCCAAAATATAAGTCTTGGTAGAGATTTCCACTATGGATCACATACAGATGTATCCAGATACATTTTAGAGTGTAGATTCACTCATTTTGCTCCATATGTAGTCCATGGTGGAATCTATACAAAGACTTGTATTTAGGAACGGAGAGAGAGTACATATTAAAGAAGAACGAAAGAGGAACATGGTAAACAAGAGCAAGCAGATTTTGGATAATAAAATGTTGGTTGCGCAGTGCCAACACATGATGAACCAGAGCGCATTAAGAATGCAACTCCCTGCTGTCTCTCGACCATTTCAGGAGGTTGGATGAAGATCCTATGTCTCCTAGCCCTTCTTCTTCCTCGTCTCTGATTCTTCTCATACAGAACACCGCACGGGCCGCCGGCCGGACCACCGGCCCCCATCGCCTGTGTTCCTCCGCCACCCCCACCCCCGCCCCCACCCGCGTCAAGTTTTCTTTGTTCGGCGAGGCCCCACCGTCGCCCCCCCACAACCACCCGAGCCCCTTCGTTCACACCGGTGAACTCCGGTGAGATCTGAAAAATCGATTGACCCAATTTTGAAATTTAGTCTACTGTGATTTAACTAGTGTGGAATATAAAAGGGGAAAACCATAAGCATTGGGAGTATAGTGTTGAGCATGCCATGGAGGATCTGAAGGTGCAAACCGGACAAAGGCAACTTCGCAACCAAGACAAGAAATCAGAGTAAAGCAGTGGCGATCTATTTTCTTACTGAGTTGAGCAGATACGAAAGAGTACCACCTCTGGTGCAGCGCCGTGTATGCATCTGATGAGAATTTGACGGTGCTGCGGTAGCGATGGCTATCGACGGCGTGGAAGTAGATCTAGGAGGGTAGACGGTGGCGGCGGGGCGCGGTGGACGAGACGGTCATAGGAGCGGCGCCGACAAGGTGGACGACGGCGGGGATGAAGCGAGAGGACGGGATGCAAGGATCCCGGTCTGAAGCCATGGATGAGAGAGGTCGATCTCTTGTAATGGACGGCGGCGTCGGGGTATTAGGTCCGCCATGGTGGAGGAGGACGGCGGTGGATGGGGTGGCGGACGGAGGAGGCTGGGGTGGAGAGGGTGTTTTGGCGCCCACGGAGTACGAATGGGGAAAATGGAGGTAGAGAGGAAGGGGGGACCATGTATTCAGGGCGCGCTTGTCTCAAATGCGAGGAAATTTACAAACTTAGCCCCCATTTCAAATTTCCTACATCACAGCAATATTAGTCGGTTGGGGATAGGGCAGTAATCTCGCATACACTGAATATTTGCCGACGAGAGTTTGTTTTTGGCGCCCGCCGTGTATGAATCGGGGAGGGAGTCGATTTCGACCAAGGACACACTGTGTTTTAGTGCCCACCATGTATGAATCGGGTGAGAGGCGGTTATGTCATGTTTGGGTGAAATTACAAACCTACCCGTATGAAACCTATAGAAATCCAGCAGATAGGCTTTGCGTGGCAGGGATAGGCAGTAGTAATTTCCATCTCGTAGATTTTGGTTTCGGACGGTTACTGCGACTTTCCCCGCTTCGTTCAAATTTTGCAGAGTGCACGTTTACCGTGACAACTCAATTCGAATCCCGTTTGTATTCTATTTTTTCCGGGCGGAATCCATTTTCAATTGGAATTAAATTCTATATACATCATTTTTTATATATATTTTCAAAAGCACAACAAAGAATTCTGCTCCTTTATATGTACAATATGATTTACAAATACAATGATCTCAAAATCTTAAGGTTGAATTCAAAAATTTAAACCAAATTATGTTCTACTAAATGTATGGATCAGTAATATCTACGTATTAAATAACATAGATGCACGTGAATTCATATGAGTATGCATGTTTGATAGATCAATTTGGGTTCGAGTATGGATTACATGTATCATCATGTTGAATTCAAATATTTGAATCCCTTTTATGTTCACTCCTTTCATGCCCATCTCTCTCGCATGCATGCTCCTTCATGTAGCTATAACTCTCTTTTCTCCAGCTCACCCGCACGCTCACTTCATGTTTCTCCTATCCTCGTAAACATGGTCTCTCGACGTCTCCCTTGAGAAGTGTCACACTCTCCCTATCATTATACATTACATGGTTTTCATTATCTCTCACGTCTCTACTGTTCTCTGGTATCACTCGGTACCTAAGCTTTCTTTTTCACCGCCACACACACAATCTCCACTCGTCTTTCACTTTGTCTTTCTCTCTATGGGATTCTCTCACACACCCTATATGTCTCTAGGTATGACTCATACCACTAAAATTACTCTCTCTCTCTCTCCTGTAGACACAACATTTGTTGCGGTCTCCTTTTCATCTCCATCCCAGACTGGCATTATTCATTTGTTTACCGATCAGACAACCCCCCCTCTCTCTCTCTCTCTCACACACACACACACAACTCCTGCTCCCACTCCCCTTCCCAGCTACCGTCTCTCTCTCTCACACAAAACTCTCGCTTTCGCACCCCGACTCGTATTTCTCTCATAAACATTTATCGACTAGCCTCTAGATAGGTTTATACACCCGCACACTCGTGCTTCCACTATCGCATACATGTCTCTCTGCCGCTCCTTGTATCTATGTAGATTTTTCTTCCCTTCTTGAGACACGCCCTCTCGATCGTGCACACACACACTATCGCCTCATTTTAAGTTGATACCTTTCGCACACACACTCTTTGTGTCTTTGTCACACATGCACTCCATCCTCCTCCACTCTCCCTCTCTCTCTCTCACACACGGGCTTTTTGCAACAACTAGCAAGATGCCCATGCGTTGCATGGAACATCAAGATGCATTTGTATGAGTAGTTTATCTTGTGGGGGAAAAGGATGAACGAGGGAAGGCCTTATTTGCAAATGTGGAGAGGGGTGTGGGTATCTTTTTGCAAAATTGCCATAGTTTCCTTCCTATCCGTCAGATATAGATTGGACGGCCTATAATGCAGGATGGCAGGCACAAGATCATCACTGACAATGCTTTTTATAATAGTAGGGATAAAAAACAGAGTTGGTGATGATGGTGGGCCTGCCATCCTGCAATGTAGGTCGCCCGATTTATATCTGACGGATAGGAAGGAAAATATGGCAATTTACCCCCACTCCTCACCACATTTGCAGATAAGGCCTTCCCTCGTTCATCCTTTTCTCCCACAAGATCTTGATGTTCCGTGCAACACACGGACATCTTGCTAGTAAGAGTAGAAATTAGACATATACCACTTCTCGAATCTTGAAACCAACAACATTCTTCCCTTATCTCATCAAAACCGCCAAAGGAATATATTTTGAGTGAAACATAACATATTTTTAGTGATATACGTAATTCAAAACTAGACTTTTTTCTATCAAATCGGTGAATATGTATTGATCTACTTTGATCGCGTGACAATACATTGGCACATTGCTAGTAGTTGTTATAATTTTTTGGACACCAGACAAACGGTGGAGTACATATACGAAGAGAAGAGGCGCACGCATGTAGTCGGTCTCTCGCTGTCTCGCACACACGAGTGTTACGTAAAGGCAACATTAACAACTAAACCCTAAAACCCTAGGTGCACGATTGCTGCATTCGCGGGTACTGGTTACGTGGTGGAGCACCTTTGTAGTAATAGTCAGCTCGCGTGATAATTTGATCCGTAGGAGTTGATGGTCGGGACCACAGGTGAACGACTTGGAGGCGGTGGCTCGCCAGTTGCTACAGATCGAGTAGCCACGTTTAAAATATCATTTTTTAGTGGGGTTAAGAGTTCCGATTTTCAATGGCGCGTTATAAGTACTAAGTAGTTTTTAGAATGATTGGTATGGAGCGAAAATGGAATTCATAGTACTACGTACCTCCTTGGCATATGGTTGTATGGGTTTATGTTGCGAGATGTTGAACTTGGTAGTTCTAGGGCAAATACTATGGTTTAGATTTAGATGCTGGTTTTCAGTAATGAAAATTGGAAGGGGAAAACCCTTCTTTGATTAAAAAAACTACTACCTCCATTCTGGTTTACTAGTCCCTATCGTATTTTGGGTCAAAGTTTGTCCACGGATTTTATTTGTAAAATGTGAATGGAAAACGAGATTTTGTTATACCCAAACAAAAAAGGACTGGAGGGAGTGATTGCTCTGATACGGATGCGACCTCTCATAGCGCAGGCATTGAACCGGCGCGTCGGCCAAGAGGGCCCCACTCGCTGCAGGCCCGGCTGAGCATGCCTCCTCGCCGCATGCAACCAGCTTCAGACTGCCCTGCCTGCCTTCATTGAATCCGCGCGTGTGCTGGCAACACGTCCTTCTGCGAGCCGACCGGCATTTTAGAACACAAAAATGACTAAAATATAATTAATTTACGCATGGTCTTGACTTGTTGTGCTCGCACTGGTAGGAGGAACTAGTAGAGGTTTTTCTTTACTTATAACTCTCCTCACATTTTTTTGGCTTTGAAGTGAATCATGGTTGTGGACATTATGTATGAATGTGCAGATATCTGTGAACATGAGTTTGATGTGGAAGTTGGACTTGGAATGTCGGGCTTGCGCGTGAACTATACCATGTCCAATGCTTCGTCTATTATTGTTTGGAAAGTAATTGCTGTTATTACATGACCCGAAAAAATATATTTTGTGCCACATCAGTAGATGCACGGACATCACAACATGCATGCTGACTGGATAAACATTTGAACCTAGCTATTATGAAGGAAATTTTGTATTGACAACAATTTTAGATAGCAGGAGACGCCTAGCCTGCTCTACCTCTGCTAGCTTATTTCTGGCTTCTTCCATCTCTTGTTTGGCTTGGGTGAAGAGAGCATCTGATTGCTCTTTTTGCTTCTTCAGGAACTCAGCTACATTCTCAAGGGCTGCTGCACGCTTTCTTTCAGCCTTTACTAGAGCCACGAGGACACGAACAGCTGACGACTCCACCTGGCTTGTGTGTAATCCAACATCATCTGGGAATTTGCACCTTGTGTCTAATCCAGCATCATTAGGGAACTGACACCTTGTGTGTAATCCAGCCTCATTTTGGAAAATGATCTCGAGGTTGACCATACTTCCCTCCTCGCAGGAACTGCATCCTAACATGAAGTTACTTCTTTTTTAAATCAATACTCAGAGCAACGCAGATCCATTAGTAGAAGTCAGATAAACAAAACTCGGAGAAGTGAATTCAAAAGGAAAAATAATATAAAAATAGACTACAAGGTGAGAACACCCACTTCCTGCATCAAGCTAAAAACGAAAGCATTAGGACGATTAAGACTCTTCTTATTACACATCAAAGAACATGAGGCTTAAGAGAAACAGAAACTACAACATATACACATCTAAGAACACGAGGCTAAACGAAAGTAATTGAAAGGGTGTTACTTACCAAAGCTCATTTTACAGGTTCGGTGCAACTCCTCTTTAACTTGCCACGCTCCTTGAAGATGTACCCAATATCCCGTGTTTAGTCTTCATTGCTACTCTACATGTTCGCACTCGTGGTTTTAAAATCTCAACACGACAAGAAAAATATACTACTAGTAATACTCGCGCATCTTGTGGGCAACATTAAAGCACTCATCTGCCATCTTAGAGCATCTCCAATAGAATTGCAATGCGGCGCTTTGAAAAAGCGTTTACAGTGCTGAGATCGAGAAGTAGAGAGACTAGAGAGTAGAGGATAGTTCTCAGCATTTATAGAGAAAAAAATAGATAATTCAACTACTCGTCGTCCGACTCCTCCTCGGTGATGTCCTTCTCCGATGTCTGACTGTAGGCGTGAAGATACCGATCATCGTCGGATTCCCAGGGCGACACTGCTCCTAGCCTCATGTTGAATTGAGCATCCGCTTTTCGCCTACGCTTGTCCTCGCGATAGGCGGCTCGCTCCGCCCTCCTCTTATCCCTCTCCGCCCTCCTTTGCGTGTAGAACTCGCGCTCGTTGATGATGTCCTGCGGGAAGCATTGGCGCCACAGCGCCATGGCTTCCTTGTCCATCTCGGCGATGCCGAGACGGTGCTCCCGCCGCCGTTGTCGCGATGATCCTCGTCGGTGCTAAGCCGTGGCAGAGGCGCGAGCTCCTGCGCCCGCTCCCACGTCGGCACGTTGGGGAAGTTCAATGTTCTATGAGGCCACTGGAGGCGCCATGCCGCCGCGTCGTACGCGCGGGCGGCCTCATTGTCGGTGTCGAAATTGCCGAGGTCGAGGCGCATCCCGCGGAACCGGATCTCGTCGGAGGGGCACGCGTGGACGCCGCGGTATCCCCAAGTTTCCCGCCGTCGCAGCGGCATGGTGGCATGGCGGCGGCGAGGCGAGAAAGAGCGGGGAGAGAGCAGTGGTGAGGTACAGAGCAGGGAAAGAGTGGTGGCAAGGCACAGAGCGGTGGGAGGGCATTGGATTTTATAAAGCGCGCCGGACGCCACGCGCCAAAACTAGCGCACGCCCGGCCGCTTTTTCCCGCGCGCGCAAGCCTTTCCTGACGTCTCTGCTATCTCTACTCTCTTCTCTAATGTTATATTTATTTTATATTTAATATTTATCTCTACTTCTCTACTATCTACTTTTTTTTCTCTATATACTTTTTTTTATAAAAAACAGAGTTGGTGATGATGGTGTGCCTGCCATCCTGCAATATAGGCCGTCCGATTTATATCTGACAGATAGGAAGGAAACAATGGGAATTTTGCAAAAAGATACCCATACCCCTCTCCAGATTTCCAAATAAGGCCTTCCCTCATTCATCCTTTTCTCCCACAAGATAAACTACTCATACAAATGCATCTTGATGCATGCAACGCATGGGCATCTTGCTAGTTATAAAAAACTTTCCATCATTTGCCACACTACTGGTTGCAGATGAAAAACCTACCCAAGCACAACGCGATACATGAGCGACGCACAATTACAAGCTGATATTCTGTTGGTCAAGGAGGCTATAACCAATTACTTTTACGGGAACAATAGCACCCAGGAAATTTGAAGGGTAGGTATGAACAAAATTGGAACTGCACATGTACTGCTAAGTGATTCAATACACACATTACCAATCGAGGAGGAGAACGATGGTCGCAGTGGCCTCTATGAGTCATGGTCCGCAACAGGAGTCAGTTCATTGTCCACGACGGTGGTGCTTCTGCGCTTGGCATCGGCTTCTGGGAAGCAGATCCGAGACCATGGAAGACGGTGCCGGGGAAGAGGCTCCATGTATGACGACGATGGTGGACCGGCTCTAGTGCGGCGCACGAGGTCATCGATGAGGCAGATGCGCTGCGGTGGACGAGTGTGCCGATGTAGAAGGGGAGGAGCACGAAGGCTGCGGTGCCGTGGAGAAGTCTATTTTGCGGTGGGGATAGAAAATGGGGAGTATTCAAGTGTACTACTCTGGGTGCCAAGATGGAGTTGGCTGGGTAGGGTGAACCTGAAGTTACGAAAATAGCCCCCTACCAAGCGTCATCCGTAGGCCTGTTCCGAAGGCTATGATGGTAACTTCCCACTGCTCGAATTAAGGTCGCGGGAGATTTTCCCGCCGACCTCAAAATTTTGTGACACTGAACTCCCCGTGTGGCGTGTTGAGTGATTCGGCTAAGCAACTAGCGAGTAGTACTAGTAAACTCTGCATATTAGGTTTGACCGAAGTCAAACTTCCTAAAGTTTGACCAAGTTTATAGAAAAATATAAACATTTACCATAACAAATATGTATGATGTGGAAGTACATTGAATAATGAATCTAATGGTATTTATTTGTTATTGTATATGTTAATATTTTTTGTTATAAGCTTTCTGAGAGTTTACAAAACTTGACTTTGACCAATGCTAATACGCAGACTTAAATAAAAACGGAGGGAGTACACATTTGTTTTCTTAGTTTGTAGTGAACTAATCATTTGTTGAAATTGTGAAATAAATATATTAGGCTATTGACTTCGAATGTAATGGTCTATACAATTCAATAGTTACAATCATTGTCGAATCCCAAGATGTATACAAGGTCTATAATACTTCACAACATGCTCAAACTCACATAATCCCAGTCAAATGAGAATCTAAATGCATTTCATAGTTATTAATTTGTAGGATGCAACAAAACCAACCATAACTCTACATCAGCCATTATAGAAGCAACATTTTGAACATATCCCAATGTGTGAATGAAATGTGCAGGGAGAACTTGCGAAGATGGAGTAGATATGGCGGGAAAGATTGTATGTATGTGGACAAGAGAGTAGGAGACAAACCTAACGAGACACACAGAGAGAGATAGAGAGAGAAAGAGAGAGGAAGAAGTTAGGTCTGTGAGAAAGATGGAGACATGTAATATACGTGAGATGCATGTGCATCCGGATTCTGTATACGTGGAAGGAGAAGAGACAACATGTTTGATGAGAGAGCTGGAAAAACATGGACGAGAGGGGAAGGATCTCGTGGGTTGAGGGATTGATTATTTTGTGTTGGGGAGAGAGGGATTGATAATTTTGTGCGAGAGAGAGAGAGGGTGGGGGAGGAGTCAGTCAGCCATCGTCACATCATCCTGCTTCCAAATGGCCCCGCATTCTCTAGCGCGGTGTGGTCGCCGTCTTCGATCTCCTTGATGCCCCCTTTGAAGATTGAGGTGTTGTGCATGTTGAGGTGCAAAGAAGCACAAACGAGAGTGGTCACCATATAACCTTGGACGAGGATGAATTGTGTGCTTGGGGGAGGGTGTGTGTGTGTGTGTTGTGTTGTGTGTGTGTGTGTGTGTGTCGGATATTGAGAGAAAACAAACCTAAGGAGAGAAATGGGTATTCACGAAGAGATTGTGCGGGCCTTGAGGTGGGCAGGGGCCGGGTGAGGGTGTCAAAATGTGCGCGTTGATGCATGTGTTACATGCGATCGTGCGAGGGACGGACGAATCGAGAGAGATGGTTGTTGTGTTACGGATGCTCCTCTCTCTCTCTCTCTCACACACACACACCCACAAGTAAACTAGAAGACCGTTCTCTCGTGTATACACAACATATCGGCATCTGTCTATGTCTCACTCATGCATGATCATTTGCACATTCACACCTCTCTATGTCTGTATCACACACACACCGTCTCCACATTGCCCTTCCGCCACAACACACATATGGACACATACACACGTTCTCTCTCAGTCACACACACAAAATCAGTATTAAAAAAAACTAGGGCGCACCTAAAAGTCCAAATCCAAATAAACACGAATTGGAGATAAATTCAAATATATGGAAATATTGTAGCGTCAAGAACTTTTCTAGGAAAAAAAGTTGAGTAATATTCGGGGATTGTTTTCACACACACAAAAAGGTTCGGTGGATGTCCTTCGAGCGCGACACGGTGACGCACCATTCGATCGACCGCGTGGCCGCGGTTCACGGCTTGCACAGGATTCCGTATCGTGGATGTGGTACTAACTAATAAAAGCGCTGCCTAAGTCTAATGTTTACGTGTACTAGTACGGTTTTCTTTTAAGTTTGACCAACCCTATATAAAACTAAAGTAAGCTCCCATACGTACACTCATCAATATGCCGCCATCGCCGTTGTGCATGCCGGCGCCTGCCTGCTTTGGCCAACAATTTCTCTCCCATCACCGCCATGTCGCCGCCATCCCTGTGCCATGAAGCCGAAGGCTTGCCCGCTCACGTCGTCTGCAGTCCCTCCTCGTGATGCCACCGCGCTGCCAAGCACGCGGGCAGCTGGTGGAGCCGCGTCTATGCACACAGTGTACGAAGAGGAGGACGAGCGCGTGCTCCAGCACGCCTGCGAAGAGGAACTAGCGTGTCATTGTCGTCTCCACCCGCGCGGAGGAGGTGCGCATGGTGGCTGTCGCGGCGGAAGCCGGTCGCGCGCGCATCGAGCCCGCAAACCGGGTGCGGACGTGGAATCTACCTTCGAGACCTTGATTGCCACGTGGATCCTGCAATCTGAAGGAGCAATTTGGGTCAGTCGACTCTTGTGAGCCGTTTGATGCAACATGGATGGCTAGAAGGGCTTCTTCCACCTCTTCTGCCGTCTTCTTCCTTCGCTCCGTCAAACTTCTTTCACAAATCGACTGACCCAAATTATACTACTAGTACGAATGTATTAAGTACAGTAGGAACATGAAGATACGAGCAGTAGTACCAACTGCAAGAAGACCAGTAGTAAGACATAGTACTAGTACTACTGTACGTACTAAAGAGTTCAAATAACGAGAAAGAACATAAACATAGTTCTACTGGGGCCTCAGCACAACACACCCTTGAAAATAAACTAAGCAACAAGTCCGCTTGACACTGCAGTAGAACCAGCATGAGCGACGACACTGCCACCTACTCGGAGTCTGAGTCCACGTCCTCGACTTCATCCTCGTCCCTCTTCCTCTTCCTCTTCGCTGATGCTTCTTTGCTTGAACTGGACACTGGCTCTGCTTCTTCATCCAACCCTTGTAGATATTTAAACAAAGGTAGGCATCCATTGTTGCGTACAGGATGTGATCTTCATCTAATGTCTTCGACTCCCATGCATGATGAAACTCATGATGAGGTTTCTTCAGTTTAGCATACGAAGGATCAATCATGGCTGCTGCCAGGGTCAGCATTGAAGGCTGAGAGGAGGACACCAGGCTTGCCATCTGGAGATCGAAGGGCTGGCCTACAATGAGACCTATCCGACGCAGGACATCCCTGTCGTTCCTAAAGTCTACAGTAACGAATTTCACTCTTTCGTCCTTGAGGAAGTTCTTAAAATCCTGGCACTCAACGTCGCCATAGCATATGTGGTAAACTAGGCAAACGTTATGTACGCAAACCTGGATCACGGCGGGCTTCTTCCTCTCTGCCTCCTTTAGAATCTTCTCTCTTTCCAGGACTGTGGTGTACCCAACATCTAGCCCAGCGACCCACTCATCCGTTGAACTGTTGAACATGCGTAGGAAGCAAGCAAGTCATGCTTTCACCGTCGCGGATCCACATGTGTAGATGACAATGAAATCATCACCGGTGATGGCTCTAACCTGGTACTCAGCGGCGACCATGGAGATTTGGGAGGCCATGGATTTTGGAGGAGGGTTAGGAGAAGTTGAACTGTTGTACCCCGCAAAAAAAACTAGGAGCAAACTAATGTGAAAGGACGGGACGACTGGGAGCGAACTGTTGTAAGGTAGAAGACGAGAACGAGTAGGGCGTGCGAACGGCGTGTGGTTGCTGGCTTGCTCGGTGGATAAACGGCTGCAAGCCCCCAAGGAGTTCTCAAGAACTATGCGGGACCCACTAGATGTCATGTCTACTAGACCCATATCGTAGGTCTGACAGTATAGCTTCTACCTGTTCGCACGCCATGTCGGCGCGTGGATGTAACTTCACTTAATTCCGTTAACCATTGTGCCTCCCACGACCTTCACCTCCCTCGCGTGGTCGCGCCCTTTGAGATTTCGACCGGCTATAAATGAGCAATTTTTTTGCCTACTCCGCATGCATGATACTCCCCACTACAAAAAAAGACACATCCGTGACATTTTGGGCCGAATGAAACTTTTTTCTGTCATACATATGACACTTCTATGACAATAATTGTGACAAAACCTGGTATCATCATAGATGTGGTGGGCTCCTACTTCTATGACAAAAAATCATGATAGAAAATGGGCTTTTTGTCCTGGGCGGGCCGGAGACGCAGCCGCATGACATTCTTTGGGCCGTCCATGACGGAAAAAACCGTGGTAGAAGTGAGGGAGAGGAAAATTTCAGGGAGTTCCCGGTTACGGTGGGTGGTCGGGGGCTGAGCGATGCACGTTTCTCTCATACACGTACGCGTGTGTGTGCGAGGCGTTGGCTCTAACTGAACCCGAGTGAGGGCGTTGTGCTCTAACTGAACCCGAGCGATTGCACTGCAGGCTACGCGTTACTGAACCCGAGCGATCGATCGATGGCTGTTAACTAAACCCAATCGAGCGATTCCTTCGCTACTGGTGCTAACTGAAGTGTTTGGTTCAAGCCACACCTTAGGCAAGCCACACTAAGGCCCCACATGACATAGACACAAAAAATGTGGCAAGATTCCCTTAGGATTGCCAACTTGTGGCTCTCATTTTGACACTAATAACTTTGCCTAAGCTTAGTTGTGGCAAAGTTAGTCATGAATTAAGTTCAACCATGGAGTCTTCTAGATTATACATGTGGCAGAATCTGGTGGATGATATCCAACGGCCAGTAGTGCTCGGATTTGCCATCTTTGTACCGTCGGATTTTGGCTTCATCCAACGACCAACTTTCAAAGTTTTTCACACACTATATAGGGGGTATAGACATAGATGTGCCGGTCCGTTGCAATGGATCCAAAGTATATCTATTTAGTGGAGTGCACTCTAAACACATTATCTATTTATTTTTCTCTAACCTTTCGTAGCCATGCAACCAAGCCACATAAGCTTCATGGGTGCCCCCCACATCATATTATTCATACTACGTTGATTGTAAAAAAGATAAATCACCCAAAACAAGATCTTTCTGTTTTTTGTTCCTACGATGTTGTGCCGTGCACATACCTACTAGTTGTATAGTGGTAGTACTAGTAATATAGTATTAGGAGTACAAACTTGGTACTAGTAGGAGTAGTACTAGTACGGAATGCTCCTACTCTATCAACGAGCCCCATCTGACACCAAATTTCTTGGCTTCCATGCTACAACTAGATCTTCCCCTTGTTTCTGTTTTCCAACCCGGCGACGGGCGGGGTGTCAGTATGCTCAACAACGATCCCACATGAAAGTGAAAATGCTAGGCAACACTCCTTCCTAAGCTATGTGTCGTGACGGACGGGCCATGGAGTACTCCCGATTCCCGGGCGTGTGGGGGTGCGACGCGAACGCGGCATGCTTTTTCCTTTTACTAGCAATGTGCCTGTGCGTTGCGACGGATCCAAAGTAGTAGAATAGTAGTATTTGTTCACAAACTTGAAAGAAATCACTATTGTTTTGATATACTCCTAATATATTACTCCCTCCGTACCTAAATATTTGTCTTTTTAGAGATTTCAGATGGACTATCACATACGGATTATATAGACATATTCTAGTGTTTCTAGCAAGATGCCCGCGCGTTGCACAAAGTTGATAGAAAAGGTAAGGACAACTTATAAATTGACGAATGGAGTACTAGTTACAGTGATGCATATAATTAAGCAAAGGGATCACACATGTCGGTATTGACTGGAACTAGAATGCAACAGCACAATAAGAATTAAGGCCACGATGATGCAATCGCAGTGGTGGTTACAGAAGGCAAGAAGAAAGATGGATCCATGAACGTACGACGTCCTCCTCCTCAACTTAGTGCGCCGGGCCACCGACCGGCGGCTAAGGAGCGGCGGCTTTTGTGGCGAGGTCGAGGTGCTTCTCAACAAAGGCATCCAAGGCTTCCAACCGGTTGAGGAAGGCCAACGTCGTAGCATCCTCACTGGCCTTGTAGATACCTATGTACACAATTTGCTCGTACACGTGGATGTGTAGGTCGACGAATTCTTGCAGGGCGAGGCGCCTCGCGGCGAGCGTGACCTCTAGGTGGACATTCTTCGTGGCGTCGGCGGGCGGTCGTAGGGCCACCAGTGCTTGAAAGAGGTTCCGGCCATGGAGGCCGATTAGGGTGGCAGGCAATGAGGAGCCCGGGCGTGCGGACTGGAGGAGTATGGCGATGTCGTCTGCGAGCTTCTTGAGGACGGTGAACTTGTTGCTGGTGGCAACGATCATCTGGTCCAACTGAGAGTCGTAGTTGGCGTCGACAGCGTCCATCCACCAGCCGGTCTCCAACACAGTCTGGAGATGATCCTCGGTGCCATGCCGCAGGCCGGTGTCGTGGACCATCTGGCACAGCCACTGGCCGCTCGCGCGCATCGCCACCATGGGTCTGGAGTGAGCTCTTTTGCGCTTAGTGTAGGTGCTTAGGCAAATGCTTAGGTGCGTACGATGTCGTAGATGCATTGGAATGGAGGGGCGCCTTTATATGAGGGCAATGAGGGCAAACTACGTTGCATTCACATCGTGCAGCCTCTTTTCCCGGACCTCCTCCCATTACTTCCCTCATGCATTAATTGAAGGAGGATGCATTGGCCGTTCAACATTTCGGGAACCGCCACTCCCTCCCTTGTCTGCATTAAAGCTGTATCGGGAACTGCGCCGCCCGCTGTCAAATCGAATACTCCCTCCGTCTAGGTGAGTATTAAGTCATCTTACAAAAACCAAATACACATAGGCGTGGTGCATTAACTCTCACGTTGTTTCTTATTTTTTGACATAAATAGAGGAATCAACCAATAAGAGATGTGGGGCTTGTATGCTTTTAATGACTTGAGACTATCAAACATGACATGCAGTGGTCAGTTCGTTGCACGCAATGATATTAATAAGGGAGTACCTAGAACTCATCTAGATGAGATACAGCCCACGTCAGCATACACGCATCTTATAGCATCACATCCAAGGGCTATAAAAGATGAATGAGACCAAATTATATCTCATCTAGATTAGTTCTAGCAAAACTGTATTAATAATACTTAGTACTCCTACGCCATGTATCATATATTAGTATCATGTAGTACTTTATTTATTGCCTTGTATGACACATAGTACTCAACTCTCTCTCTTTCTTCATTTAATTCCATGACACCTCATAAAAAATGCTAAGGTTAGTACCATTACAACCAGCCTTAGCAAATACTAAACATTAAGTTCTCTCGTTTTCCTCTCCACCTTGGTCACCTAGACGGAGGGAGTATACTGCGCGGGCTTTTCCTGCGCGGTAGGCGGGGCAGTTCCGCCTAGTCGGTTCGATAGAGATGCGAGAAGACGAGGGAGTAGGCTACTGCAAACGTAGGGCTGTGTGATTTGACAGCGAGTTACTGCTGGACAGGTGGGGCCCCGTGATTTGACTTGCCATTATCATTTTAACTGCGGCGCTACGACCGGCGTGAGTCTCCCGATTCTTGACCACCTCCATACAGGTGCCTCTCCCAATGCTCCACCATGTAGTAGTAGAGGCTGGCTCTTGCATGAGAGCCCACTTCTCCACTTTTTCCTTGCCTCTCTTTCCTCCACATATGCAAAAATGCCATGTAAAGCGCACTATTGTACTTACTGCTCCTACAGGTGCTTAAGCTTGCCACATAGGCATAAAGTCTGATGTGGCAAGTTAATCAAGAAGAGAGATACTAGTTTGGTGACCCAAGGAAGAAACAGTGCTAAGCGCGTGTACCTAGGTGAAAAGACAATTTTGAGTCTATAGCTAATTAAATGAAGCAAACTTAGCAACAAAAAACTAATAAGCACACCATTTCATTGGAAGAGGTCACTCCTTGGCAAATGCAATAAATACTAGTACTCCATGTGTCCCATAATGTAAGAACGTTTTTGGCACTACACTAGTGTCAAAAACGTTCTTATATTATGGGACGGAGGGAGTACGAAGAAAGAGATAGAGAGAAGTAAAAAAATACACTTATAGCCAACCTTATAGCTAACCTTGTTGTAGTATGAGTGACTAAGTGATGACTATGTATGACATGCCAACATCAGATAGCCTAACGCATCGTGTTAAATCTCCAAGGGCGCAACCGCGCGAGCGACGCGACGGTCGTGCTAGGCGCGACCATGATACGGGCTGCTGGCAGCCCTTGGATCTGAGATCAAACGGTCGCATGCTAAGTTGCTGAAAATTTGTAGAATAACCCTCCAGGATAGGATATTCACCCATAGGTCTAGAATCACGCCATGCAACCGTTTGATCTCAGATCCAAGGGCTCTCGAAAGCTCATATCATGGGAGAATGGAAAGCCACTACCCCGCCGTTCGCACGCTGGCAGTTCGCTCCTACTCGTCCCTGCACGTCCTTTAATACTACGGCGGTTCGCTCCTAGTCGTCCCATCCTTTCATATTACGGCAGTTCCACTAATCCTAACCCTCCTCCCAAATCCATGCCGTCCCAAATCTCCACGATCGGCGGTGAGTACAAGGTTAGAACCATCACCGACGATGAGTTCGACGTCATCTACACCGTTCTTCCACGACGGTGAAAGGATGCCTTTCTCGCTTCAGACGCATGTTCGAAAACTCAGATGATGAGTGGGTCGCTGGGCTAGATGTTGAGCACACCATAGTCCCGGGATGAGAGGAGGATCTAAAGGACGAAGAGAGGAAGAAGCCCGCCGTGATCCAGGTTTGCGTGCATGACTTATGCTTGGTCTACCACATATGCCATGCCGACGTTGAATGCCTGGATTTTAAGAACTTCCTCGATAGCAACCAAGTCAAATTCGTTACTATAGACTTTACGAACGACGAAGAAGTCCTGGGTCGAATAGGCCTCATTGTAGGCAACCCCTTCGACCTCCAGAAGAATCGGCTGCTGCCCTCCGGTAGCCAGCCTTCAATGCTGACCCTGGCAAGAGCCATGGTTCATCCTTCGTATGGTAAACTAGAGAAACCTCCATATACGTTTCATTGTTAAGCATGGTAGTGGAATGTACTAGATATAGACCACATCCACTACGCTGCAATGGATGGCTACCTTTTTTTCAATATCTACAAGGGTTGGATGAAGAGAAAGAGCCACGTGTGCGGTTCAAGTAAAGAAGTATCGACAAAGAGGAAGAGGGACAAGTATGATGTCGAGGACGTGGACGAGGACTGCGAGTAAGGTGGCAGTGTCGTTGCTCATGGTGGTTCTAATGTAGTGTCTACCGGAGTAGTTGCAAAGTTTAATTTCAGGTGTGCTTAGTTTAATTTGAGGGGCGTGTTGTGCTAAGACCCCAGCAGAACTATGTTATATTTCTTCTCATTACTTTAACTCTTTAGTACGTACATACTGGTATTTCACATTTTGTCTTTTAGTTGGTATAGTACTACCACTCGTTTCTTCACATTACATACGTACAATATATATGGCCAACATCATATAGCCAGCAGTATAGTTGTCAAAGAATTTCAGGGTGCTTAGTTTTGTCAAAGAATTCCAGGGTGCTTAGTTTTATTTGAGGGGTGGGTTGTGCACTTGTGCTGGACACCATTATTGTGAAAAGCCTTTTTAATAGTACTATATGCATAATTTGGCGACGAGCGCTCTCTATATGTACCACCTTTTTTTAATTTCAAGTTTTGCTCCATGGCGCAATCCATCGATACTACTACTATACAAAAGTGGAGTATATACATTTTTTAAAAGGCTAGAGGGCGGGGCAGTCTAGCTCGGTCGGTTTCACGAGAGGCGAGGGCCTTTGTGATTTGACGGCTCATTACTGCTGTCAAATCGAATAGTACTGCGCCACCCGCTGCACACCCGACGCCTCCATTAAACCCCTCCGTTAAACCCGCATGCAAAACGAGAATCCTACTCCGGCCACACGTCCGTTCATGAGTGGGCCGGAATTAAACGCAACACCGGCCGAGCTCCTCCCGTCCGCCCTCAGTTTAAACGAGGCCAGACGTCGGCCAAACTCCTACCGTCCGCCCTCTATTTACACAAGGCCAGATAGACAACGGGCAAGAAACGCACCCCTCCGCCGCTCCCCCATCTCCTCCTTCACCATTTTCTCCACTCTTCCGATGGCTTCCGATGAGCCATTCTCCGGCATATTACCCGGCTGGGTGGCCCGCCGAGCCCTGCGGATATGGGCGAGGCCGCTCGGTGCTTCATCAACCTCGCTTGGCCCGTCGGAGCCAGTTGCCGCCCCAAGCAGGCGTGTGGTTCAGCAACTCGCCGCTCCAGTTCAGCTCGATGAGGAGTGGCGAGTTGCTCCACGCCGGCACGGCGGCGAGCTCGCCGGTACGGGCGTCGTCGCTGCAGCGTTGTACCGCGCCACCAGTGTCTGCGGTGGTCGTGCCTCCCGTGTCTGTGGGCGCGCCATGCAGGCAGAGACAGAAGCCGGGTGCATGGAGAGCGACGAGTCGGTGGCCAGCTTCTCCGTGTCCGCCGCCATCATCGAGGAGAAGTAGAACACGGGAGGCCGCTGCCACTTGGGACCCATGAAGGCCACCGCCGAGGCGACGACTGGCATTCAGGTGGTTTCTTTGCTGCTTCATCTCTTCCAAGGACCTTCGTCGACCCGCAAGTGTCTGATGGACATGAGGATCCGCGGGCGGCCATTTAGATTATGTACTCCCTCTACAGCTCGCGGGAAATATTTGTTCTAAGAATGGATAAATTGTATGTATCTATAACTAAAATAAGTCTAGATACATCCATTTCTAGGACAAGTATTTCCGGACGGAGGGAGTATTAATTATACAAGAGAGCCGGATTGGCACCGCTTAGTTCATGTAAATGTAATGAAATCCATCATGTTTATATGAAGATCCGACTTTTTTATACGAAATCCTTCATGCTTATATGAAATTAGTCCGTGTTTGCATGAATTTCATCTGGTTGGTTAGAGTTGTAAAAATGTATGCCACTGGCGTTTGATGTCGTCCTCCACGGAAGGAAGCGGGAGGAAATTTGCCGGCTGCCGTTGGAGATGCTCTTTATGATGGAAATAATAGAGTGACATCCAATCCATTTGAGTTAATTGCCTGTATGATTGTCCCTCTATAAAAAGTTAATTGCATGTATAGTGTACACGTGACTTGTAGGGTGGCTACAACTTCGTACAGAAAGTTAAAAAGAAACAAGTCCATCCTTAATCTTGTATTCTAAGTACTCTATGGGTTCCATTGTCAGTACAGTAGCAAAAGAAGTATATATTAAATAAGTAATATATAATATAAAAATCTAAAGTTAAAAGACAGAATTCAAACTCATGTCATTGCGTTGCGAGCATCCGGCGCTAACTAGCCCAGCACATTTTTGTTGTAGACCATGCTGGAGATATATCTCCATGTCTACTCTTATACTCCATTCGTTCCTAAATATTTGTCGTTTTCAGATTTCAAATGGACTACCACATACGGATGTGTATGTAGACATATTTTAGAGTGTAGATTCACTCATTTTGCTCCGTATGTCTTTTCAGGAAGGGGTCAGATTTGTCCTTGATTTATTTATGAGGTATCCAGATGGCACTGCACCGCTAAGAAAAGAGGGTAACATCAAAATGATGGACTACTTTTTTGAGTATGTTGGTAAGGTCCGGTCATAGTCACTTGTTGAAATCTCTAAAAAGACAAATACTCCCTCCGTCCGGAAATACTTGTCATCAAAATGGATAAAAGGAAATGTATCTAGACGTATTTTAGTTTTAGATACATCTCTTTTTATCCATTTTGATGACAAGTATTTTCGGACGGAGGGAGTATTTAGGAACAGAGGGAGTAGAAAACAGAGTTGGTGATGATGGTGTGCGTGCCATCCTGCAATATAGGCCGTCAGATTTATATCTAACGGATAGGAAAGAAACTATGGCAATTTTGCAAAAATATACCCACACGTCTCTCCACGTTCGCAAATAAGGCCTTCCCTCGTTCAGCCTTTTCTCTCACAAGATAAACTAGTCATAAAAATGCATCTTGACATTCCGTGCAACGCACGGGCAACTAGCTAATTTCTTTTAAAATAGTTGCTGCGATAATTGGGTTGAAGTGATATATTTTATGTCTTCCCCGAATGATTTTAGATTCACCAGTAGTAACAAAGAAAAGGTTGCCTTGTTAATTAACAGAAAACAGGGTGAAAACTATCACATGAGGCCGGTAAAAACAAGGCATACTGGGTTCAGCGTCATCATCACTACAGCTGTGCACGCGCGAGGAGTCTACATATCGAGGGGGCTATCGAGCGAGGCATCGAGACACAATTGATAGATTATGATCAGATCGAGTTGTCACCCTTCTGCTGTCATTGTTGGAGGGGGAGGGAGAGAAACACGTATCGAGAGTGTGCGTGGTAGGCACAGAGGCACAACTAGCGAGTGTGTGTGTGTCTGAAAGAGGAGTAGATATATTATTATCAAGATCGATGTGCCACCCTACTCCTTCGGTGCTGGGTAGTTTGTGTGTGTGTGTGTGTGTGTATGTTTGAGAGAGAAGCCAGTCGGTAGATTAGTATCAAGATCGAGGTGTCACCCTACTCCTTCGGTGTTGGAAAGTGTGGGTGTGTGGGTGTGCGTGGGGGGGGGGGCAGTGACACTCACATATCTCTACTCTTATAAAAAAAACAGAGTTGGTGATGATGGTGTTCCTGCCATCCTGCAATATAGGCCATCCGATTTATATCCGACGGATAGGAAGGAAACTATGGCAATTTTGCAAAAAGATACCCACACCCCTCTCCGCATTTGCAAATAAGGCATTCCCTCATTCATCCTTTTCTCCCACAAGATAAACTTCTCATACAAATGCATCTTGATGTTCCATGCAATGCATGGGCATCTGGCTAGTAGGGAGAAGGAGTTTGTGTGACACATATCTAGCTATATTAAGGGATGGGTAGATAGCATTTGTGTGAGGCATACTTAAAGCCTCACGAAGATAAACAAACGGTGTGTGTGCATGCAAGTGCCGGAAAAATGAAGCGAGAAACAATGCGCGCGCGCGGGCGTGTGTGTGTGTGTGTGTGTGAGAGAGAGAGAGAGAGAGAGAGAGAGAGAGAGAGAGAGAGAGAGAGAAATCTCAAAACAAAAGGTGCTCTGTTGGAATCCCATTGTATGTATTCATATGGTTCCGGAACTCGAGTTAACCTTAGGCATATGTGTGAGAGACATTATTATACTTTGAGACATTAGTGGCTGTGGGTGGGCGGAATTAAAGGGGTGGGCGTGTTAGACAGAGAGAGTGTGTGTGTGTTTCTGTGTGAGAGACTTGTAGGACGGGGTAGAAAGACGAATTTAACCCTGACGGAGGGAGAGAAATACATGAAGTGCGCATGTGTGATTCCGATGCTCATAGGGAAATGAGATATGTATGCATGTGAGAGAGATTGCACAATTCATTCACGTATCACTATCTAGCGATCGTGGACGTGCATTGCTTGAACATAAGTCAATATCTACTTCGTATCGTGGACAAAGGTACAATATCGATTTAGCGCTATAAAGATTGGACACTCACATATCACATTTTTTCTATTTAAATAAACCTTTTCAGTTGTGCATGCCAAAGTTACAGTGATGTTTCTTCAAACAACCAATGTAGCTATCATGTACATGCACCATTGTTACTCTTGCATTCAAATTCATTAGTCTTGGATGATTTAAGTTTCTATTTTGAAGTAATATATGTAATATTCATATATGAATTCAACGTGTACGCAATTTATGAAATGGAGGCTATGTAATCATATGAGGTAACACTTTTAAGTAGCGGACTACAATATCCATTTTTTTGTGCGCCTCTACACTAGCACGTCAATGCATTATGTTTAAAGTAAATAACCAATGGCACTAAATTATCTATTTACATGAGAAATACATAGGTTGAGCGTTTGATCCCTTTTTTTGTGAACGCACCACTACACCCATAAGAGTGGCCGCGCTAGTGTGAACGTCCAAGTTATCGGCGCATCATCCCGAGTTATTGTCTTTTTTTCTGGGGTGGACTTCACACCAGTTATTAACTGCTGACGCGTGCCCTGTGTACACATTCTAGCATGACCTTCCCACTAGCACGGTCCAAAATTAGTGGAAACTGGATACGAACGATCCTGCGGGCGGCAAAATCTCCCGCCTCCTTCTAAAATTTCCGCCACCTTAGTCTTTAGCATGCGAAATTCCCCTTTTGTCCTTGGTGCACGGAGACCAACAGTTACAATACCGCCCTCATCTACATGATAGGTCGGGGCTGCTAACTTCCGGTTCCCCCCACTACACGACACCCCCATTTCCTCTCCCCCTCCCGCAAAAACGACTAACTCCATAGCATCAGAGCATCTTACAGCACGCCATCCGTACTTCATCGCCCTTTCTCCCCTTCCCTCTCGAAACTCTAGACTGCTCATCCACCGGCGTACCATAGCCCATTCACTGCCAGTGGCGTCCACCTCGCCGGATCTGCTTCTGCGGCTGCATCTACCCCTCCCACCTCCCTAAGAACAAGTAGACTACTCATCCACCACTGTACCATGCCCATTCAGTGCCGGCCTTGTCCATGGCGCCGGATCTGCTTCGCCGGTACTCTCTTCAACCGCCACGCATCTGCAGCGGCTCATTCATACTCCCCACCGGAGACGCTTCGTCCACACCCCTCGGAGCCGCCCCACCAACGCCCCCGTCGACGGCCTCTGATCCTCTTCGCCGACACCTTCCTCAACCCTACCGGAGCCGTTTCGCCGACACCTTCCTCAACCCTACCGGAGCCGCTTCGCTGACACCATCGTCAACCCTACCGGAGTAGCTTCGCCTATACCATTCTCAACCCTACCCGGGCCGCTTTGCTAACTCACAAGTTCACGGCCTCAGATCCACTTCCTCGCACCCTCATCCAACCTACCGGAGCAGCTTCTAACGCCCCGTCCACGGCCGCAGATCCGCATCGTCGACACCATCCTTAACCCAACCACCGGAGCAGCTTCTGACGCCTCGTCCACGGCCGCAGATCCGCGTCGTCGACACCATCCTTAACCCAACCACCGGAGCAGCTTCACCTACGCCCTCGTCCACGACCACAGATCCTCTTCGCCCACACCATAGTCCACCCTACCGGAGCCGCTCCACAAACACCCTACTCGACGGTTCTAGATGTCCTTACCAGACCCCGACAGCCAGCGCAACGTCATCACCCTTGACGTTTCTAACCTGATTCCCACCGTCTGGAGAGAGGCCAAGCACCTTCCACGGCGTAGGTACTTGTCACCTTTAAACCCGTCCAGCATCACCTTCCCGATGTACTTCAAATATACTAACCGATCGCTGTTACCTGTTATGCAGCTGGCAAAAACTACAAGGATGATGTTTCTTATGGATCTAACAGCTTGGCCAACCAAGATCCTAGACTGAGGCATTGCTATGATCTTGTAAGTGCGTCTCTCTCTCTTGTATTGTTCTGTGCCTGCCAGCGTGCTTTGCTAGGATTTTCGACCAGTAATCCCTTTGTGCAGACAATGATTTCTACTACTGGCTGCTAAATTAGATATGTAGATGTCATACATGATACTACCTCATACCTCCATTCCTAAATATAAGTCTTTCTAGAGATTCCACTATAGGCTACATACGGAGCAAAATGAGTGAATCTACACTCGAAAATGCATCTATATACATCTGTATGTGGTCCATACTGGAATCTCTACAAAGACATATATTTAGGAACAGGGGCAGTACATTACACAAAATCGTAGGTGGCATGTAGGAATTCCAGTGCACTACATTAGGCTCCCTTAGAGTGCCTGCTAGTCCAGCATACAGAGTCATGGCTAGTTTATGGTACGCACACAATCGTTAATTGGTGGTTTAAATATGCGCAAGGGATATGCAATGTAGTATCATGTAGAGATGTCTGAAATTAGCCGTGTCAACTTGCAGATAGGGTTACACAATGGAAAAGTACAAGTTGTATGTGGAAATTTCATGGAACATCGCAAAAAAAAGGAGAGGCAGCGGTGAGCCTATACAGTGTGCTATGGTACGTCACTCCTCCATTGCAATCATCGTGACATGTTATTTGTATGTCAGTTTCTATTAGCCAAGTTTCTTAGGGACGGTTATTACGAGTTATCCTAAGAAAATAAGCACCTGTGAATATAAGCTCCATGTAATAAGCCAACCAGTTCTTTTCATTGCATTTTCAGCTTATCTTTGGTATGATCAGTGGAAAGTCTAGATTGCATTATATTTTTTTCATTTTGCCGCCCATATGAAAATTAATTTGACTTGCAAACATCACAAATTGAACCCAGTGCAGTAATTAATATGATAGGAAAACAGACCATCACTATTTGCTCAAAATGCAAATACAAAGATGCCATCTACTTGGCACAATCTACTTTGGTCAATGTTTTCCATAGAGATCCCATTGCCTAATTTAAACGAAGAACGCATGACCCACATTTAAATGAAGAATAATTATTTATTGAAATTCGATGGTCCAAGTGGCTGGTTATTATCATATAGCAGCACCACCTGAAAGCATCATATAGCAGCAGCAACAGCTCATAGCAACTCATCATACAGTAGCAGCAGTGTGCAATTCATAGTATACCAGTAGCAGCTCATAGCAATTCATCATATAGCAGCAGTAGGAGCAGCTCATAGCAATTCATCATATAGCAGCAGCAGGAGCAGCTCATAGCAATTCATCATATAGCAGCAGCAGGAGCAGCTCATAGCAATTCATCATATAGCACCAGCAGGAGCAGCTTATAGCAACTCATCATATAGCAGCAGCAGCTCATAGCAATTCATCATATAGCAGCAGCAGCAGCTCATAGCAATTCATCATATAGCAGCAGCTCATAGCAATTCATCATATAGCAGCAGCAGGAGCAGCTCATAGCAATGCATCATATAGCAACAGCAGAAGCGGCTCATAGCAATTCATCGTATAGTGGATCAGAATGAAAATTTGGCAAAAAATCAGAGGAGATCCTCACCTTGTTGGATGAGCTCATCCTTCAACATCACCTCAAGACCATGGCCTAGGAGGAGGGGAGGGGGAATAAGGTGCCTTTTGTCGCAGTGTGGCATCAGCCGTAGTTGTGCAGCGCCCGCTGGAGTAGTGCGTTGGACGAACCATAGTGGAGCAGCTGCTGGAGACCATGAGAATGAGGGGCGGCGCCAGAGGGAGGAACAGCCAGAGAGATTTGCCCCTACCCGCCGGCCATGTATCCTAGCTGGACATAGCATCATCGAGGACCAGGCCAGATGGGACCAGTGGCGACGGCTCGCTGGAGGAACCCTAGTGCTGCAGGCAGGGGATCGAGGTAGAGGGAAAGGGGAGAGGAGATGCAAGCGGGCAGGGCAATGAACGCTTGTGTGTTTGTTTTTACTTGAGGGCCAGGTGTGACACGGGCGTCAGCAGTTGCATTTTGAGTGTAATATAGGAAGACAACAAAGTCATTTCACTATTCCCCTTCCCTTCAATTTTTAGTGAGGTTCTACCCGAAACACCCCCCTCCAAAACGACATTAGTTAAGCCCAAGCCCATAACTCAAAAATGACTTCTTTGCATATTTTATGGCTTATTTTGACAATAAGCCCTGAAAGGCGGAATCGAACTGGCCCTTAACCTACAATTCAATTGTGCGTGCAATGATGAATCACTCCTGCCTACTATCTGTACATTTAGGCATCATCATACATGGCATAACCTAATACATGTGCATTCCATTGTAGAATCTGGAATATGCAATGTTTATGCTAGTTCATACGTTGCACATGATGTTTAAATGCCCCTTAAATCTGGTCAGTCAAGTGATGGTCTTTAAGCCTCCTTCTTTGCTTCTTTTCTTGATATGTAAGATTTGCTCACACATCTGTTCAATTGCTTGTTTGCATCAGCCAACGATACTAGGACTGTTTGCTTTGATTACTTGTTGTTCTTGACCTAACACTCTAATAGAGCTTGTCAATGGTTTAAACACTAAGGGCTGCTGTAGTGGGGCCTTGTCTAACTCATAGGTGACATAAATGTTTGGCTGTACACTAAAGTATGCCCTCCAAGAGTACCTGGAGATCCAGTTCGAAGGTATGCCTAGTTTTTACATAGTGTATACATAGTAAATGCTCATTTCATTGTGTGCAAGTGCAAGAGATGCGGCATGTTTCATCATGTGGTGTTGTTTTGTTATAATCTCATCCTTTTTTGTTCACAGACTGGAAAGTATGCATATTTATCTTCCAAGGAGACGAGTAACTAGTTTGTGTCACCTTGCAGAGGGGGTACAATGAAGATAAGATTGAGGATTTCCAAGTACAAGATGTTAGGAAGGAGCCTTGCAAGAGATGTAGGAGCTGCGCTGAGCCTCTTCAACCTGCTAAGGTAAGTCACTATATGCAACTCAACAGTTCAATTCCTTGTTTGTTTCAGGCATAGTTAATTTGCTATTTTCAATTGCTTTATTTGTCCTCAGTTAATGAGATGCCCAAAGAATCATGCCTGATGTTGGGTACTTGTATAACTATTAGTTGACATAATTAAAGGCCTTACCATTTAATTACTCTGGCGAAGTGTGCAAGAAGCTTTGAAGTCTATTAACCAACTATTATTGCATGAGGCTCACAATCTAGTTTATACTACGCTAATGATTGCATAGTTTTGCCTGCTGTAGTATGTTTGTATGAAACCCTCTGCTGTTAATTATGCTCCCTAAGACTTTAATTGAGCTACAGAATGGCCAACTGCTTGCTTACTTATATGCAACGTGTTGTCTAAATTTGTAACGTGTCTGTGTTTTCGATTGGGCCCCAACATCATGCTCCTCTGGTGAGCTAAGAGGGATTTCTGTATGCAGGCTGCACAGACTATCTTTTTTATAATTTTTAAAATATCACCTGCTTATGCTTCATGACGTGTAACATTATTGTTAGTCCTATTTTGCCATGTAGTACAAAATAGTGTCTTGCTCGCTTAACTGATGTAACTATATTTTTTCCCTAGTCATGTGTACTTACAGAAACATTTCAGGATGAAGTGACATCAACACAAAGATCTGCGAGCAGTGCGGCATGGACGTTACCGAATGATTATGGATTGGAATTCGAATGTGCTGATGTTCTCGAGCATCAACTAGAGGTGGCAAGACAAGGTGTACATGATTGTCAACGTATAATCAACAAGTTGACACTGGACATGCAAGTATTAGATGCAGGAGTCAAAAAAATGAAACAAGACACTCAGGTAACCATGAAGGAATTGGAGATTTTGCAGACTGAAATTTGTGCTATCTGAATCCGGTCAATCCTATTTTCTGAAGAGATTATAGTTCAAATGGAGTTAAGTTGATGCGCGTCCACGATGTATGAGCTGTATTTGCCCAGTGTATGTAATTTGCTGTTTATGTATGCTTTATTATCACCTGTGCCGAACCATAATGCCCAGTCGGTATAATCGACTGTAATTTCTTTATTGTATAGTGTAGGATTATTCTACGTTTCTATGCCTTGGTCTCTTTGTTGTATAATGTCTGTTTTTTAGAGGTGATAGTATTGAGTAGGATAATTCTTTGAATATGCTATATCGTTTAAACGGGGGCCAACTCGCCCAAACGTTGTAGTGACCATGGCCGTCCACGGGTCGTACGGTCCATGGGCCATGTACGGGCCGTCGGATCCATGGGCCTTAAGTGGGACGTCGGATTCGTGGGCCTTCAGTGGGACGTCAGATCCATGGGCCTTCTACGTCTCATAGGATCCATGGGCCTTGTATGGGCCGACTCATTTATGGGTCTTGTACGGGCCTTTAATGGGCCGTAGACGGGCTAGAGTGGAAATAGTACGTTTTATGGGGTGACCATAACAGGCCGTTAATAGGCCGTATTTGGTGATGCTATGAAAATGGCCCAACAGATTAATGGTCCACAAACGGGCCGACTGTAACGGCGAGCTGAATTTGGCCCACAAGCAGAAAATGATAGTAACGGGCTGTAAGTAACCGAATGCTGCAAATGAGCCCAAGAATAAATGGGCCCTCAGAAGGCCGAAAGATAACTTGGGTTGGAAACGGCCCAACGAAATAATGGGCCGTTAATGGGTATAAAGTAATACACTATTCATTACGGGCCAGTTTCACCACGGGCCGTTAATGGGTGTAAAGTGATACACTGTTCATTACGGGCCAGTTTCACCACGGGCGGTTAATGGGCCAAGAGTTACAAAGGGCCTCATATGGGCCAAAAGACGTCAAGGGCCATACATGGGCCAGAAGTGAAAATTGGCTGGAATCATATTGGATGGCCCAAATGATGCTACTGGGCCTAGTTCGGATAGGGCGTAACAGGCCTTGGGTTAGCGGGCTGTAAATGGGCTATATGCGAACAAGCCGTTAACAGGCTTTCCATGGGCCGACCCGCCACCTTTTGACCAAGTCAAACGGGCCGGTCTTTTCACAGGAATGGGCCTCTATTGGGCCATGCCACGTGTCGACGTATCATAGGCGCCTTCTATCCAATGAGTGGATGACATCTGTCCCAACGATGAGCCGACACGTGTTTCCTCCTGCCAATGATGATTTTACACGTGGAAAATCCCCATTGGTCCGGGCTGTTAATGGGTTATCGGATCGAAAACCCGACCCGATAGCTTAACGGTGTTCCATTATGGTGGATGCCACGTGTCAATCACCCTTGACGAAAGCACTTCCGTGACGCGCGATTTATCATCATGGAAGTGGACACTTCCGTGATGATAATTTTGGTAATGTCATGGAACACTTCTACAACAGCACAGGTATGACTATCTTGATTCTATCATAAAATCGTCATGGATGTACATGCATGACCAAAAAACGCGACCTACTGTGACAAACATGTATCATCACAGAAGTGTATTTTTTTGTAGTGCCCTCTGGTCCTTTTTACTCCCGTCAATCGTTTGCAAAGTGTTTGACCAAATTTATACTAAAAATATCAATATCTACAATACTGATTATAATGAGTATAAGAACTACATTTTATAATGAGTATAAAAATATTGATTTGACATTGTGAATGTTGATACATTTTTCTATAGGTTTGGTCAAAGTAGAGGTACATTGACTTCACACAAAACTTAAATGCACAATGCAGACTAGTTCCTCCGTCCAGGTGTGTGCCATGTCCTATCTTGTCATCACAACAAGGTTAGCTATTATAGTACTACTACCTCCCATCTACTAGTTTAAAGGGCTCGATTCAAAAATTTCACCTACTCTTAGCAAGATAGAGGCGGTGGAATAGTTTTTGTAGTCTGCAAAAGTACTCAACTAATGATGTCGTTCTTCACAAAAAAATGTGTTTACCAATGCATGCATGAACACTAGTTACTCTAACCCCCCTCTCTTCTTTAATTCTTTGGCACATCAGCATGTTTGCTATTCCCGTGTGCATGATACCAGCTAAGATACCACCATTATGGCCAGCCTTAATCATCGCATGCAATAATTTAGTGCACCTTGAAATATGAACATGTGTGGGGCGTGTATGTTTTTAATGACTTGAGACTATACCTAGCCCGGCATGCAAGATGACTTATTATGCACCGTTCCCCATACCTGCAGGAAGCCCGCTCGTCTCCAAATCTTTTCCTCTCCATGTGTGGAAACAATATGCTTGCCAGACTCTCCTTCTCCCTCCGACGGTCCAACCACTCCACCCCGTGTGGAAAAAATTTGCATGCATGACTCTCCTCCCCCCACGCTCGTCCAATTTGTTGTGACCAACAATATTTCCACCCCTTCCCTCCCCCGTAATTTACTCCAACAAATATGCCCACGTAGCTATTACGTTAATCACGCAACATATCTTCCAGGATGCTGCTTCAGTTACTTAACTGCAGGTGCATTGGGTCACTGACATATGGGCCCAACAAGGGTCTGGCCCACATGTCAGTGATGCAACTGGACCTGTAGTTAAGTCAGTGCAGCTCAGTACATATCTTATGTAGGTGTGCCATTGCTCGCTATAAATACTGCGCCTCCCATGACATTCGGAAGAACGCTCACGTTCATCGCTATCTCCTCCCCCTCCCTCTCACGTCGACCACCATGGCACCTCTCAAGCCCTAGGCTCCCCTCACTGCACCGCCCGGACGGTCACGTGTCGCCGTTTCGTTCCTCGCCGCCACTAGTCGAGGAGGATGCGTTGGCGTTCCACTCCTCGCCGCGACTCGTCGAGGTGGACGCGTCGGCGTTCCCAATCTCGCTAGCACGCGCGTCGGAGGATGCATCAGCTCCCCTCTACGAGGAGAACGCCACGCCACCCGCCGAGCCCCCCCAGCCTTGAGGAGATTTGGAAATAAATGGATGTCGCCATGTGGGAGGCTTTGCCGCCGGCAGAGCATGCCAAAATAGAGGCGGAGAAGAAGGCCGAGGAAGAGAAGCGCGCCACGGGGCAAGCTGCCTGGCAGGTCTATGTCGCATCCGAGAGAGTCAAGCAATTGGCTCTTTGGCAGAAGGCTCGTGCAAGGGCCGTGAGGGTGGCGGAGGACGCCCGTGCCAAAGCCCTGAGTGCAGTCAGGCCCAAGCGCATCATCTATGCTTGGCGGTACATGGACCGGGTGCATGCTTCCAGCAAGGAGGAGTACCTGCTGGCGCCGGATCACCACACCGGTGAGATCGTGCTCACCTGCCGGCAAGCTGCCAAGTTCCTCGCGAGTTGCAAGGCTGAGGAAGAGGCGTTGTGTCGGTGCGCTAGGAAATGGTTGCGCACCAGGGCACTCATGGCACGCCGCAAGCGCTCCTGAGAGCGCCGTGGCTTTTTGTAGGAGTATAATTTAGTTTCGTAAGGTGATCTCATTAGTTTTGGGATGCAAAAGATAAATCCCGAACGTTCGGGAATTATTAGCGTCCTTAATTAAGTATGTAAGAGGGAAAGTTTGGAAACCTTGTGCATCCGTACGCATTTTGTAAGTAGGTGCATACAGCACAAACTTTAGTACTATATACTATCGCACTACACGTCTCTCTCTATATATGCTTGCAGACTGTGCTACTGCCTCCATCCAGGTGAATAAGTCATCTTTGGTTGTGCACCATGACCAAGAAGGAGGGAAGACTTTATACACCTAGACGGAGGGAGTACTACTATTACTTATGTATGGGCAAATGCACATTTTAACATTACGATGCGGTTTTTGTAAAAGTAGAAAAACAACACTAGTCAAGCTTGTGAAATGATTCAATGCAAAACAAATGCAAAAATGCTCGTTTGATTGTTTAATTTTAGCTTCCTTCTCTGTGGTTATTTCTCTATCGTACTTTGTACGGAGTATCTCACTGGTCGAAAAGGCATGCAAATTCCCAAACCGCTTCCTACCCCCTGTATCGAATTTTTTCCCTAACAAGTTGTGCCGTGCAATTGGAATTCCAACTTGAGTACTAGTACTACTAGTAGGAGTACCAGGGGCCAGTTCGTTTAGGCTTCTAGATTACTAGTAATCCCATTACTACTAGCTCTGTCTTGGTTTATTGGTCCCCATTGTAATCCGTGTCAAATTTTGATCATAAATTTAACTAATGAAATGTTTGTGATGTCACATGCACTAACATTTTATCAGTTAAATCTTTGGTCCAAATTTACCACAAATTACAATGGTGACGAATAAACCAGGACGGAGGTACTCCCTCCATTTTTGTATACAAGGCCACTATAAAAAATACATTTTGCATCTATACAAGGCCACCAATAGTAATCGAGAAAAATATTAATGGTGTTTCCTCGTACTAGTAACCCATGGCTTAATTACTAGCATGCATGTACTGGATGATAATGACAAACTCATCTACTTCCTCTCTCACGGCCACTCAATTTCTTCTAATGTGCATGCACCCTATTAATTAACCCGATAAACGAGAAAATAAATTGACTTGTAAAGCACACATTGATTTTTATCTTGGTACCTGTCATTTGAGTTTGTGGCCTTGTATATAAAAATGAAGGGAGTACTAGTAGTAGTTTAGAAGCCCAAATAAATGAGTGAGGCGCCTTAATGTTACTCTCCACTGTGACTAGTCTTATGGGAAAAGCCGGGGAAGAGATAGCTTATTTTTTAAGCCGCCAAAAGAACTGTCCCTAGGAGTAGTAGCTAGGGATACTAGGAGTAGTAGCTAGGGATCAAGTGTGCGCGATGAACCGAAGAAAGTAAATGCAAAGAGATGAAATGCAAAAAAGATGGAGGGATGTGATGGTTGCTTGTCCGTTTATTTTACCAGGCCACTTATTACTGGCAGTGGTTGGGTTTTGTGATATGACGGCTTTACTGCCACGCCACGAGCGGGGTGAGACTCCCATGCAGCGCCGCCCTCTACACTTGTACTACATCGGTCATGGTTTATTAGCCCCCCATTGAATTTGACTGAAGATTTAACTAACAAAATGTTAGTGCATGTCAACAAAAACTATATCGTTGGATTCGTATTTGAACATAGTTTTGAATGATATAATTTTAGGTGACATGCAATAGCATTTATCGTACTATATATAATGTTAGTTCAATTTTTGGTCGTACTAATCTATAGTAGTAAGATGCCCGTGCATTGCACGGAGGAGTGAAATGCATCGATTGGGGAGTTGTTTATTTTGACAAAGGATGTGGGGGTCATCTCATGTGTAACGGGTATCGATAGGTTTCTTCGGATATTATTTCATCTCTAGAGCTCACAAACATCCAGGTGAAATAGATAAAAAGGTATCTTTTGCAAACAAAAGCGTTCAACTGTTCAACCTGCATCCAAAATTTGTGAATAAATAACACTTATTTTGCTTTGCAAGAAATGATCTTTAAGAATTAGTTTTTGAGTATCGATTGTTATACATGTTGGCTACAGATGACATGGCACTTTCTTGTAGTCAACCATTGGCTATACTATTAAGTATTAACCATGCCCTTATACACCTAGACAGAGGGATTAAATCAGGATGACTTGGAAGGGGCAGAGGATATGTAAGAAATGGTTCATAGTAAGTCTTTCACCAGTACTGTAGTAAAAGTTCATAAATGGAAGATTCTAGACTAAAGCATAAATAGATACAGCTTTATTCATGCGTGATACTCCAATAGAGCAAGATCATGCATGGAAGTCTCCACATGCTTAAACATCGGATTACATTGAGAGAAGACTAATGATCAACATTTAACTTGATAATGTGTATGTCCAGGTGAACCTCCTTGGAGTCCCTGTGCACCGCATTGGCAGGTAAATAAGACCATGGGTTTTCCAAGTCCACATTGGCGGGAAGGTCCCAGCTCCGCAGAGTCCAAGTCCGTTTGATGTAGCCGGTGTCGCCGCCCACGTGACCCGGAGGGGTAGCAACACTGAGCACGCAGCCGTACATCGGCCTCGTGTCAATGTCAGCGTTAGCGGCATCGCCCCTGACGCACACTACAGAGACGGGGCGCCAGCCTGCGCGGGCCTCGCCGGTGCCCACGATCAAGAGGAAGACGCTGCCGTCCTCCTCCGAGACTAGCAGGCGGTGGTGATCCTCTAGAGACTTCGGCATGGTGAACAGGTAGCATGTCTCGTACTTGATGTTGTCCGCCAAGGGCCAGTAGTGACCGCTGCACGCATCCGTGAGGTGATGCACCATGTATGCCGGCGAGCCCCAAAATGGCATCGGGCACTCATAGCAGTAGACGAAGGGCTCCTTGGAGGCATCGACCAGACCATCCATGAAACAGGAGTGGCTGTAGGGGACGTTGCGCCAGTTGAATATATGAGCAAGTTACTACGAGACTTAATCCAAATAAGCACAAAATAAATCATGACGGCTATAACAGAGATGAAACTAATCATGTGGACTAGCATAGTAGTAGGATACAGAGTAGAAACATGAATTCTACCACGATTTCGAACAGGAAGGACAGAAACACATACAATGCAACGGGAGCAGCACCGTTGGCATTGACGTTATCGCCCATGTCGTTGAGCAAGAGGTTGCCAAGGTCGGGGAAGAAGTCATCGTCGGTGAAGTCGTGGCTGCCAACAGCCGCGAGAGTGCGCTCCCCAAATTTCAACAGCGCCCGCCGAATGGAGCGCAGGAGGGAGTGGCTGTAGGGGACGTTGCGGCCGCCGAATGGAGCGCAGGAGTAGCACATGAAGCAGTAGATGGTGTCCTTACTAGTACTCCCTAGTCTCTACTCTCATAGAAAACCGAGTTGGTGATGATGGTGTGCCTTCCATCTTGTAATATAGACCGTCCGATCTATATCTGATGGATAGAAAGCCAACTATGACAATTTTACAAAAGATACCCGCACCTCTCTCCACATTTGTAGATAAGGCCTTGCCTCGTTCATCCTTATCTCCCACAACCTCGTGCTCCTCCCTAAGTCTCTATCTCTACTCTTATCTCTATCTCTACTACTCTTGTTTGTTTTTATAACAAATCGAATAGTACTGTGCCGTCCGCTGCATGCTCGGCTGAACACGCCTCCTCGCCTCCATCATCACCAACTGAGTCTTTTATAGGAGTAGGAGTAGCGAAAAAACCGAGTTGGTGATGATGGTGTGCCGTGCAATGCACGAGCATCTTGCTAATTTTTTGCATATAATTCCAAACACCATGTAGACATGTTCTTTGACCATTTTACAACTATGCTAGTATCATTTTTTTGACGGGATGTTAGTATCATTGTTAGTGGTCAGCCGGTCCAAGTTATTGCCCTGGGTGTTTTAACCTTTTTAGTAATGATATCTAGCGATTGTTCGGCACGAGCTCAATCCTGGCGAATCCCACGTAACCATCAGATTTCCATCTGATGGTGGCCTGTTTTTAATCCATACACGCATATTGTAACTGCGTCGCGGGCATTTGCAACTGCCATGTCTCCCAGCGAACGTTTGCTTGGGATTGGAGTTAGCACGGTTCATAGTCGTTCCACGCTCGGACATTGAAGTTTGTAACTATTTTAGATTAGAATATACTACTCCTCCGGTGCTAGTAGTAGAGCAGAGTCCTACTCTACTACTCTACTCAAGCAAGTTAGGGCATAGTAGTAGGTACTGTAGGGAGTACCAGTACTGTGATAACTCAAGCAAGTTGTCTGGCATCGATATGACCCTACGCTGCTGGCATGTGTCTCGTAAGTCAAGCAGCATGTTGTAGTCATCATCACCTGTCCACTTCCCGTAGCACATATTCACTTCTCCATCTTTGTCTGCACATAATCTCGTCCAATCTTCCATCCCCGCTAAGGCGCCTCCCCCCTCGTCCGAAACCCAAGCACTAACAATGGCAGAACCGAGCAGCGTCCGCCGAAAGAGTGGCTAGAATTCGCTCCCCACAGAGGTAATAAAGCTCATTGTTTTGTGTGTGGACAATCTCAGTACCATGCCGCTCGCCGCGTGCTCGTCGGGGCTGTACCGTTTACTCAAAGCCCTCAGGCCGGAGCTTTTTAAGCCAGCACCTTGCTTGCTGATGCCGCCTGATCTTCAGAACAGCGTGTCACACATCATAACGCTCATACAGTGGCGAGCATCAACCCCCTTGACTGCGATCCAATCCCCGTCACCCTAAACTACATTAACGGTATGTACTGGGTCGGCATGAACACGTCTTGGATGGTGCTCGTCAACGGTAGCGGCAGCTGGATGCTCGTGAAGGTCTACACCCAATGATTGATCCCCCTTCCTTCGATTAACACTGCACTGCTTTGGTACCGCGGCCCAGAATACTCGGAATCTTACAATAGCCAACATGATACCAAGTTTGATTTGCTCAAGGTTGTAATCTGCCAAGTGCCCACAAGATCTGCGAATTATAAAGACTTCAGGCTAATTGCATTCTTCAACCGCGGTCTCGCCTATCTGACAGGTCACTGCGGTAAGTGGATAAATCTGCACGTCCATCACATGATCATACATCCTCCATGGTTCTCTGATGCCATTGAACACAAGGGCTTCATTTACGCTATCGACTCCTTCTATGGCTGGACGTATTGCTGTCCTACTCCAGTCATCGCTACAATCGGCTGTTACAGCAGTATGTTACTTTCCTATGATATCATGATGGCTTGCTTATATTACTGTCAACATTTACTAAAAAAATATTCATGCTCATAACATGATGTTCTTAAGATTGACTACATCAAGAACCATTTTTTATTTGACTCCAACTTGATATGGTGTTGTAGGCCGCCTGGTGTCCCTACCCTTACTAATCCCAGAACCTTTCAAAGAAAAGCAGCATGGCAGTTGCAGGTGGTTCCTGGCTCGATCAGACGATGGCGAACGATTGATGATCGTTCGCACGTACCGAACGTGTCGTTTCGCGGAATACAATCACAGTCACGGCAAGGTCTTTGAGTAGGATCCCAGCTTCTCTGGGCCTTCAGGAATTTTTGGCTGGAGGCTAGTAAGTAGCCGTGGTACACGCTCTCTGTTTGTCGTACTGAATTATCCGATTAACCAGGAGATAACCGACGGCAAGGATCATGATGGCAGCGCGGTTTCGTTCATCAGGCAAAACTGTGTGTAGACAGCGTACCATGCGTCTCTGCATGCACCATACCCTGATATGTGCCGCCATGCTCTGCAGCCCAAAGTAGGAGAGAGGGTCGCTAGTATCAGACTACGACCTGCTGGCTGGAGTTTTCCCCGTCAGGCACCCATCTGGTTCAAGCCGTCAGCCAATCTCCACAGCTTAATAAATAGTAATGTCTAACTGAGCCGGTTAGTTAGATGCGTACACTTGGTGTAGTAGGATCTTTATTTAGTTTGATGCATACACTTGTTCTTTTTTGGTAGCCCTTTTGTAATAATGGCTGATGTTTGGTTTGGAAGAGAGGGATGCGTCTTCACTCTTCTGGCCTGCTTACTGCTTCTGTTGCACCCCCAACCCTCGTTGTTGTTGCTGCTGTTTTCAATGTACAATCAGTAGTATATTTCGTCTGTTGGTTGAATAAATGTGTCGTTAGAATGACAAACATAGTGTTTTGGAAATCGTTGCACAGTTCAATCCTTAGTGCCCCGTACCATACGTAACGCATACTATTTTTCGTACGGAACACATTTTCCACTTGTTGATAACATGTGGCCCACTGAGGAAGGCCCAATAGAGGAGCCCATAATTAACTGGAAGGGAGGCTCTCACATGAATCCGGCCCAGGTACATGCTCATGGTCTCCTAAACATAAATAAGTTAATTAATAAATAAAGACAAATGCTCATGCACCAGTTCTTTAAATTCATGATTTAACAGGAGGATATTATTTCCTATGATAGTGTCGTTACATTCAGTCGATATTATTCTTAGGCAAAGATAGCGACCAGTCTTCTTTCTCCCAGCATTTTCTTCCTACAACCAGCGGACCCATGCAAATCGTAGTCAACGTCGTAAATAGCTCCGGTCCATTTTTATTTTTCAATAGGAATGTCCAACCCAGCCCAGCACATTGGCGACAACACTTTATCCTCCGCCTTGGTGCGCTCGCCGCGCGGCGCCGTCCGGCCCTGTCAACATAGTTTTTTTTCGAAACGGTCCCTGTCAACATAATGAATCGGGAGAGAAATGTAGTTGTGAGTATGACAGTACGGACCCACCAGGTCCACTCCCGAACACAAGCAAGCGCCTCTTTTACTACTCAGATGCACCCCTCGTTTTTTTTACTCTAATCCACCCTGCTGATATCTGGGACCCACATCATTTTTAACGTATAGTCAATTAACGACATAATTGCACAACTTTTTTTTGAGTAGTAATTCGGAGGAGCAGGCTATAAACTGGGTTGTGCGGTCTCTGTAGTCCGTTTAACAACATGACCAGCCCAGCAGGTTTTTCTTTGGGAAAATAGGTAGGCCATTATTTCTTTTTGAAGAATACCCAAGCTAGGCCTATTTGTTTTCTTCGACTTACTGGGCTGCAAATCTTTCAAGATGAGGAGGGATGCATTCCGGCCTGGCCAAAGAGTATGGTCAATGTCTGTTAAAAGTAATATCAAAGGGGTTGAAAATTCCAAAAAAAATATAGCAAATGGGATATTAGTTTTTTTTGTTCTTCACCGATAGATTTATAGTATTTCATTGGATTTAACATGACATAATACTAATTTATTTTTAAATTTGTTTTAGTATGGCTACTAATTTTTGGATTAAGAATATTTTGTTCCCCAGCAAAAATTTGCGAATTTTCAAAATTTCGCACATATTTAGTTAATTTTTTAACCCTTGTACTGACCAGAAAATGGGCAGCAATTCTAAAAATGGAAAACAGGCTGCAATAAATTCCATATGAATTAGAAAATGAGTAAAAATTATAAAAATAATAGCAAATGGGTTGTACACGCCACAGATTTCGAGGCTGACTTGTTTACGCAAGGCTTTGTTAGTCAACACACGATTCTAGCAGGAGTGACTGTTGGATGTCCATCCAACGACCGACGTGCTTCTTCAATATCTGATCTTCCTGCTCCAGCCGCCTAAACTAGCGCCGATAGGACTGCCTGCTCCCTCCTCTTGTGGCCCGCTGTGATGCCGCGCAGGCTTCCCCAGCCCACCCTACTCCCTCCGCTGGCCTGGCCGCACGCAATCAACTGCCTCCTTATTACGTGAAAATAATGATTCCTCCCACTAACATCTGGGGCGCACCGGTTGGGAGGCTGACCTGTTGGCCTACTAAGTTGATGCATACGCAGGGCTTTTCAACTTACTCAACAAACGATTGTAGCAGCAGTAACCATTGGATTTGAATCGAACGGTCCTACTGCTTCTTCAAGTGCTGCTCTTCTTGCACCAGCCACCCAAACCAGCGCTGGCAAGACTGCCTGCTCCTGCCTCCAGTGGCCGGCTGTGCTGCCGTTGAGGCCTCACCGCCCCCTACTACTCCCCCTGCTAGCCAGGGCCTGCGGCGACGGCAGCCTCACACAACAGCCAAACCAGTGAACCCTCGTACTCCTCTTCGCGTGGGCATCTGATACGTGCCTTGCAACCCTTTCTGTCACTAGGTAAGGACACCGCACGATTGAACCCAAAGCTAAGCACTTCTCCCATGGCAAGAAAGATCAATCTAGTAGGCCAAACCAAACTGATAATTCGAAGAGACTTGCAAAGATAACTTAATCACACATAAAAGAATTCAGAGGAGATTCAAATATTTCTCATAGATAAACTTGATCATAAACCCACAATTCATCGGATCTCGACAAACACACCGCAAAAAGAGTTACATCGAATAGATCTCCAAGAAGACCGAGGAGAACTTTGTATTGAGAATCAAAGAGAGAGAAGAAGCCATCTAGCTAATAACTATGAACCCGAAGGTCTGTGGTAAAATACTCACAACTCATCGGAAGGGCCTTGGAGATGATGTAGAGGCCCTCCGTGGTCGATTCCCCCTCCGGTGGAGCACCGGCGAAGGCTCCAAGATGGGATCTCGCGGATACAAAAGGTTATGGCGGTGGAAATAGTTTTTTGTGGTGCCCCTCGATGGTTTCAGGGTACATGGATATATATAGGAGGAAGAAGTAGGTCTGTGGACGCTCGAGGGGACCACGAGGGTGGGAGGCGCGCCCACCTGTAGGGGGGGCGCCGGGCACCCTCATGGCCGCCTCGGTTGTTGCGTGACTTCCACTCCAAGTCTCCAGGTTTGCATTTGTTCCAAAAAGATCTTTCCCGAAGGTTTCATCGCGTTTGGACTCTGTTTGATATTCCTTTTCTTCGAAACACTGAAATAGGAAAAAAAACAGCAATTCGGGTTGGGCCTCCGGTTAGTAGGTTAGTCCCAAAAATGATAGGGATAATTGCATTTTTACCCCTAGTTGGTTCCTACCCATGGGTTTTGCCCTTACTTTTCGAGCATGCTCAGTTTTGCCCTTACTTTTTCCATCGAGGTCCCTCGGATGCCCTTTGACTGTTTGACCAAAACTTTAAAAATTCATAACTAAATCATAGAAACTCAGAAAAATGCAAATAAGATATCAAAATGTTCAGATAAACATTACCTTTATGGCATATCATTTTCATTCAGGACAAAAGCATTGTTTAAACTACCAGAGGTAATTAATATTATTAACATTATTAAAAATAAATAGGTATAAACAATATTTTTTTTCATGAATAAAAATTACATGCAAATGTAGGTGATGTTTTCTAAACATCCTGATAACTTATTTGCATTTTTATGAGTTTGTATCAACTTGTTATGAATGTTCTAACAACTTTGACCATTATTTGGAAACTTCATAACAAGTTGATACGAACTCAGGAAAATGCAAATAATGTATCAGGATGTTCAAAAGACATCACCTACATTTGCATATAATTTTTATTCACAAAAAAAATATTGTTTATACCTATTTATGTTTAATAATGTTTATAACATTAATTACCTCAGGTTGTTTAAACAATGCTTTTATCCTGAATGCAAATGATATGCCCATAAAGGTAATGTTTATCTAAACATTTTGATATCTTATTTGCATTTTTCTGAGTTCATACGAATTATTTATGAATTTTCAAAGTTTTGTTCAAACGGTCAAAGGGCATTCGAGGGACCTCGATGGAAAAAGTAAGGGCAAAACTGAGCAAGCTCGAAAAGTAAGGGCAAAACCCGTGGGTAGGAACCAACTAGGGGTAAAAATGCAATTGTCCCAAAATGATATAGAAGTGTAAAGTAAATCCCATAAACATCCAAAGCAGGTAATATAATAGCATGGAACAATCAAAAATTATAGATACGTTGGAGACGTATCAGATGCCCACGCGAAGAGGAGTACGAGGGTTCACTGGTTTGGCTGCGGTGTGAGGCTGCCGTCGCCGCAGGCCCTGGCTAGCGGTGGGAGTAGTAGGGGCGGTGAGGCCTCAACGGCAGCACAATCGGCCACTGGAGGTAGGAGCAGGCGGTCTCGCCAGTGCTGGTTTGGGCAGCTGGTGCAAGAAGAGCAGCACTTGAAGAAGCAGCAGGACCGTTTGATTCAAATCCAATGGTTACTGCTGCTACAATCGTTTGTTGAGTAAGTTGAAAAGCCCTGCGTATGCGTCAACTTAGTAGGCCAACAGGTCAGCCTCCCAACCGGTGCGCCCCAGATGTCAGTGGGAGGAATCATTATTTTCGCGTAATAAGGAGGCAGTTGATTGCGTGCGGCCAGACTAGCGGAGGGAGTAGGGTGGGCTGGGGAAGCCTGCGCGGCATCACAGCAGGCCACAAGAGGAGGGAGCAGGCAGTCCTATCGGCGCTAGTTTAGGCGGCTGGAGCAGGAAGATCAGATATTGAAGAAGCACGTCGGTCGTTGGATGGACATCCAACAGTCACTCCTGCTAGAATCGTGTGTTGACTAACAAAGCCTTGCGTAAACAAGTCAGCCTCGAAATCTGTGGCGTGTACAGCCCATTTGCTATTATTTTTATAATTTTTACTCATTTTCTAATTCATATGGAATTTATTGCAGCCTGTTTTCCATTTTTAGAATTGCTGCCCATTTTCTGGTCAGTACGAGGGTTAAAAAATTAACTAAATATGTGCGAAATTTTGAAAATTCGCAAATTTTTGCTGGGGAACAAAATATTCTTAATCCAAAAATTAGTAGCCATACTAAAACAAATTTCAAAATAAATTAGTATTATGTCATGTTAAATCCAATGAAATACTATAAAATATCGGTGAAGAACAAAAAAAACTAATATCCCATTTGCTATAATTTTTTGGAATTTTCAACCCCTTTGATATTACTTTTAACAGACATTGACCATACTCTTTGGCCAGGCCGGAATGCATCCCTCCTCGTCTTGAAAGATTTGCAGCCCAGTAAGTCGAAGAAAACAAATAGGCCTAGCTTGGGTATTCTTCAAAAAGAAATAATGGCCTACCTATTTTCCCAAAGAAAAACCTGCTGGGCTGGTCATGTTGTTAAATGGACTACAGAGACCGCACAACCCAGTTTATAGCCTGCTCCTCCGAATTACTACTCAAAAAAAAGTTGTGCAATTATGTCGTTAATTGACTATACGTTAAAAATGATGTGGGTCCCAGATATCAGCAGGGTGGATTAGAGTAAAAAAACGAGGGGTGCATCTGAGTAGTAAAAGAGGCGCTTGCTTGTGTTCGGGAGTGGACCTGGTGGGTCCGTACTGTCATACTCACAACTACATTTCTCTCCCGATTCATTATGTTGACAGGGACCATTTCAAAAAAAAACTATGTTGACAGGGCCGGACGGCGCCGCGCAGCGAGCGCACCAAGGCGGAGGATAAAGTGTTGTCGCCAATGTGCTGGGCTGGGTTGGACATTCCTATTGAAAAATAAAAATGGACCGGAGCTATTTACGATGTTGACTACGATTTGCATGGGTCCGCTGGTTGTAGGAAGAAAATGCTGGGAGAAAGAAGATTGGTCGCTATCTTTGCCTAAGAATAATATCGACTGAATGTAACGACACTATCATAGGAAATAATATCCTCCTGTTAAATCATGAATTTAAAGAACTGGTGCATGAGCATTTAGCTTTATTTATTTATTAACTTATTTATGTTTAGGGGACCATGAGCATGTACCTGGGCCGGATTCATGTGAGAGCCTCCCTTCCAGTTAATTATGGGCTCCTCTATTGGGCCTTCATCAGTGGGCCACATGTTATCAACAAGTGGAAAATGTGTTCCGTACGAAAAATAGTATGCGTTACGTATGGTACGGGGCACTTAGGATCGAACCGTGCAACGACTTCCAAAACACTATGTTTGTCATTCTAACGACACATTTATTCAACCAACAGACGAAATATACTACTGATTGTACATTGAAAATAGCAGCAGCAACAACCAGGGTTGGGGGTGCAACAGAAGCAGTAAGCAGGCCAGAAGAGTGAAGACGCATCCCTCTCTTCCAAACCAAACATCAGCCATTATTACAAAAGGGCTACCAAAAAAGAACAAGTGTATGCATCAAACTAAATAAAGATCCTACTACACCAAGTGTACGCATCTAACTAACCGGCTCAGTTAGACGTTACTATTTATTAAGCTGTGGAGATTGGCTGACGGCTTGAACCAGATGGGTGCCTGACGGGGAAGCTGGGTAAGGACAATATGTGTGGTGTCCTAACTCTTTTTGCGGTGTGTTTGTCGAGAAAGGGTTGTAAAGCTCATTGTTTTGTGTGTGGACAATCTCAGTACCATGCCGCTCGCCGCGTGCTCGTCGGGGCTGTACCGTTTACTCAAAGCCCTCAGGCCGGAGCTTTTTAAGCCAGCACCTTGCTTGCTGATGCCGCCTGATCTTCAGAACAGCGTGTCACATAGCATAACGATCATAGGGTGGCGAGCATCAACCCCCTTGACTGCGATCCAATCCCCGTCACCCTCAACTACATTAACGGTATGTACTGGGTCAGCATGAACACGTCTTGGATGGTGCTCGTCAACGGTAGCGGCAGCTGGATGCTTGTGGAGGTCTACACCCAACGATTGATCCCCCTTCCTTCGATTAACACTGCACTACTTTGGTACCGCGGCCCAGAATACTCGGAATCTTACAGTAGCCAACATGATACCAAGTTTGATTTGCTCAAGGTTGTAATCTGCCAAGTGCCCACAAGATCTGCGAATTATAAAGACTTCAGGCTAATTGCATTCTTCAACCGCGGTCTCACCTATCTGACAGGTCACTGCGGTAAGTGGATAAATCTGCACGTCCATCACAGGATCATACATCCTCCATGGTTCTTTGATGCCATTGAACACAAGGGCTTCATTTACGCTGTCGACTCCTTCTATGGCTGGACGTATTGCTGGCCTACTCCAGTCATCGCTACAATCGGCTGTTACAGTAGTATGTTACTTTCCTATGATATCACGATGGCTTGCTTATATTACTGTCAACATTTACTGAAAAAATATTCATGCTCATAACATGCTGTTCTTAAGATTGACTACATCAAGAACCATTTTTTATTTGACTCCAACTTGATATGGTGTTGTAGGCCGCCTGGTGTCCCTACCCTTACTAATCCCAGAACCTTTCAAAGAAAAGCAGCATGGCAGTTGCAGGTGGTTCCTGGCTCGATCAGATGATGGCGAATGATTGATGATCGTTCGCACGTACCGAACGTGTCGTTTCGCGGAATACAATCACAGTCACGGCAAGGTCTTTGAGTAGGATCCCAGCTTCTCTGGGCCTTCAGGAATTTTTGGCTGGAGGCTAGTAAGTAGCCATGGTACATGCTCTCTGTTTGTCGGACTGAATTATCCGATTAACTAGGAGATAACCGACGGCAAGGATCATGATGGCAGCGCGGTTTCGTTCATCAGGCAAAATTGTGTGTACACAGCGTACCATGCGTCTCTGCATGCACCATACCCTGATATGTGCCGCCATGCTCTGCAGCCCAAAGTAGGAGAGAGGGTCGCCAGTATCAGACTACGACCTGCTGGCTGGAGTTTTCCCCGTCAGGCACCCATCTGGTTCAAGCCGTCAGCCAATCTCCACAGCTTAATAAATAGTAACGTCTAACTGAGCCGGTTAGTTAGATGCGTACACTTGGTGTAGTAGGATCTTTATTCAGTTTGATGCATACACTTGTTCTTTTTTGGTAGCCCTTTTGTAATAATGGCTGATGTTTGGTTTGGAAGAGAGGGATGCGTCTTCACTCTTCTGGCCTGCTTACTGCTTCTGTTGCACCCCCAACCCTCGTTGTTGCTGCTGCTGTTTTCAATGTACAATCAGTAGTATATTTCGTCTGTTGGTTGAATAAATGTGTCGTTAGAATGACAAACATAGTGTTTTGGAAGTCGTTGCACGGTTCGATCCTTAGTGCCCCGTACCATACGTAACGCATACTATTTTTCGTACGGAACACATTTTCCACTTGTTGATAACATGTGGCCCACTGATGAAGGCCCAATAGAAGAGCCCATAATTAACTGGAAGGGAGGCTCTCACATGAATCCGGCCCAGGTACATGCTCATGGTCCCCTAAACATAAATAAGTTAATAAATAAATAAAGCTAAATGCTCATGCACTAGTTCTTTAAATTCATGATTTAACAGGAGGATATTATTTCCTATGATAGTGTCGTTACATTCAGTCGATATTATTCTTAGGCAAAGATAGCGACCAGTCTTCTTTCTCCAGCATTTTCTTCCTACAACCAGCAGACCCATGCAAATCGTAGTCAACGTCGTAAATAGCTCCGGTCCATTTTTATTTTTCAATAGGAATGTCCAACCCAGCCCAGCACATTGGCGACAACACTTTATCCTCCGCCTTGGTGCGCTCGCCGCGCGGCGCCGTCCGGCCCTGTCAACATAGTTTTTTTTGAAACGGTCCCTGTCAACATAATGAATCAGGAGAGAAATGTAGTTGTGAGTATGACAGTACGGACCCACCAGGTCCACTCCCGAACACAAGCAAGCGCCTCTTTTACTACTCAGATGCACCCCTCGTTTTTTTACTCTAATCCACCCTGCTGATATCTGGGACCCACATCATTTTTAATGTGTAGTCAATTAACGACATAATTGCACAACTTTTTTTTGAGTAGTAATTCGGAGGAGCAGGCTATAAACTGGGTTGTGCGGTCTCTGTAGTCCGTTTAACAACATGACCAGCCCAGCAGGTTTTTCTTTGGGAAAATAGGTAGGCCATTATTTCTTTTTGAAGAATACCCAAGCTAGGCCTATTTGTTTTCTTCGACTTACTGGGCTGCAAATCTTTCAAGACGAGGAGGGATGCATTCTGGCCTGGCCAAAGAGTATGGTCAATGTCTGTTAAAAGTAATATCAAAGGGGTTGAAAATTCCAAAAATATTATAGCAAATAGGATATTAGTTTTTTTTGTTCTTCACCGATATTTTATAGTATTTCATTGGATTTAACATGACATAATACTAATTTATTTTTAGATTTGTTTTAGTATGGCTACTAATTTTTGGATTAAGAATATTTTGTTGCCCAGCAAAAATTTGCGAATTTTCAAAATTTCGCACATATTTAGTTAATTTTTTAACCCTCGTACTGACCAAAAAATGGGCAGCAATTCTAAAAATGGAAAACAGGCTGCAATAAATTCCATATGAATTAGAAAATGAGTAAAAATTATAAAAATAATAGCAAATGGGCTGTACACGCCACAGATTTCGAGGCTGACTTGTTTACGCATGGCTTTGTTAGTCAACACACGATTCTAGCAGGAGTGACTGTTGGATGTCCATCCAACGCCCGACGTGCTTCTTCAATATCTGATCTTCCTGCTCCAGCCGCCTAAACTAGCGCCGATAGGACTGCCTGCTCCCTCCTCTTGTGGCCCGCTGTGATGCCGCGCAGGCTTCCCCAGCCCACCCTACTCCCTCCGCTGGCCTGGCCGCACGCAATCAACTGCCTCCTTATTACGTGAAAATAATGATTCCTCCCACTGACATCTGGGGCGCACCGGTTGGGAGGCTGACATGTTGGCCTACTAAGTTGACGCATACGCAGGGCTTTTCAACTTACTCAACAAACGATTGTAGCAGCAGTAACCATTGGATTTGAATCAAACAGTCCTGCTGCTTCTTCAAGTGCTGCTCTTCTTGCACCAGCCGCCCAAACCAGCGCTGGCGAGACCGCCTGCTCCTGCCTCCAGTGGCCGGTTGTGCTGCGGTTGAGGCCTCACCGCCGCCTACTACTCCCCCCGCTAGCCAGGGCCTGCGGCGACGGCAGCCTCACACTGCAGCCAAACCAGTGAACCCTCATACTCCTCTTCGCGTGGGCATCTGATACGTCTCCAACGTATCTATAATTTTTGATTGTTCCATGCTATTATATTACCTGCTTTGGATGTTTATGGGCTTTACTTTACACTTCTATATCATTTTTGGGACTAACCTACTAACCGGAGGCCCAACCCGAATTGCTGTTTTTTCCTATTTCAGTGTTTTGAAGAAAAGGAATATCAAACAGAGTCCAAACGCGATGAAACCTTCGGGAACGATCTTTTTGGAACAAATCCAAACCTGGAGACTTGGAGTGGAAGTCACGCAACAACCGAGGCGGCCATGAGGGTTCCCGACGCCCCCCTACAGGTGGGCGCGCCTCCCACCCTTGTGGTCCCCTCGAGCGTCCACCGACCTACTTCTTCCTCCTATATATATCCATGTACCTTGAAACCATCGAGGGGCACCACGAAAAACTATTTCCACCGCCATAACCTTTTGTATCTGCGAGATCCCATCTTGGAGCCTTCGCCGGTGCTCCGCCGGAGGGGGAATCGACCACGGAGGGCCTCTACATCATCTCCAAGGCCCTTCCGATGAGTTGTGAGTAGTTTACCACAGACCTTCAGGTTCATAGTTATTTAGCTAGATGGCTTCTTCTCTCTCTTTGATTCTCAATACAAAGTTCTCCTCGGTCTTCTTGGAGATCTATTCGATGTAACTCTTTTTGCGGTGTGTTTGTCGAGATCCGATGAATTGTGGGTTTATGACCAAGTTTATCTATGAGAAATATTTGAATCTCCTCTGAATTCTTTTATGTGTGATTAAGTTATCTTTGCAAGTCTCTTCGAATTATCAGTTTGGTTTGGCCTACTAGATTTATCTTTCTTGCCATGGGAGAAGTGCTTAGCTTTGGGTTCAATCGTGCGGTGTCCTTACCCAGTGACAGAAAGGGTTGCAAGGCACATATTGTATTGTTGTCATCGAGGAACAAGTGCAAAGATGCTTTTATCTCTAAGTATTTTCCTCCCGCTAAGATCATCACTCTTAGGAACGATATCATGAATTTTAAACAACTTGATCATGAGCATGTTTCCCAATCTTGGGAAAGAATGAAATTGATGATTTGCAATTGCCCTACTCATGGTTTGGACTTATGGATGATTATACAAAAAATTTATGCCGGATTGAATTTTATTTCTAGAAATCTTTTAGATTCGGCCGCGGGAGGCACTTTTATGGAAATCATCTTAGGTGAAGCTACTAAAATCCTTGATAATATTATGGCTAATTATTCTCAATGGCACACCGAACGATCTACTAGTAAAAAAGTGCATGCTATAGAAGAAATTAATGTTTTGAGTGGAAAGATGGATGAACTTATGAAGTTGTTTGCTACTAAGAGTGCTCCTATTGATCCCAATGAGATGCCTTTGTCTACTTTGATTGAGAATAATAATGAATCTATGGATGTGAATTTTGTTGGTTGGAATAATTTTGGTAATAATGCTTATAGAGGAAATTTTAATCCTAGACCGCTCCCTAGTAATTCCTCTAATAATTATGGAAATTCGTACAATAATTCTTATGGTAATTTTAATAAGATGCCCTGTGATTTTGAGAATAGTGTGAAAGAATTTATGATCTCTCAAAAGAATTTTAATGCCTTGCTTGAAGAAAAATTGCTTAAAGTTGATGATTTGGCTAGGAACGTTGATAGACTTTCGCTTGATGTTGATTCTTTGAAACTTAGATCTACTCCTCCTAAGCATGATATAAATGAGTCTCTCAAAGCTATGATAATTTCCATTGATGAGTGCAAAGAAAGAACCGCTAGATTGCGTGCTAAAAAAGATTGCTTTGTAAAAGCGTGTTCTTCTAGTTTCCATGAAAATAATGATGAAGATCTAAAAGTTATTGATGTGTCTCCTATTAAATCTTTGTTTTGTAATATGAATCTTAATAATGATGGGACTGGAGATGAGTCAACTTTAGTTAAAAGGCGTCCCAATGATTCGGAGTTTTTAGATCTTGATGCTAAATTTGGTAAAAGTGGGATTGAGGAGGTCAAGACTTTGAATAGCATTGAACCCACTATCTTGGATTTCAAGGAATTTAATTATGATAATTTTTCTTTAGTAGATTGTATTTCCTTGTTGCAATCCGTGTTGAATTCTCCTCATGCTTATAGTCAAAATGAAGCTTTTACCAAACATATTGTTGATGCCTTGATGCAATCTTATGATGAAAAACTTAATTTGAAGTTTCTATACCTAGAAAACTTTATGATGAGTGGAAACCTACTATAAAGATTAAAATTAAAGATCATGAGTGTTATGCTTTATGTGATTTGCGTGCTAGTGTTTCCACGATTCCGAAAACTTTATGTGATATTCTAGGTTTCCATGATTTTGATGATTGCTCTTTAAATTTGCACCTTGCGGATTCCACCATTAAGAAACCTATGGGAAGAATCAATGATGTTCTTATTGTTGCAAATAGGAATTATGTGCCCGTAGATTTTATCGTTCTTGATATAGATTGCAATCTTTCTTGCCCTATTATTCTTGGTTGACCTTTCCTTAGAACGATTGGTGCAATTATTGAAATGAAGGAAGGGAATATTAGATTCCAATTCCCATTAAGGAAAGGCATGGAGCACTTTCCAAGAAATAAAGTCAAATTACCTTATGAATCTATCATGCGAGCTACTTATGAATTTAGATGTGTTTTCATGTTTTAATTAGTGTTTGTGCCAAGTAGAACCTATAGGATAACCTATGGTGATAGTTAATTTGATTCTGCTGAAAAATAGAAACTTCGCACGCACAAAAATAATTTTAGTAATTCACAAAAACGTCATTCTGCATTGATTCTTTTGGATGTAGGTCAATATACAAATTTCCCAGGACATCCTATTTTGGTAGGATTTTTAGAGTTCCAGAAGTATTCGAGAGTTACAGATTGCTACAGATTGTTCTGTTTTTGACAGATTCTGTTTTTCGTGTGTTATTTGCTTATTTTGATGCATCTATGGCTAGTATGTAGGGGTATGAACCATAGAGAAGTTGGAATACAGTAGGTTTAACACCAATATAAATAAAGAATGAGTTCATTATAGTACCTTATGTGGTGGTTTTGCTTTCTTGCACTAACGGAGCTTATGAGATTTCCTGTTGAGTTTTGTGTTGTGAAGTTTTCAAGTTTTGGGTAAAGATTTGATGGATTATGGAATAAGGAGTGTCAAGATCCTAAGCTTGGGGATGCCCATGGCACCCCAAGATATTCAAGGATAACCAAAAGCCTAAGATTGGGGATACCCCTTAAGGCATCCCCTCTTTCGTCTTCGTCTATCGGTAACTTTACTTGGAGCTATATTTTTATTCGCCACATGATATGTGTTTTGCTTGGAGCGTCTTATAAGATATTAGTCTTTGCTTTTTAGATTACCACAATCATCCTTGCTGTACACACCTTTTGGGAGAAGCCCACTTGATTAGAATTTATTAGAATATGCTATGTGCTTCACTTATTTCTTTTGAGCTAGATAGTTTTGCTCCACTGCTTCACTTATATCTTTTAGAGCACGGCGGTGGCTTAATTTTGTAGAAATTGTTGATCTCTCATGCTTCACTTATTTGAGAGTCTCTTACAAAAGAATAGTATTTTCTATGGTTATAAAATTGGTCCTAGAATGATGGGCATCCAAGTTGGGTATAATAAAAACTATCATAGAAAGTGAATTGGATGCTATGATCAATTTGATGCTTGATAATTGCTTTGAGATATTAGAGGTGGTGATATTAGAGTCATGCTAATTGGGTGATTATGAATTTAAAGAATACTTGTGTTGAAGTTTGTGATTCCTGTAGCATGCACGTATGGTGAACTGCTTTGTGATGAAGTTGGAGCACAATTTTATTTATTGATTGTCTTCCTTATGAGTGGCGGTCGGGGATGAGCGATGGTCTTTTCCTACCAATCTATCCTCCTAGGAGCATGCGCATAGTACTTTGTTTTTGATGACTTGTATATTTTTGCAATAAGTATATGAGTTCTTTATGACTAATGTTGAGTCCATGGATTATACGCACTCTCAGCCTTCCACCATTGCTAGCCTCTCTTGTGTCGCGCAACTTTCGCCGGTACCATACACCCACCATATATATTCCTCAAAACAGCCACCATACCTACCTATTATGGCATTTCCATAGCCATTCCAAGATATATTGCCATGCAACTTTCCACCGTTCCATTTATATGACACGCATCATCATTGTCATATTGCTCTTTGCATGATCATGTAGTTGACATTGTATTTGTGGCAAGGCCACCTTCATAATTTTTCATACATGTCACTCTTGATTCATTGCATATCCCCGGTGGTGACTTTATGATTTTGTAGGGATAACTTTCTTTAGCCATGTTATTTTGAGAAGACATGATTGCTTGATTAGTATGCTTGAAGTATTATTATTTCTTATGTCAATATGTACTTTTATTTTGAATCATTTGGATATGAACATTCATGCCACAATAAATAAAATTACATTGAGAATTATGCTAGGTAGCATTCCACATCAAAATTCTGTTTTTATCATTTACCTACTCGAGGACAAGCAGGAATTAAGCTTGGGGATGCTTGATACGTCTCCAACGTATCTATAATTTTTTATTGTTCCATGCTATTATATTACCCGTTTTGGATGTTTATGGGCTTTACTTTACACTTTTATATCATTTTTGGGACAAACCTACTAACCAGAGGCCCAACCCAAATTGCTGTTTTTTGTGCCTATTTCAGTGTTTCGAAGAAAAGGAATATCACACGGAGTCCAAACGCTATGAAACCTTCGGGAACGATCTTTTTGGAACAAATGCAAACCTGGAGACTTGGAGTGGAAGTCACACAACAACCGAGGCGGCCACGAGGGTGCCCGGCACGCCCCCTACAGGTGGGCGTGCCCCCACCCTCGTGGGCCCCTCGAGCGTCCACCGACCTACTTCTTCCTCCTATATATACCCATGTACCCTGAAACCATCGAGGGGCACCATGAAAAACTATTTCCACCGCCGTAACCTTCTGTATCCGCGAGATCCCATCTTGGAGCCTTCGCCGGCGCTCCACCGGAGGGGGAATCGACCATGGAGGGCCCCTACATCATCTCCAAGGCCCTACCGATGAGTTGTGAGTAGTTTACCACAGACCTTCGGGTCCATAGTTATTAGCTAGATGGCTTCTTCTCTCTCTTTGATTCCCAATACAAAGTTCTCCTCGATCTTCTTGGAGATCTATTCGATGTAACTCTTTTTGCGGTGTGTTTGTCGAGATCCGATGAATTGTGGGTTTGTGATCAAGTTTAACTATGAGAAATATTTGAATCTCCTCTGAATTCTTTTATGTGTGATTAAGTTATCTTTCCAAGTCTCTTCAAATTATCAGTTTGGTTTGGCATACTAGATTGATCTTTCTTGCAATGGGAGAAGTGCTTAGCTTTGGGTTCAATCTTGCGGCGTCCTTTCCCAGTGATAGCAGGGGCAGCAAGGCACGTATTGTATTGTTGCCATCGACGATAAAAAGATGGGGTTTATATCATATTGCATGAGTTTATCCCTCTACATCATGTCATCTTTCTTAATGTGTTACTCTGTTCTTTATGAACTTAATACTCTAGATGCATGTTGGATAGCAGTCGATGTGTGGAGTAATAGTAGTAGATGCAGGCAGGAGTCGGTCTACTTGTCATGGACGTGATGCCTATATACATGATCATGCCTAGATAATCTCATAATTATTCGCTTTTCTATCAATTGCTCGACAGTAATTTGTTCACCCACCGTAATACTTATGCTATCTTGAGAGAATCCACTAGTGAAACCTATGGCCCCCGGGTCTATCTTTTATCATAAAAGCTTTCAATCTACTTTTATTTTGCATCTTTACTTTTCCAATCTATATCATAAAAATACCAAAAATATTTATCTTATCATATTATCTCTATCAGATCTCACTTTTGCAAGTGGCCTTGAAGGGATTGACAACCCCTTTATTGCGTTGGTTGAGAGTTCTTGTTTGTTTGTGTAGGTCCGTGGGACTTTTTAGGAGCCTCCTACTCGATTGATACCTTGGTTCTCAAAAACTAAGGGAAATACTTACGCTACTTTGCTGTATCACCCTTTCCTCTTCAAGGAAAACCAACGCAAGCTCAAGACGTAGCAGCATCCACTACCGCGTCTTCCCCGGCTCCGTGTCATCCCCTTCCTAGGCCTCGCCGTCATCCACCGTCCTGGTGCTCTCGGTGCGGCGTGGTCAACATGGTCATGGAACGACTTCCATCGGACGTGGACTGTACGTGGAGAGGCTGACAGCTGGGTCCACGACCGCACACAAGGAAATGCTTCCTTATTACGCGCAAAATAATGATTCCTCCAGCTGACATCTAGGACCCACCAGAAGGGCCTCTGTATTTCATGAAAAAAACGTTCCCCCCGCTGACAGGTCGGACCCACCAGCTATATCTTCGCACACAAGGAAGTGTCTCCTTATTATGCACAAAAAAATGAATACCCCCTGCTAGCCGGGACCCACCATAGTGGGTGGCTGACTTGTGGGCCTACTAAGTTGACGGGGATGGAGGGCTTTTTCAACTTAGTCAATACTCCAGTGACCGTATGATTTCCATCCAACGGCCATAGTGCTTCTTCAACCTCTGGCCTTCTTGCTCCAGCCACCCAAAGCAGCACCGGTCGTGCCGCCTGCTCCTGCCTCCCGTGGCCAGCTGTGCTGCCGTGGAGGCCTTACCGCCCCCATTCTACTCCCACCACTGGCCAGGCCATCCCTCTACTCACCCACACCCCCTGTTATTCTGCGGCGATGGCAGCCTCACACCGCAGCCGAACCAGTGAACCCTCATACTCCTCTTCTCATGGGCTCCACTGCCGCGTCTTCCCCGGTTCCGCGTCGTCCCCTTCCTAGGCCTTGCCGTCGTCCACCGCCGTGGTGCTCTCGGCGCGGCGTGGTCAATGTGGTCAAGGAACGACTTCCATCGGACGTGGACTGTACGTGGAGAGACTGACAGCTGGGTCCACGGCCGCAACAAGGAAGTCCCTCCTTATTACGCGGAAAATAATGTTACCTCCACCTGACAGCAGGGACCCATCGGACGGGCCACTGTATTTCATGAAAAAACATTTCCCCCTGACTGCTGGGACCCACCAGCTACATCTTCGCACGCAAGGAAGTGCGTTCGGGCAAAGAAAAAGATTCACCCCCCTGACTGCTGTGACCCACCAGCTACATCTTCGCACGCAAGGAAGTGCCTGACAGTCGGGACCCACCTGGTCGAAGCGTACGTAGCGTTGTCATTCTGGTCGCGAACGTGTACGTACATACTGGTGGATGTAGAGGCGCGCACGTGGCATAGTAGAGGCACACACGTAGCATGTACACGTACGTACAGCGGCCAGTGTGCAAGAAAGAAAATACGGCCACGTACGTACATATGGGTGGGGTCTCAAACGCCTACTCGCGCATACGTACGGCCAAGGCTCGTGTACATGGCTAGGTTGGAACGGAGAAACTGCGTCATCATCGTGTTTATGGGGAGGCAACGGAATGTGTCGTGTTCATGGGGAGGCAACGGAATGTGTCGTGTTCATCGGGAAGCAATGGAACGCGTGGGAGCCAACCGGCTTGGACGAAACAAGCGATGGAAACAAGGCCTGGCGTACCGCAGAACGGAGGAAACGACCTTGTGTTTGATCGACCACATTCAAAACGGGATCCTATTCATCGGGAGGGGTCTAGCATACCGCAAATTGGAGGAAACGGACTTGTGTTGGACCTCCTACGGTCGAAACGGGGTCCTGTTGATCGGGAGGGGTGTGGCGTACAGCAAAACAGACAAAACGGACTTGTGTTGGAGCGCTACAGTCGAAACGGGGGTCCTGTTCATTGGGAGGGGTGTGGCGTACCACAAAACGGGACTCCATGGGATACTGTTCATCTCCACCGTCGACCTCCTCCAGCCTTCACTGTCTACTTTTCATCCACCGTCGACCTCCTCTAGCCTCCACCTGCGACTGTTCATCCAAGGGCTCCTGTTCATCCAGCCTCCACCGTGTACTACTCCACCGGCTACTATTCAACCACCCCTCCATGGGCTACTGTTCATCCATCCCTCCACCGTCTACTGTTCATCCAGCCCTCCACAGGGTGGTCCTATTCATTCAGCCCTCCACAGGGTCCTGTTCATCCAGCCCCAACCGGCTCGATTGATCGGGGTCATGTTCATCCAGAGGCAACGCCACGGGGTCCTGTTCATCCACCTTCACCGCTCACTGTTCATCCAAATCCCCCGCAACGCTCATTGTTCATCCAGAGGTAGCATCGATCGGCTTCAGTTAGCAGCAGTAGCTAAGGAATTGCTCGATCCGGTTCAGTTAACAGCCATCGATCGATCGCTCGGGTTCAGTAACGCGTAGCCTGTAGTGCAATAGCTCGGGTTTAGTATAGGCGAACGCCTCGCTCGGGTTCAGTTAGAGCGCAACGCCTCGCACACACGCGCGTACGTGTACAAGATAAACGCGCATCGCTCGGCCCCCGACCACCCACCGTAACCGGGAACTTCCCGAAATTTTCCTCGCCCTAGCTTCTACCATGGTTTTTTCGTCATGGACGACCCAAAGAATGTCATGCAGTTGCGTCTCCGGCCCGCCCAGGACGAAAAGCCCATTTTCTGTCATGATTTTTTGTCATAGAAGTAGGAGCCCACCACATCGATGATGATACCGGGTTTTGTACAATTATCAAGTCTCATAAGTATGACAGAAAAAAATTCATTCGGCCCAAAATGTTACGGATGTGTCTTTTTTGTAGTGATTAAACTTTTGGGTCCAATCTGTCCCTTACGGAATAGCGCATAAACTGGGGTTTAAGCTTCTGTCACTCTCGCAACCCACCATCTAATTGTTACTCCACAATACATTCCATTAGGTCCAAGTATGGTGAAGTGTCATGTAGTCGACGTTCACATGACACCATTAAGGGAATCACAACATACATACTATCAAAATATCGAACACATATCAATTCACATGATTACTTGCAACATGGTTTCTACCGTGACCTCAAGAACAAAAGTAACTACTCACAAATGATAAACATGCTCATGATCAGGGGTATTAAATAGCATAATAGATCTGAACATATAATCTTCCACCAAATAAACCATATAGTAATCAACTACAAGATGTAATCAACACTACTAGTCACCCCCTAGCACCAATCTATAGTTTTGGTAACAAGATTGAATACAAGAGATAAACTAGGGTCTAAGATGAGATGGTTCTGGTGAAGATGTTGATGGAGATTGCCCTCCCCAAGATGGGAGGGTTGTTGGTGATGATGATGACAAGGATTTCCCCTTCCAGGAGGGAAGTTCCCTCGGCAGAATCGCTCTGCCGGATGGCAAAAGTGCTCCTGCCCAAGTTCCTCCTCGAGACGGTGGCTCTCCGTCCCGAAAGCCTTCTCCTTATTTTTTCTAGGTCAAAATGACTTATATACCAGAAGATGGGCACTAGAGGTGGGCCGAGGAGGCCACAACCCACCAGGGCGTGCCTGGGGGGGCTGGTGTGCCCAGGTGGGTTGTGCCCACCTGGTGGCCCCCCTCTGGTGGTTATTGGCTCCAATATTTCTTAAATAATCCATAAAAAATCTCCGTGAAGTTTCAGCTCATTTGGAGTTGTGCAGAATAGGTGGCCTGACGTAGCTTTTTCAGATCCAGATTTCCAGCTGTCAGAATTCTCCCTCTTGGTGTGTTCCTTGTAAATTATGAGAGAAAAGGCATTAGAATTACTCCAAAAAACATTATTATGGATAAAAACATTATAAATAACAGTAATAAAACATGATGCAAAATGGACATATCAGTGGCCCGAACCTGGGTAAACTCCCTTGTCCCATTTCCTTCCAGTTCATCGAGTTGGGCCGTGAGATTGACGAGTTGGCAGACCGGGGAAGTTGAGTTCTTCGCATGCCCCCCAGAGTTTGAATCTATCTAGGGTCTGCGGAGCCCCGAATCCGACATTTGGCACGCCAGGTAGGGGGGCGTCGGAGCCTCTCTTCCTTCAGTCGATTCGCCACCATTTCGCCGTTCCCATCGCTAATGCTCGTCGAGTTCGTGCTGAGCGTCGGGCCGCCATCACCACCCGCATCGCCCAGACAGCGCCTGTAGGTGACGGTGCTCCCCGCCATTCCCCATCGCTTGCGGCCAATGCTACCACCGGCCCCGTGGCCCCTGAGCAACAGGCTTTGTCGCTGCAGCCTTCTATGTGGCGTGATGGGCGCACCGCCACTCCATCGCTGACTCCGGCGGCTGCCTCGTCTTCTCATGTTCGTCGTGGGCCAGCGAATGCGCAGGCTGCATTGCTCATGGCACGTCAGCTCCTACGCTAGCGTCCGATCGATGACCTCTATGAGGACTGGCCGGACCACATCGCCTCGTTAGCGCCATGGGAGAGCCCCCTGAGCTGCCCCGCTCACTGCCTCCCCCGCTGCCCCTTGCGGGCAATGTGTCCCACGGTGCGCCTCCTCCACCTCCCAGGCAAGACATCATCCCCGAGCTGAGGCATGAGGCTCCATGGCGTGATCCGCCATGCAGGGCCCCGGTGCGCGACGAGGAAAGCTGCCAGGTGGTGCAGCGGCCCCAAGGAGAGGCGCGTGCGCTCCCAACACCGCCACGTCAAGACCGCGTGCCGCCCGAGGCGGTGGGGCGCGAGCGCCAAGATCAGGCTCCACCTCCACAATGGGCCCCGGTGAGTGTGGCAGGCTGCCGCACATTCACCCCAGAACTGCGCCGCGTCGTCTGGCCAGGGAAGTTCAAGCCAAACCTGCCCCCACGCTACGACGGCACTCCCGACCCTACCGAGTTCCTGCAGCTCTACAAGCTGAGCATCGAGGTGGCCAACGGCGATGAGAAAGTCATGGCGAAATGGTTTCCCATGGCCCTTAAGCACGACGCGTGATACGTCCGTTTTGCATCATGCTTTTATATTGATATTTATTGCATTATGGGCTGTTATTACACATTATATCACAATACTTATGCCTATTCTCTCTTATTTTATAAGGTTTACATGAAGAGGGAGAATGCCGACAGCTGGAATTCTGGACTAGAAAAGGAGCAAATATTGGAGACCAATTCTGCACAACTCCAAAAGTCCTGAAACTTCACGAAGCATGTTTTTGGAATATATAAAAAATATTGGGTGAAGAAAATACCAAAGGGGGGCCACCAGCCAACCACAACGGTAGAGGGCGCGCCCTACCCCCTGGGCGCGCCCCCCGTCCTTGTGGGCCCCCTGGCAGGCCTCCGGTGCCCATCTTTTGCTATATGGTGTGTTTAAACCTAGAAAAAATCAGAAGGAAGCTTTTGGGACGAAGCGTCGCCGTCTCAAGGCAGAACCAATCTAGGGCTCCGGAGGAGCTGTTTTGCCGGGGAAACATCCCTTCCGAAGGGGGAAATCATTGCCATCGTCATCACCAACGATCCTCTCATCGAGAGGGGGTCAATCTCCATCAACACCTTCACCAGCACCATCTCCTCTCAAACCCTAGTTCATCTCTTGTATTCGATCTTGGTCCCAAAACCTCAGATTGGTACCTGTGGGTTGCTAGTAGTGTTGATTACTCCTCGTAGTTGATGCTAATTGGTTTATCCAGTGGAAGATTATATTTTCATATCCTTAATGATAATGAATACTCCTCTGATCTTGATTATAAATATGCTTTTTTGAGTAGTTACGTTTGTTCCTGAGGACATGGGAGAAGTCTTGTTATAAGCAATCATGTGAATTTGGTATTCGTTTGATATTTTTATGAGATGTATGTTGTCTTTCTTCTAGTGGTGTTATGTGAACATCAACTACATGACACTTCACCATTATTTGGGCCTAGGGGACGGCACTGGGAAGTAATAAGTAGTTGATGGGTTGCTAGAGTGACAGAAGCTTAAACCCTAGTTTATGTGTTGCTTCATAAGGGGCTAATTTGGATCCATATGTTTCATGATATGGTTAGGTTTACCTTAATTCTTCTTTCGTGGTTGCGGAAGCTTGCGAGAGGGGTTAATCATAAGTGGGAGGCTTGTCCAAGGAAGGGCAGCACCCAAGCACTGGTCCACCCACATATCAGATTATTGAAGTAACAAACGCGAATCATATGAGCATGATGAAAACTAACTTGACAACAATTCCCATGTGTCCTTCGGAGCGCTTTGCATTATATAAGAGTTCGTCCACGCTTGTCCTTTTCTACAAAAAGGACTGGGCCACCTTGCTGCACCTTTTTTACTTTTATTACTTGTTACCCGTCACGATTTATCTTATCACAAAACTACCTGTTACCGATAATTCCAGTGCTTGCAGAGAATACCTTGCTGAAAACCACTTGTCATTTCCTTCTGCTCCTCGTTGGGTTCGATACTCTTACTTATCGAAAGGACTATGATAGATCCCCTATACTTGTGGGTCATCAAGACTCTTTTCTGGCGTCGTTGTCGGGGAGTGAAGCGCCTTTGGTAAGTGGAATTTGGTAAGGAAACATTTATATAGTGTGCTGAAATAAACTGTCACTTGTTACTATGGAAAATAATCCTTTGAGGGGCTTGTTTGGGGTATCTTCACCTCCACCAAAAGAGCAAAGAGTTGCTCCTCAACCCACTGCACCTACTGAAAATATTTATTATGAAATTCCTTCGGGTATGATAGAGAAACTGCTAGCTAATCCTTATGCAGGAGATGGAACATTACATCCCGATATGCACCTAATCTATGTGGATGAAGTTTGTAGATTATTTAAGCTTGCAGGTATGCCCGAGGATGTTGTCAAGAAGAAGGTCTTCCCTTTATCTTTGAAGGGAAAGGCATTGACATGGTATAGGCTATTGGATGATATTGGATCGTGGAACTACAACCGATTGAAATTGGAATTTCATCAAAAGTTTTATTCTATGCATCTGGTTCATCATGATCGGAATTATATATATATAATTTTTGGCCTCATGAAGGAGAAAAGTATCGCTCAAGTTTGGGGCAGGCTTAAGTCAATGTTATATTCATGCCCCAATCATGAGCTCTCAAGGGAAATTATTGTTCAAAAAATTTATGCTCAGCTTTCTCATAATGATTGATCCATGCTCGATACTTCTTGTACTGGTTCCTATTTGAAGAAGGATATTGAATTCAAATGGGATTTATTGGAAAAAATTAAACGCAACTCTAAAGATTGGGAACTCGATGAAGGTAAAGAGTCATGTATAAACCTTAAGTTTGATTATGTTAAATCCTTTATGGATACTGATGATTTTCGTGATTTTAGCACCAAATATGGACTTGACTCTGAGATAATAGCTTCTTTCTGTGAATCTTTTGCTACTCATGTTGATCTCCCTATGGAGAAGTGGTTTAAATATCATCCTCCCATTGAAGTTAAAGTAGTTGAACTTATTCAAGTTGAAGAAGAAATATTACATATAATGTTGATCCTATTGTTCCTACTGCTTATATTGAGAAACCACCATTCCCTGCTAACCCTTTGAGCAAATTAAATTTGAACCTAGTATTGCTATGGTTAAAGATCTCTTGGTTGATAATATTGATGGGCATATTATTTATTTCTGTGATAAAGCTGCTAGAATTGCTAAACCTGATACTAAACATAAACATAGACCTCTTGTGGGCATGCCCATTGTATCTGTTAAAATAGGAGATAATTGTTATCATGGCTTATGTGATGTGGGTGCTAGTGTGAGTGCAATTCCTTATACCTTATATAAAGAAATTATGAATGACATTGCACCAGCTGAGATAGAAGATATTGATGTTATTATTAAGCTCACCAATAGAGATACTATATCCTCAATTGGGATTGCTAGAGATGTTGAAGTCTTGTGCGGAAAAATTAAATATCCTACTGATTTTCTTGTTCTTGGTTCCCCACAAGATAATTTTGTCCCATTATATTTGGTAGGCCTTTCTTCAATACTGTTAATGCTAAGATAGACTATGAGAAAGATATTGTTACTATTGGTTTGGGGATATGTCTCATGATTTTAATTTCTCTAAATTTTGTAGACAACCCCATGATAAAAAAATGACTAGTAAGGATGAAATTATTGGTCTTGTTGCTATTGCCGTGCCTCCTAATGATCCTTTAGAACAATATTTGCTAGACCATGAAAATGATATGTTTATAAATGAAAGAAGGGAAATAGATGAAGTACTCTTTAATCAGGGACCTATTTTGAAACACAATTTTCCTGTTGAAATCCTTGGAGATCCTCCTCCACCCAAGGGTGATCCCCTGTTTGAGCTTAAACAATTACCTGATACTCTGAAATATGCTTATCTTGATGAAAAGAAGATATATCCTGTTATTATTAGTGCTAACCTTTCAGAGCATGAAGAAAAGAAATTATAGAAAACTCTGAAGAAGCACCATGCCGCTATTGGATATACTCTTGATGATCTTAAGGGCATTAGTCCCACTCTATGTCAGCACAAAATAAAATTGGAGAAAGATGCTAAACCAGTTGTTGATCATCAACGACGATTAAATCCTAAGATGAAAGAAGTGGTAAGAAATGAAATACTAAAACTTCTGGAAGCAAGTGTAATTTATCCTATTGTCGATAGTCAGTGGGAAAGCCCTGTTCATTGTGTCCCTAAGAAGGGAGGTATTACTGTTGTTCCTAATGATAAGAATGAATTGATTCCACAAAGAATTGTTACAGGTTATAGGATGGTAATTGATTTTCACAAATTGAATAAAGCTACTAGAAAAGATCATTACCCTCTACCTTTTATTGATCAAATGCTAGAAAGACTATCCAAACATACTCATTTCTGCTTTCTAGATGGTTATTCTGGTTTCTCTCAAATACCTGTGTCAAAAGAGGATCAAGAGAAAACCACTTTTACTTGCCCTTTCAGTACCTTCGCTTATAGACGTATGCCTTTTGGTTTATGCAATGCACCTGCTACCTTTAAAAGATGTATGACTGCTATATTCTCTAATTTCTCCGTTTACGGAACTTCTATTGATGATTGCTTAAGCAACCTTGATTGAGTTTTGCAGAGATGTGAAGAAACTAATCTTGAATTGGGAAAAGTGCCACTTTATGGTTATGAAGGCATTGTCCTGGGGCATAAAATTTCTGAAAGATGCTACTTTGTGAAGAAACTAATCTTGAATTGGGAAAAGTGCCACTTTATGGTTATGAAGGCATTGTCCTGGGTATTGAAGTTGATAATGCTAAAGTAGATGCTATTGAAAAGATGGCGTGTACTAAAGATATCAAAGATATAAGAAGTTTCCTTGGTCATGCTGGCTTCTACAGGAGGTTTATTAAAGACTTCTCCAAAATTTCTAGACCTCTCACTAATCTCTTGCAAAAATATGTTCCTTTTGTTTTTGATGATGATTATGTAGAAGCATTTGAAATACTTAAGAAAACCTTGATTTCCACTCCTATTGTTCAGCCACCTGATTGGAACTTGCCTTTTGAAATCATGTGTGATGCTAGTGATTATGCTATTGGTGTTGTTCTAGGACAAAGAGTTGATAAGAAATTAAATGTTATTCAGTATGCTAGTAAAACTCTAGACAGTGCCCAAAGAAATTATGCTACCACTGAAAAAGAATTTTTAGCAGTTGTAATTGCATGTGATAAGTTTAGACCTTATATTGTTGATTCCAATGTAACTGTTCACACTGATCATGCTGCTATTAAATATCTTATGGAAAATAAAGATGCTAAACCTAGACTTATTAGATGGGTTCTCTTGCTACAAGAATTTGATTTGCATATTATTGATAGAAAGGGAGTTGAGAACCCCGTTGCAGACAACTTGTCTAGGTCAGAAAATATTCTTGATGACCCACTACCTATTAATGATAGCTTTCTTGATGAGAAATTAAACATCATAAATGCTTCTCATAATACTCCATGGTATGCTGATTATACTAATTACATTGTTGCTAAATTTATACCACCTAGTTTCACATACCAACAAAAGAAAAAGGTTTTGTATGATTTAAGACATTACTTTTGGGATGTTCCACACCTTTATAAAGAAGGATTAGATGGTGTTATTAGACGTTGTGTACCTAAGCATGAATGGGAACCGATCTTACGCAAGTGTCACTCTGAGGCCTACGGAGGGCACCACGCTGGAGATAGAACTGCACATAAGGTATTGCAATCTGGGTTCTATTCGCCCACTCTCTTTAAGGATGCCCGTAAGTTTGTCTTATCTTGTGATGAGTGCCAGAGAATTGCCAATATTAGTAGACGTCAGGAAATGCCTATGAATCATTCACTTGTTATTGAACCATTTGATGTCTGGGGCTTGGGACCTTTTCCTTCCTCTAATGGGTATACACATATTTTAGTTGTTGTTGATTAGTTACTAAGTGGGTAGAAGCTATTCCAACTAGTAGTGCTGATCATAACACTTCTATTAAGATGCTTAAAGAAGTTATTTTTCTAAGGTTTGGAGTCCCTAGATATTTAATGACTGATGGTGGTTCACATTTTATTCATGGTGCTTTCCGTAAAATGCTTGCTAAGTACGATGTTAACCATAGAATTGCATCTCCATACCATCCTAAGTCTAGTGGTCAAGTGGAACTGAGAAATAGAGATATTAAATTAATTTTGCAAAAGACTTTAATAGATCTAGAAAGAATTGGTCTAAGAAACTTGATGATGCTTTGTGGTCTTATAGAACTGCGTATAAGAATCCTGTGGGTATGTCTCCGTATAAAATGGTCTATGGAAAAGCATGACATTTACCTCTTGAACTAGAACAGAAGGTATATTGGGCTATTAAAGAGATCAATTATGATTTCAAACTTTCCAGTGAGAAGAGGTTATTTGACATTAGCTCACTTGATGGATGGAGAACCCAAGCCTATGAGAATGCCAAGTTGTTTAAAGAAAAACTTAAAAGATGGCATGACAGAAGGATACAAAAGTGTGAGTTTAATGTAGGTGATCATGTTTTGCTATATAACTCTCGTTTAAGACTTTTTGGAGGAAAGCTTCTCTCTAAATGGGAAGGCCTTTACATCATCGAGGAGGTCTATTGTTCCGATGCCATAAAAATTAACAATGCCGAAGGCACAAATCCTAAGGTGGTAAACAGTCAAAGAATCAAACATTATATCTCAGGTACCCCCATAAATGTTGAGATCAATATAATTAATACCGTAACACCGGAGGAGTACATAAGGGACACTTTCCAGAATGTTTTAGGCTCTGAAAAGGTATAGGTATGTGGTACTGTAAGTAAACTGACTCCAAAATGTTTCCAATGATAAATTTTCTCCTTTTTGGAATATTTAAAAATTTAGGAAAATTAAAAGTAGTCCGAAAGAGACACGAGGCCGCCACAAGGGTGGAGGGTGCGCCCCCTGTCCTTGGGGCCACCTCGTGTGCCCTCCGGACTCCATTGACTTGCACGATACTTCTTTTAGTCAGTAAAAAATCATTATATAATCTCCCGAAGGTTTTGACCACCGTACCTCGACAATATCTCCTATTTTTGTTTCAAGCTGCTTTTCTGATAGATTTAGATTACCATGACGTCTCCAAGCGCCCCCAAGGACAAGTTTATCGAGAAGCTCGTCAACCCCTACCTTGCGGAGGTGCTACGACACCCTCAAGCCATTGAGATGCATGAGGGGGTGCTGCACATCCATGATGTTGAGGGGCCGAAGAAGACCGAAAGCATGGAGACAAGACTCGAAGCAATGGAGCAGCAAGTTTTCAAGTGTCAAGGGATGGTGGAACATGGACTCAACGCCAACCACATGATGATCGCGGAGTTAGCCAACAAGCACAAGCTGGACCCCAAGAGCATTGAGGAGGCCATCTTCAGGCTTCACAAGAAAATCGAGCACCTCCAAGCCAGATCTATGACCTGCAAAACCAAAACTGTGAGTATCAATATAGATTCAAGAGGATAAGTTTGGCTGCAGATTCAAGGATCCCAGAGACCCGCTCATATTTCTATGATGGTGAGCCTATGCCTTGGAAGATGGACGACAAACCTGCTTCATCAACAACTTCATCGTCACCACCTCCGAAGAAAGAGACATAAATACATGGGTATGGGCACTCCCCTTGGCAACTGCCAAGCTTTGGGGAGGTGCCCCGATATCATATCACAATCACACCTTTATCTTTACCGTTTTCTTAGTTTGATCCTTTTGGTTATATCCTGATCTAGTAGAATGAAGTTTTTAGTATGATCTAGCTTTGAGTTTTGCTTTATGTTTGTTGGGGAACGTAGCATGCAATTTCAAAAAAAAAATCATATGATCACGCAAGATCTATCTAGGAGATGCATAGCAACAAGAAGGGGAGAGTGTGTCCACGTACCCTCATAGACCAAAAGCGGAAGCGTTAGCTTAACGCGGTTGATGTAGTCGAACGTCTTCGTGATCCAACCGATAAAGTATCGAACATACGGCACCTATGAGTTCAGCACACGTTCAGCTCGATGACGTCCCTCGAACTCTTGATCTAGCAGTTGGTCGAGGGAGAGTTTCATTAGCACGATGGCGTGGTGACGGTGATGGTGATGTGATCCATGTAGGGCTTCGCCTAAGCACTATGTGAATATGACCGGAGGAGTAAACCGTGGAGAGAGACGCCGCACATGGCTTGGAACAATTGGTGTGTTTCCAAGGGGTGCCCTGCCCTCGTATATAAAGGAGGGAGAGGGAGGAGGCCGTCCCTAGAGGGCGCGCCATGAGGGGGTGTCCTACTAGGACTCCAGTCCTAGTAGGATTCGCCCCCCTTTTTTTCCTTCGCATGGAAGGGGAAAGAGGGAAGGGAGAGGGAAGAGGAGAAGGAAAGGGGGGCGCGCCCCCTCCCCTAGTCCAATTTGGATTCCCTATGGGAGGGGGCGCGGCCATCCTTGTGGGCTGCCTCCCCTCTCCCCAATGGCCCATGTAGGCCCATTACTTTCCCCGGGGGGTTTCGGTAACCCCTCGGTACTCCGATAAATATCTATAACATCCCGAAACCATTCCGGTGTCCAAATACTATCGTCTAATATATCAATCTTTACCTCTCGACCATTTCGAGACTCCTCATCATGTCCGTGATCTCATCTGGGAGTCTGAACAATCTTTAGTCACCAAAACACATAACTCATAATACAAATTGTCACCGAACGTTAAGTGTGCGGACCATACAGGTTCAAGAACTATGTAGACATGACCGAGACACATCTCCGGTCAATAACCAATAGCGGAACCTGGATGCTCAAATTGGTTCCTACATATTCTACGAAGATCTTTATCGGTCAAACCGCAATACCAACATACGTCATTCCCTTTGTCATCGGTATGTTACTTGTCCGAGATTTGATCGTCGGTATCCTCATACCTAGTTCAATCTCATTACTGCAAGTCTCTTTACTTGTTCCGTAATGCATCACCCCGTAACTAGCTCATTATTCACATCACTTGCATGCTTATAGTGATGTGCATTACCGAGAGGGCCAAGAGATACCTCTTCGATACACGGAGTGACAAATCCCAATCTTGATCTATGGCAACCCAACAAACACCTTGGGAGACACCTGTAGAGCATCTTTATAATCACCCGGTTACGTTGTGATGTTTGATAGCACACAAGGTGTTTCTCCGATATTCGGGAGTTGCATAATCTCATAGTTAGAGGAATATGTATTAGTCATGAAGAAAGCAATAGCAATAAAACTTAACGATCATTATGCTAAGCTAACAGATGGGTCTTGTCCATCACATCATTCTCCTAATGATGTGATCCCGTTCATCAAATGACAACACATGTCTATGGTCAGGAAACTTAACCATCTTTGCTTAACGAGCTAGTCTAGTAGAGGCATACTAGGGACACTTTGTTTTGTCTATGTATTCACACATGTATCAAGTTTTTGGTTAGTACAATTCTAGCATGAATAATAAACATTTATCATGATATAAGGAAATATAAATAACAACTTTATTATTGCCTCTAGGGCATATTTCCTTCAGTCTCCCACTTGCACTAGAGTCAATAATCTAGATTACATTGTAATGATTCTAACACCCATGGAGTCTTGGTGCTGATCATGTTTTGCTCATGGAAGAGGCTTAGTCAACGGGTCTGCAACATTCAGATCCGTATGTATTTTTCAAATTTCTATGTCTCCCTCCTTGACTTGATCGCAGATGGAGTTGAAGCATCTCTTGATGTGTTTGGTTCTCTTGTGAAATCTGGATTCCTTCGCTAAGGCAATTGCTCTAGTATTGTCACAAAAGATTCTCATTGGACCCGATGCACTAGGTATTACACCTAGATAGGATATGAACTCCTTCATCTAGACTCCTTCATTTGCTGCTTCTAAAGTAGCTATGTACCCTGCTTCACACGTAGATCCCACCACGACGCTCTGCTTGGAACTGCACCAACTGGCAGCTCCACCATTCAATATAAATACGTATCCAGTTTGTGACTTAGAGTCATCCGGATTAGTGTGAAAGCTAGCATCGACGTAACCATTTACGACCAGCTCTTTGTCACCTCCATAAACGAGAAACATATCCTTAGTCCTTTTCAGGTATTTTAGGATGTTCTTGACCGTTGTCTGGTGATCCACTCCTAGATCACTTTGGTACCTCCCCACTAGACTTATAGCAAGGCACACATCAGGTCTGGTACACAGCATTGCATACATGATAGAACCTATGGTTGAGGCATAGGGAATGACTTTCATTTTCTCTCTATCTTCTGCAGTGGTCAGGAATTGAGTCTGACTCAACTTCACACCTTGTAGCACAGGCAAGAACCCTTTCTTTGACTAATCCATTTTGAACTTATTCAAAACTTTATCAAGGTATGTGCTTTGTGAAAGTCCAATTAAGCGTCTTGATCTATCTCTATAGATCTTGATGCCCAATATATAAGCAGCTTCACCAAGGTCTTTCATTGAAAAATTCTTATTCAAGTATCCTTTTATGCTATCCAGAAATTCTATATCATTTCCAATCAATAATATGTCATCCACATATAATATTAGAAATGCTACAGATCTTGATACGTCCATTTTGCACCATGTTTTCTTATTGTTATTTATGATGTTTTTATCCATATAATGCTTTTTGGAGTAATTCTAATGCCTTTTCTCTGATAATTTGCAAGGTACACACCAAGAGGGAGAATACCGACAGCTGGAAATCTGGACCTAGAAAAGCTACGTCAGGCTACCTATTCTACACAACTCCAAACAAGCTGAAACTTCAAGGAGATTTTTATGGAATATTTAAGAATTATTGGAGCAAATAACTACCAGAGGGGGCCCACCAGGTGGGCAGAACCCACCTGGGCGCACCAGGGAGCCCAGGCGCACCCTGGTGGGTTGTGCTCACCCAGGCCCACCTCTGGTGCCCATCTTCTAGTATGTAGGTCATTTTGACCTAGAAAAAATAAGGAGAGGACTTTCGGGACGAAGCACCGCCGCCTCGAGGCGAAACTTGGGCAGGGGCACTTTTGCCCTTCGGTGGAGCGATTCTGCCGAGGGAACTTCCCCCCGGAGGGGGAAATCATCATCCTCATCATCACCAACAACTCTCCCATCTTGGGGAGGGCAATCTCCATCAACATCTTCAACAGCACCATATCATCTCAAACCCTAGTTCATCTATTGTGTTCAGTCTTGTTACCGGAACTATAGATTGGTGCTTGTGGGTGACTAGTAGTGTTGATTACATCTTGTAGTTGATTACTATATGGTTTATTTGGTGGAAGATTATATGTTTAGATCCAATATGCTACTTAATACTCCTATGATCATGAGCATGTTTATCATTTGTGAGTAGTTACTTTTATTCTTGAGGTCACGAGAGAAATCATGTTGCAAGTAATCATGTGAGCTTGATATGTGTTCGATATTTTGAAAGTATGTATGTTGTGATTTCCTTAGTGGTGTCATGTGAACGTCAACTACATGACACTTCACCATATTTGGGCCTAAGGGAATGCATTGTGGAGTAGCAGTTAGATGATGGGTTGCGAGAGTGACAGAAGCTTAAACCTCAGTTTATGCGCTATTCTGTAAGGGACCGATTGAATCCAAAAGTTTAATGCTATGGTTAGAATTTATTCTTAATACTTTTCTCATAGTTGCGGATGCTTGCAGGAGGGTTAATCATAAGTAGGAGGTTTGTTCAAGTAAGAACAGCACCTAAGCACTGGTCCACCCACATATCAAATTATCAAAGTAGCGGACACAAATTGAACCAACATGATGAAAGTGACTAGATGAAAATCCCGTGTACCCTCAAGAACGCTTTGCTTATCATAAGAGACCGTTTTGGCCTGTCCTTTGCCTCAAAAGGATTGGGCTACCTTGCTGCACTTTTTTTACTACTATTATTACTTACTCCTTACAAATTATCTTGCTATCAAACTACTCCGCTACTTACAATTTCAGCACTTGTAGACATTACCTTACTGAAAACTACCTATCATTTCCTTCTGTTCCTTGTTGGGTTTGACACTCTTACTTATCGAAAAGAGCTACAATTGATCCCCTATACTTGTGGGTCATCAGAGATCCCACCCACTTTCTTGTAAATACAGGCTTCTCCAAAAGTCTGTATAAAACCATATGCTTTGATCACACTATCAAAGCGTATATTCCAACTCCGAGAGGCTTGCACCAGTCCATAAATGGATCGCTGGAGCTTGCACACTTTGTTAGCACCTTTAGGATTGACAAAACCTTCTAGTTAAATCATATACAACTCTTCTTTAAGAAATCCATTAAGTAATGCAGTTTTGACACCCATTTGCCAAATTTCATAATCATAAAATGCGGCAATTGCTAACATGATTCGGACAGACTTAAGCATCGCTACGGGTGAGAAAGTCTCATCGTAGTCGACTCCTTGAACTTGTCGAAAACCTTTCGGAACAAGTCGAGCTTTGTAGACAGTAACATTACCGTCATTGTTAGTCTTCTTCTTGAAGATCCATTTATTTTCTATGGCTTTCCTATCATCGGGCAAATCAACCAAAGTCCATACTTTGTTTTCATACATGTATCCCATCTCAGATTTCATGGCCTCAAGCCATTTTGCGGAATCTGGGCTCATCATTGCTTCCTCATAGTTCGTAGGTTCGTCATGGTCTAGTAACATGACCTCCAGAACAGGATTATCGTACCACTCTGGTGTGGAACGTACTCTGGTTGACCTACGAGGTTTGGTAGTAACTTGATCTGAAGTTTCATGATCATCATCATTAACCTCCTCACTAATTGGTGTAGGCATCACTAGAACTGCTTTTTGTGGTGTACTACTTTCCAATTCAAGAGAAGGTACAATTACCTCATGAAGTTCTACTTTCCTCCCACTCACTTCTTTTGAGAGAAACTCCTTCTCTAGAAAGGATCCATTCTTAACAACAAAGATCTTGCCTTCAGATCTGTGATAGAAGGTGTACCCAACAGTTTCTTTTGGGTATCCTATAAGGACACACTTCCCGATTTGGGTTAGAGCTTATCAGGTTGAATCTTTTTCACATAAGCATCACAGCCCCAAACGTTAAGAAACGACAGCTTAGGTTTCTTGCCAAAACCACAGTTCATATGGTGTCGTCTCAACGGATTTATATGGTGCCCTATTTAACGTGAATGTAGTCGTCTCTAAAGCATAACCCCAAAACAATAGTGGTAAATTGGTAAGAGACATCATAGATCGTACCATATCTAATAAAGTATGATTACAATGTTTGGACACACCATTACGTTGTGGTGTTCCAGGTGGCGTGAGTTGCGGAACTATTCCACATTGTTTCAAATGAAGACCAAACTCGTAACTCAAATATTCGCCTCCATGATCAGATCGTAGAAACTTTATTTTCTTGTTATGATGATTTTCCACTTCACTCTGAAATTCTTTGAACTTTTCAAATGTTTCAAACTTATGTTTCATCAAGTAGATATACCCATATCTGCTCAAATCATCTGTGAAGGTCAGAAAATAACAATATCCGCCGCGAGCCTCAATACGCATTGGACCACATACAACAGTATGTATTATTTCCAATAAGTCAGTGGCTCGCTCCATTGTTCTGGAGAACGGAGTCTTAGTCATCTTGCCCATGAGGCATGGTTCGCAAGCATCAAGTGATTCATAATCAAGTGATTCCAAAAGCCCATCAGCATGGAGTTTCTTCATGCGCTTTACACCAATATGACCTAAACAATAGTGCCACAAATAAGTTGCACTATCATTATTAACTTTGCATCTTTTGGCTTCAATATTATGAATATGTGTATCACTACGATCGATATTCAACAAAAATAGACCACTCATCAAGGGTGCATGACCATAAAAGATATTACTCATATAATAGAACAACCATTATTCTCTAATTTAAATGAATAACCATCTCGCATCAAACAAGATCCAGAATATAATGTTCATGCTCAACGATGGCACCAAATAACAATTATTCAGGACTAAAACTAATCCTGAAGGTAGATGTAGAGGTAGTGTGCCGACGGTGATCACATCGACCTTGGAACCATTTCTGACGTGCATCGTCACCTCGTCCTTAGACAATCTTCGTTTAATCCATAGCCCCTGTTTCGAGTTGCAAATATGAGCAACAGAACCAGTATCAAATACCCAAGCACTACTACAAGCATTAGTAAGGTACACATCAATAACATGTATGTCAAATATACCTTTCACTTTTCCATCCTTATTATTCGCGAAATAGTTGGGGCAGTTCCGCTTCCAATGACCGGTCCCTTTGCAGTAGAAGCACTCGGTTTTAGACTTAGGTCCAGACTTGGGCTTCTTCCCGGGAGCAGCAACTTGCTCGCTACTCTTCTTGAAGTTTCCCTTCCTTCCTTTGCCCTTTTTCTTAAAACTATTGGTTTTGTTAACCATCAACACTTGATGCTCCTTCTTGATTTCTACCTCCGCAGCCTTAAGCATCGCCAAGAGCTCGGGAATTGTCTTTTCCATCCCTGGCATATTATAGTTCATCATGAAGCCTTTATAGCATGGTGGCAGTGATTGAAGAACTCTGTCAATGACACTATCATCCAGGAGATTAACTCCCAGCTGAGTCAAGTGGTTATGGTAGCTAGACATTCTGTGTATGTGTTCACTGACAGAACTGTTCTCCTCCATCTTGCAGCTATAGAACTTGTTGGAGACTTCATATCTCTCAACTCGGGCATTTTCTTGAAATATTAACTTCAATTCTTGGAACATCTCATATGCTCCATGACGTTCAAAACGTCTTTGAAGTCCCGATTCTAAGCTGTAAAGCATGGCACACTGAACTATCGAGTAGTCGTTAGATTTAGCTTGCCAGTCGTTCATAACGTCCAGAGTTGCTCCTGCAGCAGGCCTTGCACCTAGCGGTGCTTTTAGGACGTAATTCTTTTGTGCAGCAATGAGGATAATTCTCAAGTTACGGACCCAGTCCATGTAGTTGCTACCATCATCTTTCAACTTAGCTTTCTCTAGGAACACATTAAAATTGAAGGGAATGGTAGCATGGGCCATTGATCTACAACAACATAGATACGCAAAAACTATGAGGACTAAGTTCATGATAAATTTAAGTTAAATTAATCATATTACTAAAGAACTCCCACTTAGATAGACATCCCTCAAGTCATCTAAATGATCACATGATCCATATCAACAAAACCATGTCCGATCATCACGTGAGATGGAGTAGTTTTCAATGGTGAACATCTCTATGTTGATCATATCTACTATATGATTCACGTTCGACCTTTCAGTCTCAGTGCTCCGAGGCCATATCTGTATATGCTAGGCTCGTCAAGTTTAACCTGAGTATTCTGCACATGCAAAACTGTCTTACACCCGTTGTATGTGAACGTAGAGCTTATCACACCTCATCATCACGTGGTGTCTCAGCACGATGAACTGTAGCAATGGTGTATACTCAGGGAGAACACTTATACCTTGAAATTTAGTGAGGGATCATCTTATAATTCTACCGCCATACTAAGAAAAATAAGGTGCATAAAAGATAAACATCACATGCAATCAAAATATGTGACATGATATGGCCATCATCATCTTGTGACTTTGATCTTCATCTCCAAAGCACCGTCATGATCTCCATCTTCATCGGCTTGACACCTTGATCTCCATCGTAGCGTCGTTGTCGTCTTGCCAACTATTGCTTCTACAACTATCATTACCGCATAGTAATAAAGTAAAGCAATTACATGGCGATTGCATTTCATACAATAAAGCGACAACCATAAGGCTCCTGCCAATTGCCGATAACTTCTACAAAACATGATCATCTCATACAATTACTTATATCACATCATGTCTTGACCATATCACATCACAACATGCCCTGCAAAAACAAGTTAGACATCCTCTATTTTGTTGTTGCAAGTTTTACGTGGCTGCTACGGGCTTCAAGCAAGAACCATTCTTACCTACGCATCAAAACCACAACGATTTTTTGTCAAGTGTGCTGTTTTAACCTTCAACAAGGACCGGTCATAATCAAATTCGATTCAACTAAAGTTGGATAAAACGACACCCGCCAGCCACCTTTATGCAAAACAAGTTGCATGTCTGTCGGTGGAACCGGTCTCATGAATGAGGTCATGTAAGGTTGGTCCGGGCCGCTTCATCCAACAATACCGCCGAATCAAAATAAGACGTTGGTGGTAAGCAGTATGACTATTATTACCCGCAACTCTTTGTGTTCTACTCATGCATATCATCTACGCATAGACCTCGCTCGGATGCCACTGTTGGGTAATGTAGCATGCAATTTCAAAAAAATTCCTACGATCATGCAAGATCTATCTAGGAGATGCATAGCAACAAGAGGGGGAGAGTGTGTCCACGTACCCTCGTAGACCAAAAACGGAAGTGTTAGGTTAACGCGGTTGATGTAGTCGAACGTCTCCACGATCCAACCGATCAAGTACTGAACGTACGACACCTTCGAATTTAGCACACGTTCAGCTTGATGGCGTCCCTCTAACTACTGATCCAGCAGAGGGTCGAGGGAGAGTTTTGTTAGCACGATGGCATGGTGACGGTGATGGTGATGTGATCCGTGCAGGGCTTCGCCTAAGCACTACGTGAATATGACCGGAGGAGTAAACCGTGGAGAGAGACGCCACACACAACTTGGAACAATTGGTGTGTTTCCAAGGGGTGCCCTGCCCATGTATATAAAGGAGGGAGAGGGAGGAGGCCGGCCCTAGGGGGCGCGCCATCAGGAGGGAGTCCTACTAGGACTCCAGTCCTAGTAGGATTCGGCCCCCCTTTTTTCCCTTCTCATGGAGGGGGAAAGAGGGAAGGGAGAGGGAAGAGGAGAAGGAAAGGGGGGTGCGCCCCCTCCCCTAGTCCAACTCGGACTCCCTGTGGGAGGGGGCGCGGCCACCCCTTGTGGGATGCCTCCCCTCTCCCCTATGGCCCATGCAGGCCCATTACTTTCCCCGGGGGGTTCTGGTAACCCCTCAGTACTCCGATAAATATCCGAAACATCCCGAAACCATTTCGATGTCCAAATACTATAGTCCAATATATCAATATTTACCTTTCGACCATTTCGAGACTCCTCATCATGTCCGTGATCTCATCCAGGATTCCGAACAACATACAATTACCAAGTCATATAACTCATATAACACTATATCGTCAATGAACGTTAAGCATGTGGACCCTATGGGTTCGAGCACTATGTCGACATGACCGAGACACATATCCGACCAATAACCAACAGCGGAACCTGGATGCTCATATTGGTCCCTACATATTCTACGAAGATCTTTATCGGTCAAACCGCAATAACAACATACGTCATTCCCTTTGTAATCGGTATGTTACTTGTCCGAGATTCGATCGTTGGTATCTTCATACCTAGTTCAATCTCATTACCGGCAAGTCTCTTTACTCGTTCCGTAATGCATCATCCCGTAACTAACTCATTAGTTGCATCATTTGCAAGGCTTATAGTGATGTGCATTACCGAGAGGGCCCAGAGATACTTCTCCGATACACGGAGTGACAAATCCTAATCTTGGTCTATGCCAACCCTACAAACACCTTCGGAGACACCTGTAGAGAATCTTTATAATCACCCAGTTACGTTGTGATGTTTGATAGCACACGAGGTGTTCCTCTAGTATTCGGGAGTTGCATAATCTCATAGTCATAGGAATATGTATAAGTCATGAAGAAAGCAATAGCAATAAAACTTAAGGATCATTATGCTAAGCTAACGGATGGGTCTTGTCCATCACATCATTCTCCTAATGATGTGATCCCGTCCATCAAATGACAACACATGTCTATGGTCAGGAAACTTAACCATCTTTGATTAACGAGCTAGTCTAGTAGAGGCATACTAGGGACACTTTGTTTTGTCTATGTATTCACACATGTATCAAGTTTCCGGTTAATACAATTCTAGCATGAATAATAAACATTTATCATGATATAAGGAAATATAAATAACAACTTTATCATTGCCTCTAGGGCATATTTCCTTCACTCTCCCACTTGCACTATAGTCATTGTTGAGAGTTGACAACGTAGTTTTGGTCATTGTTGCAATTAATAGGAAGTAATAAAGAAAGAGAGGTTTGCTACCTCTTGAGCACTGCGTTGGTTTTCCCTTGAAGAGGAAAGGGTGATGCAGCAAAGTAGCATAAGTATTTCCCTCAATTTTGAGAACCAAGGTATCAATCCAGTAGGAGGCTCCTCACAAGTCCCTCGTACCTACACAAACAAACAAGAACCTTGCAACCAACGCGATAAAGGGGTTGTCAATACCTTCACGGTAACTTGCGAAAGTGAGATCTGATAGAGATAATAAGATAAGATAAATATTTTTGGTATTTTTATGATATAGATTGGAAAGTAAAGATTGCAAATAAAAGTAGTGGCTTCTCTCAAGATAGCATAAGTATTACGGTGGGTGAACAAATTACTGTCGAGCAATTGATAGAGAAGTGCATAGTTATGAGAATATCTAGGCATGATCATGTATATAGGCATCACGTCTGCAACAAGTAGATCGAAATGATTCTGCATCTACTACTATCACTCCACACATTGACCGACTCCTGCGTGCATCTAGAGTATTAAGTTCATGAAGAACAGAGTAACGCATTAAGTAAGATGACATGATGTAGAGGGATAAACTCAAGCAATATGATATAAACCCCATCTTTTTATCCTCGATGGCAACAATACAATATGTGCCTTGATGCCCCTGCTGTCATTGGGAAAGGATACCGCAAGATTGAACCCAAAGGTAAACACTTCTCACATTGCAAGTGTCGGTGTCAAAACCGGCGGATCTCGGGTAGGGGGTCCCGAACTGTGCGTCTAGGCGGATGGTAAAAGGAGACAAGGGACACGATGTTTTACCCAGGTTCGGGCCCTCTTGATGGAGGTAAAACCCTATGTCCTGCTTGATTAATATTGATGATGTGGGTATTACAAGACTAGATCTACCACGAGATCAAGGAGGCTAAACCCTAGAAGCTAGCCTATGGTATGATTGTGTTCGTCCTATGGACTAAAACCCTCCGGTTTATATAGACACCGGAGAGGGCTAGAGTTACACAGAGTCGGTTACAATGGTAGGAGATCTACATATCCGTATCGCCAAGCTTGCCTTCCACGCCAAGGAAAGTCCCATCCGGACACAGGACGAAGTCTTCAATCTTGTATCTTCATAGTCTTGGAGTCCGGCCGATGATGATAGTTCGGCTATCCGGACACCCCCTAGTCCAGGACTCCCTCAGTAGCCCCCGAACCAGGCTTCAATGACGACGAGTCCGGCGCGTATATTGTCTTTCGCGTTTGCAAGGCGGGTTCTCCTCCAAATTCCATGTGCTTGCCGAATAGTGTCCGGCTTCCTTATAAATGTTGCGCTCCTTGGCTTCCACGTCCAATAATGACCCTCTTCCACGTGTCGCATGAATGCGAAGAGCCAGGGTATTTTTACGTTTTACCCCCAATCTGTACGAATAAGCTGCCTATAAGAGAGGCAAGGATCTAGATCCAAATCACACCATCCCCCTTACGCGAGTACTCATCGGAGCGCTTCTGACAAAAATCCACTCTATCATGGACAGTCGACGCTGCTCCTCCTCTCGTGCTCCCAACCCTCAGCCAGGAGATTGGAGGAGATGTTCAGTTCCACACAGCGAGCTGGTGACGCTCCAAACGGAGGGATACCTTCCTCCGGCCTTCATGGTCCCGGCACGAGCCGGATTGGCCACCTACAAAGGTGGAAAGCAGGCGGAGAACACCCCCAATCCCTCCAAAGGAGAGCGGGTGTGCTTTGTCCCTTATCTAATAAGGGGACTCGGATTTCCCATACATCCGTTTCTTCGGGGGCTCCTGGAGTTCTATGGACTCCAGCTTCACCATCTTACTCCTGCCTCCATTTTGCACATCGCGGGCTTTGTAGCCCTTTGCGAGCTGTTCTTGGGCATCGAGCCCCCATTTTGCGTTGTGGAAGAGATTGTTTTGCCTCGTACCCTGTTCTTACGAGGGGTCGATATATCAAGTGGGCGGAGCCGAAATATGGTGCATCGCCGGGACCGGATATCTATCCGGAACCCCGAAGAAGGCGTCCGAAGACTAGCCTTCAGAATGGTTTTATATGGAAGACGCCTCGCTGCCGGATCCAGTTCAGATCGGCCTCCTGGAGTTTAGCAATGCTCCTCTGAAGAAATGACTGAGTTGGCGCCCGCGGAGCCCTCAACGGGAAGATGATAGGAGTGTCCAATATCTGATGGGCCGGATAAGGTTACTAGCCCATTCCAGATTGACCATGATCGGAGTCATGGCCACATGCATTATGCGAGGGGTGCAGCCGCTCCAATATAGGGGCCACCCCATGTGGGATTTCAACGGGGAGAATGACGCCACCCGTCATGGCCGCAAGGGGCCGGGATCGACCGCCGATCTGGTGAAGATCCTGTCCGGCTTGTACAAGGGGGAGAAGGAGGACTTCCTCCGCACGAGTCCATTGAATGGATTCTCCATGAATAACCCTCGGAGCTGGGTAAGCGGAGTTTATCTATCCGATCCATGCTTTCAAAGTTAAGTGTCTTTATGATTTCGACGCAGGAACTGCGCCGGGATGTGGAGGGCATACAAAGCCCGACTCCACAACCTGAGGATCCGGGAAGATCCCTTGATCCGGCCTCCGGAGAGGATCCGGGCATAGAGGTGGAGCTGATTGACAGGGTGTTCCACCAACTCAGCATGGACAATGCTCTAGTCGCCATTACGGCTGACTACCCCGGTTTATCTCCGGCTTCCCAGGTAAGTACGACCGAAGTCCTGACACCCTTACTTCGTCCATGCTTATTTCTGACCACCATATACCAATGGTGCTTCGCAGGAGGTGCCTTTGAGGCAGGAAGCCGAGCCCGCGGTGACCTACCAACCAGGGTCAGTGCAGCCCAGCAGGCGGAAGAGGAGTGCGGCGCGAATCAAAACGTCGCCGCAACGGTATGGCACACCATTGTCTTTTAAGGGAAAGACTCCTGGGAGGTATATTAATGCTCATGATTTTTCCAGGAGAAAGAGCACTCGCCGGACTGTGCCCGAAGAGGTTGCCAACCAAGCCTCCGCCAGCCAGGCTCCAACACCTGGTCCGGAGGGGGAGGTGAGCGCAAGGCGCGAGCCGGATGCTCCTCCAATGGAGGACGCCGACAGGCTGTCCGCCACCAGGTCTGAGGTGGAGAGTGCCATGAATCATAGGCGCCGCCGGACAGTTCTTCGTGACGCGTGTTTCTCCCCAGAGGCGTTGAACGCCTTTAATGCGGGAGATGCGCACCTCCGTGCTTCTCAAGATGGTTTAACCAGAGCCACGGAGCCGTATGTGAAGGACATACGAGTAAGGAATTTTAATAGTTATATATGCCAGTAGCCCCCGAGACTTAAAATAGTTAAAATAACTGATTTAAGGATCATTTGTTATGCAGGATCTTACGGAGAAGAATACCCACCTGTCCCAAGAGCTTCAAGAGTGCAAGGCCCAACTTGAGGCCGCACTAGCCGCCGCCGTGGGAGCCACAGAGACCCCCTCTGGTAATACATACTTCGAAAAGATAAGTAGTTTATGAAGTGCGGCGTGTGCGTTAGTCTGACAATAATATTGCAGAGGGTGCCGGACTAGATCCGGACAAGCAACATCTGTTGCGCCAGCTGAAGGCCGGCGAGAAGGTTCTTATGAGGGTGCAGCAGGAGAGGAACAAACTCCAAGATGCCAACACCCAGCTGGGCGAAGAACTAAAAGATGTTAGGGTCCAGCTGTCTAACTCCGTAAAGGAGAATCGGCGGCTTCGTCGCAGCATTTACAGTAAGTGCTTGAGCAAACTCTTTTGAAAAGAAGAGTTCGGCGAGGAAGTCGATTGACAGAAATGTGTCTGTAGGTGTGCTCACGGGTCATCCGGCGGAGGAAATGCCTGGTTCCACGGGTGACCTTCTTCCCGAGCTGCTGCAACTGCACGAACGTGTTCGGCAGGCGATGAGCGGCGTCGTTCAGGCCTTATGGCCGTCCGTCTCCCTACCCGAGGGTCTTGGAGGGCTTGCTGAGAAGCTTCAGGGAGTACGGCAGCGCTTCCGTCTGTGGAAGATATCAGCCTGCCGTCAAGGCACCAGGGAGGCCTGGGCCATGGTGAAGACGCGGTACATGAAGGCTGATCCAAACCACATGGCCAAGGTCAGACATGTGGGGCTCGATGGGAAGGAGATCCCTGTGAGCCTGGTGTACGACCAAGTAGAGTTGGCCGTGAAATTTTCCCAACGGGACTGTAAACTAGACAGCCTGTTAGATGGGATTGAAGAGGAGAACAGTTAGTCAGTTTGACGATGTAATTTAAAATGACATGTAAAATGCCTTCTAGCCGGATTGTAGATCGTTTGTCTTTGCGGACCTTTTCGCTTCAACCTCGGGACCCAACAGTCCGGAGTGTGTCCGAATACCCTCATGGTTATATAAAAAACCGAGGCATGCATGGAGACCAGGCGTAGGGGTCATTAGTGCTTTATCAGACAAGTGCCCAACTAGCTATGTTGTATTACATGGTTAGTAAGAAACATCTTCCAGGGAGAATAGTTCTGTTAGGGGTTCCTTTCCCTGGGAGGCATGCCCTAAAGTGCATGTCCTGACTGCAAAAAGAGTAGAAAAAGCATCTGGAGGCAGATAAATAAATAAGTAATAAATCATCTTTCCAGTCACCGACCGAATATTCCCTTAAGAACGCTAGCTTTCGGCTTCACCCAGTCTGAGGTACACATCCGGCTGACCCGGCAGTAACAATCGCAGAGGTGCTCCCTTTACCTCCTAGCCAAACAATCGAGAACGTAGGGGTAAGCACATGAGCCAGGCAACCCAGCTTGGCCAAAACTTAAGTCATATCGATGCATATAATGGTGAATAAAAGGTACATGCGGAAGTATGACACATGTGTTGGGCATGAAGCCCGTATAAATAAGCTTCTGTTAAAGAAGCCCCCAGGTATAATAAGTGCGAGTAGCACATCAAGTGTGTGCGAACAATGCGCAAATCAGCCCTCGAAGGCTTTTACTAAAAAATGGAGGAAAAAGGAGGGAAACAAAAGACAGCGAAAATATAAAAGGTGGACGGAGGAAGGAGACGAATTCTGAGTCTGGCTCTAGGCATAGAATCTTCGGAGACGGGTTGCGTTCCATGGGTTCGGCTCGAGTCGGTTGTCAGATGCGTTGTGTAGACGGTATGCTCCGCCGGTAAGGACTTGGTCGATGATGAAGGGACCTTCCCATTTGGGCTTAAGTTTGTCCTTTTTCCTATCCGGCAGGCATAGAACTAGCTCGCCAACATTGTAAGTTTTGGCCCGTACTTCTCTACTTTGATATCTTCGAGCCTGCTGCTGATAGAATGCGGAACGGGATTTTGCCACATCGTGCTCCTCCTCTAAGGCATCCAAACTGTCTTGCCGATCCAACTCGGCTTCTCTTTCTTCGTACATGCGCACGCGAGGTGAGTCGTGAATTATATCGCAGGGAAAAACTGCCTATGCGCCGTATACCATGAAAAATGGTGTGAATCCTGTAGTGCGGTTTGGCGTGGTCCACAGCCCCCAGAGTACGGAGTCGAGCTCCTCTACCCAGTGCGTGTTAGATTCCGTGAGGGACCGCACTAATCTGGGTTTGATGCCGCTCATGATTAGACCATTTGCTCGTTCGACTTGACCGTTAGTTTGAGGGTGATAGACTGAAGCGTAGTCGAGCTTGATGCCCATGTTTTTGCACCAGAGTTTAACCTCGTCGGCCGTGAAATTCGTGCCGTTATCAGTGATGATGCTGTGGGGGACGCCAAAATGGTGTACTACCCCGGATATGAAGTCTATCACGGGTCCGGGTTCTGCTGTTTTAACTGGCTTGGCCTCTATCCATTTTTTCTTGTGGGTTCCCCCTTTAAGGGGTCCAACCATGTCAAGCCCCCAGACCGTGAACGGCCAAGTGATGGGTATAGTTTTGAGGGCGGTGGGTGGCATGTGGCTTTGATTAGCAAAGAGCTGGCAACCGACACATCGTTGGACTAAGTCCTGAGCATCTGCCCGGGCTGTCGGCCAATAAAATCATGTACGGAAGGCCTTGCCTACAAGGGCCCGGGCTGCGGCGTGGTGCCCACCGAGTCCGGCGTGAATTTCAGCCAGGAGAGTTCGCCCTTCCTCTTCGGAGATGCACCTTTGAAGGGCTCCGGTTGTGCTTTTCTTATAAAGTTCTCCCTCATGGACCTTGTAGGCTTTAGATCGCCGAACTATGCAGCGGGCCTCATTTTGGTCTTCAGGAAGTTCCTACCTAATTAAGTAGGCTAGGAATGGTTCCGTCCACGAGGCAATTACTGCCATTATCTCGTGGGCTGAAGGTGTTATTTCATTGGCTGAGCCACCGATTGTGTCAGTATCTTCCATGTTGGGTGGCGCGGTTGGTTCCGGGTTGTTATTTCCGGACTCCTCTTCCCATAATACGGATGGCTTAAAGAGCTGCTCCAGGAAGATGTTTGGAGGGACAGCATCGCGTTTTGCGCCGATGCGCGCCAACACGTCGGCTGCCTGGTTGTTATCCCGGGCTACTTGGTGGAATTCGAGTCCTTCGAACCGAGCTGACATTTTTAAGACGGCGTTACGATAGGCTGCCATTTTCGGATCCTTGGCGTCAAAGTCTCCATTTACTTGGGATATTGCAAGGTTTGAGTCCCCGCGCACCTCTAGGCGTTGAATACCCATGGAGATTGCCATCCGGAGACCATGTAGAAGGGCCTCATATTCGGCTGCATTGTTGGAGTCCGTGTACATTATCTGAAGTACGTATTAGACTGTGTCTCCGGTTGGGGACGTCAATACGACACCAGCCCCCAAGCCGGCCAACATTTTGGAGTCGTCGAAATGCATGATCCAATTGGAGTATGCGCCGTACTCTTTAGGGAGTTCGGCTTCGGTCCATTTGGCGATGAAGTCGGCCAAAACTTGCGACTTTATAGCTCATCGTGGTTTGTAGGTTATGTCGAATGGTAAGAGCTCGATGGCCCATTTTGCAATCCTGCCCGTCGCGTCGCGGTTGCTTATAATGTCGTTGAGAGGTACTTCGGAGGCCACTATTATCGAACACTCTTGAAAGTAGTGTCGCAGCTTCCGGGATGCCATGAACACCGCGTACGCTATCTTTTGATAATGTGGATACCGGGACTTGCATGGAGTTAGAACAGTGGATACATAGTACACTGGTTTTTGAAGAGGGAATTTGTGTCCTTCTGTTTCTCGTTCGACGACGAGTACCGCGCTGACAACTTGATGTGTTGCCGCGATATATAATAACATCGGTTCGCCCAGGTTGGGCGCGGCCAGGACCGGATTTGTTGCCAATATGGCCTTTATTTTTTCGAGTCCGGTCGTGGCGGCATCCATCCATTCGAAGTGTTCGGTGCGCCGGAGGAGGCGATAGAGGGGCAATGCCTTTTCTCCCAAACGGGAGATGAAGCGGTTTAGAGCCGCCACGCTTCCAGTCAGTTTTGTGTTTGTTTGAGGTCTTTTGGGATATCCAATTGTGACAGAGCTCGGATCTTGGCTGGGTTTGCTTCAATTCCTCTACCGGATACAATGAAGCCCAAGAGCTTTCCGGCTGGTACGCCGAAAATGCATCTTTCTGGGTTGAGCTTAATGTCATATGCTCGGAGGTTGTCGAATGTAAGCCTCAAATCGTCTACTAGAGTTTCGACGTGTTTGGTCTTAACGACCACATTGTCTACGTATGCCTCCACTGTTTTGCCTATCTGGGTAGCCAGACATGTCTGAATCATGTGCTGGTATGTTGCGTCGGTGTTTTTGAGTCCGAAGGGCATTGTGTTGAAGCAGAATGGTCCGTATGGAGTAATGAATGCCGTTGCGGCCTGGTCTGCTTCCGTCATCTTGATTTGATGGTATCCGGAGTATGCGTCGAGGAAGCACAATGAATCGTGCCCTGCTGTAGCATCGATGATTTGGTCGATGCGGGGGAGGGGGAAAGGATCCTTTGGACAGGCCTTGTTAAGGTCTTTAAAATCGACACAAAGGCGCCAGGATTTGTCCTTTTTTGGTACCATTACCAGGTTTGCTAGCCAGTCCGGATGTTTTATATCTCTGATGAATCCGGCTTCTAATAGTTTGGCTAGCTCCTCTCCCATTGCCTGTCTTTTGGGTTCGGAAAATCGCCGAAGAGCCTGTTTGACTGGCTTGAATCCTTTTAGGATATTTAGGCTGTGCTCTGCCAGCCTGCGTGGGATTCCTGGCATATCTGAAGGGTGCCAGGCAAAAATGTCCCAATTTTCCCGAAGGAATTCTCGCAGTGCGGCTTCTACATCAGGGTTTAATTGTGCCCCAATGGAGGCCGTCTTTGTGGGGTCCGTTGGATGGACCTGGAATTTGACTATTTCGTCTGCCGGTTTAAAAGAGGTGGACTTAGATCTCTTATCGAGTATCACATCGTCCCTATTCACCGTGGAGCGCAGCGCAGTGAGTTCCTCTGCCACTAGGGCTTCGGATAGTGCCTCTAGGGCTAGTGCGGCTGTCTTATTTTCAGCGCTGAGTGCTATATCTGGATCACTGACAAGAGTGATGATTCCATTGGGCCCGGGCATTTTAAGCTTCATATACCCGTAATGGGGTATAGCTTGGAAAATTGTGAATGCCTCTCGTCCTAACAAGGCGTGATATCCGCTGCCGAACGGGTGTTGGGGAACGTTGCAGAAAATTAAAATTTTTCCTACGGTTTCACCAAGATCCATCTATGAGTTCATCTAAGCAACGAGTCAAGGGGAAGAGTTTGCATCTACATACCACTTGTAGATCGAGTGCGGAAGCGTTCAAGGGGATGGTGATGATGGAGTCGTACTCGTCGTGATTTGGATCACCGATGACCAAGTGCTGAACGGACAGCACCTCCGCGTTCAACACATGTACGGGACGGACGACGTCTCCTCCGTCTTGATCCAGCAAGGAGGAAGGAGAGGTTGATGAAGGCAGCTCCAACGGCAGCACGACGGCGTGGTGTAGTTGGTGCAGAAGTACTCCGACAGGGCTTCGCCAAGCACGTATGGAGGAGCAGATGTGTTGGGGAGGGGAGGGGCTGCGCCTTGAGTTGTGGTGCGGCTGCCCTCCCCTCACCCCTCTATTTATAGGAGGAGAGGGGCAAGGGGGCCGGCCCTCTAGGGGAAACCCTAGAGGGGGGCGGCGGCCAAAGGGAGAGGGAAAAGGGGTGGCTTGCCCCCCAAGCTAGGGGGGCGCCCCCTTTAGGGTTTCCCCTCCCCTTGCCCTAGCCGCATGGGCCTAGGTGGGGAGGCGCGCCCAGCCCACTAGGGGCTGGCTCCCTCTCCCACACAGCCCATGTGGCCCCCCCGGGAGGGGTGTCCCCACCCGGTGGACCCCCGGAACCCTTCCGGTGGCCCCGGTACAATACCGGTACGCCACCGAAACTTTCCGGTGTCCGTTTAACAACTTTCCATATATAAATCTTTACCTCCGGACCCTTCCGGAACTCCTCGTGACGTCCGGGATCTCATCCGGGACTCCGAACAACATTCGGTAGTCACATACAAGTCTTCCTAATAACCCTAGCGTCACCGAACCTTAAGTGTGTAGACCCTACGGGTTCGGGAGACATGTAGACATGACCGAGACGGCTCTCGGGCAATAACCAACAGCGGGATCTGGATACCCATGTTGGCTCCCACATGCTCCTCAATGATGTCATCGGATGAACCACGATGTCGAGGATTCAATCAACCCCGTATGCAATTCCCTTTGTCAATCGGTACGTTACATGCCCGAGACTCGATCGTCGGTATCCCAATACCTCGTTCAGTCTCGTTACCGGCAAGTCACTTTACTCGTACCGTAATGCATGATCTCGTGACCAAACACTTGGTCACATTGAGCTCATTATGATGATGCATTACCGAGTGGGCCCAGAGATACCTCTCCGTCATACGGAGTGACAAATCCCAGTCTCGATCCGTGTCAACCCAACAGACACTTTTGGAGATACCTGTAATGCACCTTTATAGTCACCCAGTTACGTTGTGACGTTTGGTACACCCAAAGCACTCCTACGGTATCCGGGAGTTACACGATCTCATGGTCTAAGGAAGAGATACTTGACATTGGAAAAGCTCTAGCAAACGAACTAACCGACCTTTGTGCTATGCTTAGAATTGGGTCTTGTCCATCACATCATTCTCCTAATGATGTGATCCCGTTATCAACGACATCCAATGTCCATAGCCAGGAAACCATGACTATCTGTTGATCACAACGAGCTAGTCAACTAGAGGCTCACTAGGGACATATTGTGGTCTATGTATTCACACGTGTATTACGATTTCCGGATAATACAGTTATAGCATGAATAAAAGACTATTATCATGAACAAAGAAATATAATAATAACACTTTTATTATTGCCTCTAGGGCATATTTCCAATAGTCTCCCACTTGCACTAGAGTCAATAATCTAGTTACATTGTGATGAATCGAACACCCATAGAGTTCTGGTGTTGATCATGTTTCGCTCGCGAGAGAGGTTTAGTCAACGGATCTGCGACATTCAGATCCGTATGTACTTTGCAAATTTCTATGTCTCCATCTTGAACATTTTCACGGATGGAGTTGAAACGACGCTTGATGTGCCTGGTCTTCTTGTGAAATCTGGGCTCCTTCGCAAGGGCAATAGCTCCAGTATTGTCACAGAAAAGTTTGATCGGCCCCGACGCATTGGGTATGACTCCTAGGTCGGTGATGAACTCCTTCACCCAAATAGCTTCATGCGCTGCCTCCGAGGCTGCCACGTACTCCGCTTCACATGTAGATCCCGCCACGACGCTCTGCTTGCAGCTGCACCAGCTTACTGCTCCACCATTCAACATATACACGTATCCGGTTTGTGACTTAGAGTCATCCAGATCTGTATCGAAGCTAGCGTCGACGTAACCCTTTACGACGAGCTCTTCGTCACCTCCATAAATGAGAAACATGTCCTTTGTCCTTTTTAAGTACTTCAGGATATTCTTGACCGCTGTCCAGTGTTCCTTGCCGGGATTACTTTGGTACCTTCCTACCAAACTTACGGCAAGGTTTACATCAGGTCTGGTACACAGCATGGCATACATAATAGATCCTATGGCTGAAGCATAGGGGATGACACTCATCTCTTCTTTATCTTTTGCCGTGGTCGGGCATTGAGCCGAGCTCAATCTCACACCTTGCAATACAGGCAAAACCCCTTCTTGGACTGATCCATTTTGAACTTCTTCAAAATTTTATCAAGGTATGTGCTTTGTGAAAGACCTATGAGGCATCTCGATCTATTTCTATAGATCTTGATGCCTAATATATAAGCAGCTTCTCCAAGGTCCTTCATTGAAAAACACTTATTCAAGTAGGCCTTAATGCTGTCCAAGAATTCTATATCATTTCCCATCAAAAGTATGTCATCTACATTTAATATGAGAAATGCTACAGAGCTCCCACTCACTTTCTTGTAAACGCAGGCTTCTCCATAAGTCTGCATAAACCCAAACGCTTTGATCATCTCATCAAAGCGAATGTTCCAACTCTGAGATGCTTGCACCAGCCCATAAATGGATCGCTGGAGCTTGCATACTTTGTTAGCATTCTTAGGATCGACAAAACCCTCCGGCTGCATCATATGCAGTTCTTCCTTAAGATGCCCGTTAAGGAATGCCGTTTTGACGTCCATCTGCCATATCTCATAATCATAGTATGCGGCAATTGCTAACATGATTCGGACGGACTTAAGCTTCGCTACGGGAGAGAAAGTCTCATCATAGTCAATCCCTTGAACTTGCCGATAACCCTTAGCGACAAGTTGAGCTTTATAGATGGTGACATTACCATCCGCGTCCGTCTTCTTCTTAAAGATCCATTTGTTTTCTATCGCTCGCCGATCATTGGGCAAGTCAGTCAAAGTCCATACTTTGTTTTCATACATGGATTCTATCTCGGATTTCATGGCTTCTAGACATTTGTTGGAATCTGGGCCCGCCATCGCTTCTTCATAGTTCGAAGGTTCACCGTTGTCTAACAACATGATTTCCAGGACAGGGTTGTCGTAGCACTCTGGTGCGGAACCTGTCCTTGTGGACCTACGAAGTTCAGTAGCAACTTGATCTGAAGTACCTTGATCATCATCATTATTTTCCTCTTCAGTTGGTGTAGGCATCACAGGAACATTTTCTTGAGCTGCACTACTTTCCCGTTCAAGAGGTAGTACTTCATCGAGTTCTACTTTCCTCCCACTTACTTCTTTCGAGAGAAACTCTTTTTCCAGAAAGGATCCGTTCTTGGCAACAAAGATCTTGCCCTCGGATCTTAAGTAGAAGGTATACCCAATGGTTTCTTTAGGGTATCCTATGAAGACGCATTTTTCCGACTTGGGTTCGAGCTTTTCAGGTTGAAGTTTCTTGACATAAGCATCGCATCCCCAAACTTTTAGAAACGACGGCTTAGGTTTCTTCCCAAACCACAATTCATACGGTGTCGTCTCAACGGATTTAGATGGTGCCCTATTTAAAGTGAATGTAGCTGTCTCTAGAGCGTATCCCCAAAATGATAGCGGTAAATTGGTAAGAGACATCATAGACCGCACCATATCCAATAGAGTGCGATTACGATGGTCGGACACACCGTTACGCTGAGGTGTTCCAGGCGGCGTGAGTTGAGAAACGATTCCACATTTCCTTAAGTGTGTACCAAATTCGTGACTTAAGTATTCTCCTCCACGATCTGATCGTAAGAATTTTATCTTTCGGTCACGTTGATTCTCTACTTCATTCTGAAATTCCTTGAACTTTTCAAAGGTCTCAGACTTGTGTTTCATCAAGTAGACATACCCATATCTACTCAAGTCATCTGTGAGAGTGAGAACATAACGATATCCTCCGCGAGCCTCAACACTCATTGGACCACACACATCGGTATGTATGATTTCCAACAAGTTGGTTGCTCGCTCCATTGTTCCGGAGAACGGAGTCTTGGTCATCTTGCCCATGAGGCATGGTTCGCATGTGTCAAATGATTCATAATCAAGAGACTCTAAAAGTCCATCAGCATGGAGCTTCTTCATGCGCTTGACACCAATGTGACCAAGGCGGCAGTGCCACAAGTATGTGGGACTATCGTTATCAACTTTACATCTTTTGGTATTCACGCTATGAATATGTGTAACACTACGTTCGAGATTCATTAAGAATAAACCATTGACCATCGGAGCATGACCATAGAACATATCTCTCATATAAATAGAACAACCATTATTCTCGGACTTAAATGAGTAGCCATCTCGTATTAAACGAGATCCAGATACAATGTTCATGCTGAAACTTGGCACAAAATAACAATTATTAAGGTTTATAACTAATCTCATAGGTAAATGTAGAGGTAGCGTGCCGACGGCGATCACATCGACTTTGGAACCATTCCCGATGCGCATCGGCACCTCGTCCTTTGCCAGTCTCCGCTTATTCCGCAGCTCCTGCTGTGAGTTACAAATATGAGCAACGACACCGGTATCAAATACCCAGGAGTTACTACGAGTACTGGTAAGGTACACATCAATTACATGTATATCGAATATACCTTTAGTGTTGCCGGCCTTCTTATCCGCTAAGTATTTGGGGCAGTTCCGCTTCCAGTGACCCTTCCCCTTGCAATAAAAGCACTCAGTCTCAGGCTTGGGTCCATTCTTTGACTTCTTCCCGGCAACTGGCTTACCGGGCGCGGCAACCTCTTTGTCGTCCTTCTTGAAGTTCTTCTTACCCTTGCCCTTCTTGAACTTAGTGGTCTTATTAACCATCAACACTTGATGTTCTTTCTTGATTTCAACCTCTGCTGACTTCAGCATAGAAAATACTTCAGGAATGGTCTTTACCATCCCCTGCATATTGTAGTTCATCACAAAGCTCTTGTAGCTTGGTGGGAGCGACTGAAGGATTCTGTCAATGACCGCCTCATCCAGGAGGTTAATGTCCAGCTGGGACAGGCGGTTGTGCAACCCAGACATTTTGAGTATGTGCTCACTGACAGAACTATTTTCCTCCATCTTACAACTGTAGAACTTGTCGGAGACTTCATATCTCTCGACCCGGGCATGAGCTTGGAAAACTAGTTTCAGATCTTCGAACATCTCATATGCTCTGTGATGCTCAAAACGCTTTTGGAGCCCCGGTTCTAAGCTGTAAAGCATGCCACACTGAACGAGGGAGTAATCATCAGCACGAGACTGCCAAGCATTCATAATGTCATGGTTCTCTGGGACGGGAGCGTCACCTAGCGGTCCTTCTAGGACATATTGTTTCCTGGCAGCTATGAGGATGACCCTCAGGTTCCGGACCCAGTCCGTATAGTTGCTGCCATCATCTTTCAGCTTGGTTTTCTCTAGGAACGCGTTGAAGTTCATGTTGACATGAGCGTTGGCCATTTGATCTACAAGACATATTTGCAAAAGGTTTTAGACTAAGTTCATGATAATTAAGTTCATCTAATCAAATTATTGAACTCCCACTCAGATTAGACATCCCTCTGGTCATCTAAGTGTTACACAATCCGAGTCGACTGGGCCGTGTCCGATCATCACGTGAGACGGACTAGTCATCGTCGGTGAACATTCTCATGTTGATCGTATCTTCCATACGACTTGTGTTCGACCTTTCGGTCTCCGTGTTCCGAGGCCATGTCTGTACATGCTAGGCTCGTCAAGTTAACCCTAAGTGTTTTGCATGTGTAAAACTGTCTTACACCCGTTGTATGTGAACGTAAGGATCTATCACACCCGATCATCACGTGGTGCTTCGAAACGACGAACTGTAGCAACGGTGCACAGTTAGGGGAGAACACTTCTTGAAATTTTTAAGGGATCATCTTATTTACTACCGTCGTCCCAAGTAAACAAGATGCATAAACATAATAAACATCGCATGCAATTATATAAAGTAGTGACATGATATGGCCAATATCATATAGCTCCTTTGATCCTCATCTTTGGGGCTCCATGATCATCTTGTCACCGGCATGACACCATGATCTCCATCATCATGATCTCCATCATCGTGTCTTCATGAAGTTGTCACGCCAACGACTACTTCTACTTCTATGACTAACGCGTTTAGCAATAAAGTAAAGTAGTTTACATGGCGTTCTTCAATGACACGCAGGTCATACAAAAATAAAGACAACTCCTATGGCTCCTGCCAGTTGTCATACTCATCGACATGCAAGTCGTGATTCCTATTACAAGAACATGATCTCATACATCACAATATATCATTCATCATTCATCGCAACTTCTGGCCATATCACATCACATGACAATTGCTGCAAAAACAAGTTAGACGTCCTCTAATTGTTGTTGCATCTTTTACGTGGCTGCAATTGGGTTCTAGCAAGAACGTTTTCTTACCTACGAATAACCACAACGTGATCTTGTCAACTTCTATTTACCCTTCATAAGGACCCTTTTCATCGAATCCACTTCAACTAAAGTGGGAGAGACAGACACCCGCCAGCCACCTTATGCAACTAGTGCATGTTAGTCGGTGGAACCGGTCTCACATAAGCGTACGTGTAAGGTTGGTCCGGGCCGCTTCATCCCACAATACCGCTGAAGCAAGATAAGACTAGTAGCGGCAAGCAAGTTGACAAGATCTACGCCCACAACAAAATTGTGTTCTACTCGTGCAAAGAGAACTACGCATAGACCTAGCTCATGATGCCACTGTTGGGGAACATTGCAGAAAATTAAAATGTTTCCTACGGTTTCACCAAGGTCCACCTATGAGTTCATCTAAGCAACGAGTCAAGGGGAAGAGTTTGCATCTACATACCACTTGTAGATCGAGTGCGGAAGCGTTCAAGGGGATGGTGATGATGGAGTCGTACTCGTCGTGATTCGGATCACCGATGACCAAGTGCTGAACGGACAGCACCTCCGCGTTCAACACACGTACGGGACAGACGACATCTCCTCTGTCTTGATCCAGCAAGGAGGAAGGAGAGGTTGAGGAAGGCAGCTCCAACGGCAGCACGACGGCGTGGTGTAGTTGGTGCAGAAGTACTCCGACAGGGCTTCACCAAGCACGTACGGAGGAGGAGAGGTGTTGGGGAGGGGAGGGGCTGCGCCTTGAGTTGTGGTGCGGCTGCCCTCCCCTCACCCCTCTATTTATAGGAGGAGAGGGGCAAGGGGGCCGGCCCTCTAGGGGAAACCCTAGAGGAGGGCGGCGGCCAAAGGGAGAGGGAAAAGGGGTGGCTTGCCCCCCAAGCTAGGGGGCGCCCCCTTTAGGGTTTCCCCTCCCCTTGCCCTAGCCGCATGGGCCTAGGTGGGGAGGCGCGCCCAGCCCACTAGGGGCTGGCTCCCTCTCCCACACAGCCCATGTGGCCCCCCCGGTAGGGGTGGCCCTACCCGGTGGACCCCCGGAACCCTTCCGGTGGCCCCGGTACAATACCGGTACGCCACCGAAACTTTCCGGTGTCCGTTTAACAACTTCCCATATATAAATCTTTACCTCCGGACCCTTCCGGAACTCCTCGTGACGTCCGGGATCTCATCCGGGACTCCGAACAACATTCGGTAGTCACATACAAGTCTTCCTAATAACCCTAGCGTCACCGAACCTTAAGTGTGTAGACCCTACGGGTTCGAGAGACACGTAGACATGACCGAGACGGCTCTCGGGCAATAACCAATAGCGGGATCTGGATACCCATGTTGGCTCCCACATGCTCCTCGATGATGTCATCGAATGAACCATGATGTCGACGATTCAATCAACCACGTATGCAATTCCCTTTGTCAATCGGTACGTTACATGCCCGAGACTCGATCGTCGGTATCCCAATACCTCGTTCAGTCTCGTTACCGGCAAGTCACTTTACTTGTACCGTAATGCATGATCCCGTGACCAAACACTTGGTCACATTGAGCTCATTATGATGATGCATTACCGAGTGGGCCCAGAGATACCTCTCCGTCATACGGAGTGACAAATCCCAGTCTCGATCCGTGTCAACCTAACAGACACTTTCGGAGATACCTGTAATGCACCTTTATAGTCACCCAGTTACGTTGTGACGTTTGGTACACCCAAAGCACTCCTACGGTATCCGGGAGTTACACGATCTCATGGTCTAAGGAAGAGATACTTGACATTGGAAAAGCTCTAGCAAACGAACTAACCGACCTTTGTGCTATGCTTAGAATTGGGTCTTGTCCATCACATCATTCTCCTAATGATGTGATCCCGTTATCAACGACATCCAATGTCCATAGCCAGGAAACCATGACTATCTGTTGATCACAACGAGCTAGTCAACTAGAGGCTCACTAGGGACATATTGTGGTCTATGTATTCACACGTGTATTACGATTTCCGGATAATACAGTTATAGCATGAATAAAAGACTATTATCATGAACAAAGGAATATAATAATAACACTTTTATTATTGCCTCTAGGGCATATTTCCAACAACGGGGCCACTTGGAATGTGACCTCCTCGGACCTGTAATTGTCCGGTGAGCCAAACACCACATCTAGTGTGATTTTTCCTGTGCAACGTACTTCCCGACTAGGGATTATTCCTCTAAAGGTTGTGCTGCTTCGCTCAATGCGGCTCCAGTCTATTTCCATTTTTGGATGGTTTCCTCGTAGATGAGGTTTAATCCGCTGCCGCCATCCATGAGTACCTTGGTAAGACGAAAGCCGTCCACTATCGGACTGAGGACCAATGCGGCTGGTGCTCGGGCTGTTCGGAATTTAGGTTCGTCGCTGGCATTGAAGGTGATAGCCGTTTCGCTCCATGGATTTGTTGTTGCTACTTGGTAGACTTCGGCGAGGATGCGGATTGTTCGTTTCTGCATATTATTTGATGCGAAAGTCTCGAAGACTGTTAATACCGTACTGGTACTGTTGGGCTGGTTCTCCGGGGCTAGAAAACCTTCGCCACTCTTGGCCACCTGCCGTAGTATCCAACATGCTCGAAGGCTATGTGTTGGAGTGGCGCCCTCTGTACTATGGATTTTACAGGGTCCGTTGAGCCATCCCTCCAGTACGGTTCCGTGCCCTTTAGGGGATTTTTGCTTTTTGGTTTTTGACCCAGGTGCTTGAGTATGATGCACCCTTTTATTTCGGACTAGGGTTGTGTTCAGGGCCGGATTGTCCCAAAACCTGGTTTCGGTTTTCCATGCACTCTCCATCACACAGTATTTTCGTACTATGGTCGCCAGGTCGGCGAAGCGTGTAACTTCGTGACGACTTCTGGCGTTCATGATTCCCTTGTCCGTGCAATTGTTGCAGAATATTGAGATTGCGCTTTCCTCACGGCAGTCCTTTATCATGTCCATAACCAGGAGGAATCTGGCCCAGTAATGATGTACTGTTTCATCGGGCTCTTGCCGTATTTGAGATAGATGGCTTGTGTTTGGGTGGGCGGGTGGAATTAAATTCGGAACCCAGCCCAATCTGAGGCTCAAAGGCCGAGGAGTTTCCGGATTTGGAAGCTTGGATTGCTGGATGTTATCCAACGAATCTGGTCTGATGCCTGACTTTAGGTTCAGTACTTGATTGACGCTCGTCCCTCCGCGGGAATCCGGCATGGAGGGATCAGGAATCCGGACATAACTGGTCTTTAACATAGAAGAAGAGTCGCCGCGTTGTTCCTCTACCACAGCAATGTGGTGGGTAGCCTGGGGAGAGTTAATTTCTCTCAGATCGGTTTTAAGCCCAATCTGATCATAGTCTGTAGCGACTCACAGGGCGGCGATGCGATCCAAGAGCTCATTTACGGAGGAGAGCTCCATCGGATCTAGCTGCTCGGCGAATTCCGAGCTGACGTGAAGATCGCTTTTGATGACCTGAGAGGTCATTGTCGGAGCGGTGGCCGAACAGGCGGTCATAAGAAAACCACCTAGCCGGATAGTTTGGCCGGTGGCCAAAGCTCCCTTGGCGACGGCGCCGTCTTTAAAGACGGGAAAAGGCATCCCTTCTGATTGCGACGGCACAGGGGAACTCTCAATGAAAGCACCAATGTCGGTGTCAAAACCGGCGGATCTCGGGTAGGGGGTCCCGAACTGTGCGTCTAGGCGGATGGTAACAGGAGACAAGGGACACGATGTTTTACCCAGGTTTGGGCCCTCTTGATGGAGGTAAAACCCTACGTCCTGCTTGATTAATATTGATGATGTGGGTATTACAAGAGTAGATCTACCACGAGATCAAGGGGGATAAACCCTAGAAGCTAGCCTATGGTATGATTGTTGTTCGTCCTATGGACTAAAACCCTCTGGTTTATATAGACACCAAAGAGGGCTAGGGTTACACAGAGTCGGTTACAATGGTAGGAGATCTACATATCCGTATCGCCAAGCTTGCCTTCCACGCCAAGGAAAGTCCCATCCAGACACGGGACGAATTCTTCAATCTTGTATCTTCATAGTCTTGGAGTCCGGCCGATGATGATAGTTCGGCTATCCGGACACCCCCTAGTCCAGGACTCCCTCAGCAAGAAAGATCAATCTAGTAGGCTAAACCAAACTAATAATTCGAAGAGACATGCAAAGATAACCAATAATACATAAAAGAATTCAGAGGAGATTCAAATATTTCTCATAGATAAACTTGATCATAAACCCACAATTTATCGAATCTCGACAAACACACCGCAAAAAAGAGTTACATCGAATAGATCTCCAAGAAGATCAAGGAGAACTTTGTATTGAGATTCGAAGAGAGAGAAGAAGCCATCTAGCTAATAACTATGGACCCAAAGGTATGTGGTAAACTACTCACAACTCATCGGAGAGGCCTTGGAGATGATGTAGAGGCCCTCTGTGGTCGATTCCCCCTCCGGCAGAGCACCGACGGAGGCTCCAAGATGGGATCTCGCGAATACAGAAGGTTGCGGTGGTGGAAATAGTTTTTCGTGGTGCTCCTGGATGTTTTCAGGGTATGGAGGTATATATAGGCGAAGGAGGTCAGTCAGGGGAGCCACGAGGGGCCCACGAGGGTGGGGGCGCGCCTACCCCCCTAGGGCGCGCCCTCCTGCCTCGTGGCCGCCTCAGCTACTTCTTGACGTCCACTCCAAGTCTCCTGGATTGTGTTTGTTCCAAAAAGATCGCTCCCGAAGGTTTCATTCCGTTTGGAGTCTGTTTGATATTCCTTTTCTATGGAACACTGAAATAGGCAAAAAAAACAGCAATTTGGGCTGGGCCTCCGGTTAATAGGTTAGTCCCAAAAATGATATAAAAGTGTAAAGTAAAGCCCATAAACATCCAAAACGGGTAATATAATAGCATGGAACAATCAAAAATTATAGATACGTTGGAGACGTATCAAGCATCCCCAAGCTTAATTCCTGCTCGTCTCAAGTAGGTAAATGATAAAAACAGAATTTTTGATGTGGAATGCTACCTAGCATGATTCTCAATGTAATTTTCTTTATTGTGGCATGAATGTTCAGATCCAAATGATTCAAGATAAAAGTTCATATTGACATAAGAGTAATAATACTTCAAGCATACTAACAAGGTAATCATGTCTTCTCAAAATAACATGGCCAAAGAAAGTTATCCCTACAAAATCATATAGTCTCTCTATGCTCTATCTTCATCACACAAAATATTTAAATCATGCACAACCCCAGTTTTAGCCAAGCAATTGTTTCTTTTTCTTTGAAAGGCAATGGCAGTAGTTCTTCCTATTCATATTATAAGAGTGAAAAGGAACCAAAGTTCCCAGGTGTTGTACAGAGCCTCAAGTACCCACGCACACATACAGAACCCAAAAACTAGAAAAAGAAAGAAACTACGCAGTAGCCTCCTTGAAGAGTACAATCTCATCTCTGGCCATAGCAACAACTGTTTTGGGAGAGCATCTCTTCCTTCAAACATCCGCCTATTCCTCTCTTTCCAAAGATTCCAAGCAACATAAGCAGCCGGTGTGATCTGCGTGCAAGAAGTTGGGTTGTTGTGCAGGTTCCAGATCCGTCTCCACCATCCCTTGATTGTCATTGCTGTTGAACCAACAAGTGCAGCCTCTGGATCACTTTGCTGGAAGGAAAACCAGACCTCCCGGGCAAATGGGCAAGTGAGAGTCACATGGGCAGCTGGTTCCAGAACTTGATCATAGAACATGCATTGTCATTGTGTGGCCATCCCCTTGTCGCTTGCCGATCAGCCGTCCAGTTCCTATTCTAAATCAGGAACCACAGATGGAACTTTACCTTCGGCTCGGCCTTGATCCTCAATGAAGCATGCAACTGTGGCTCAGCGATGCGACCAATAAACTGAGCATTGTAAGCAGACGCAATGGAGTAGCCTCCGTCACCAGTGAACTTCCACCTGATGGTATCAGGAGCATCAGAAAGGACAATGGGTTGCAGCAGCTCCCATAACTTGCAAGTTGATCCAGCAGCTCCTCGGAAGCAATTCTTTCCAGGCCCTTCATCCAGCAATTACCAGCAAGAGCTTCCTTCACAGAAAGCCTTTTTCGCCGTGCCAAACCGAACAAACCAGGGGCCACATCCACATGAGCCATTCCCAACAGCCATCAATCATTCCAGAAACTTGCCCGTTGCCCATTCCCCAACAAAATCTCCATGCAAGCTGAGAAAAGCAGCATGTCTGTGTGATCGCATGGGATGGGGGTGCCCTGCCAAGGCCTTGAAGTGGGGCTCCACTCTAGCCAAGCCCAACGCAGCCTCAATGCCCTACTGAAGCAGGCAATGTCTTTGATTCCAAGGCCACCAAGATCCTTTGGGGAGCAGACCCTCTTCCAGTTGACAAGGCACTTGGCCCCGTTGCACTCCTCGTCACCATTCCAAAGGAAGTTTCGCTGAATCTTTTCCATTTTCTTTATTGCCCATTTGTCAACTGCAAAACTAGTTAAGAAATAGGTGGCCATGGATGTAAGCACAGAATTTATTAGAGTGAGCCTTCCAGGTTTGGCCATCAGTTTGCCTTTCCATCCTTTAAGCCTTCCGGCCATGCCATCTATGAGAGGGAGGACCTCAATTCTCCTAAGCTTGCGATAGCTGAGCGGCAGTCCAAGGTAACGACACGGGAGAGAGCCTGTCGTCCCACTAAAATCTTGGATAATATCCTGGAAGTCAAGCCCCTCGCACCTAACTGGATATGCAACACATTTCTGGATGTTGATTTTTAGACCAGAGGCCTCCCCAAACCTATCCAATATTGCTCTGACTGCCCGCACCTCGTCCTTGATAGGGTTTAAAACAGGGCCGCATCATCAGCGTACATACTTGTACGAAATCTGGCTGCCTTAGGTCACAGCTTAGTTAGAACACTGCCTTCCGTTGCAAGATCCAACAGTTTCCGAAGCGGATCCATGGTGAGAATGAACAACATCGGGGACAAGGGGTCTCCCTGTCTAAGGCCACACATATGCCTGAAGGGCAGACCATGGGAGCCATGTAATAAAATTCTTGAGGAAGCAGAACTCAGGATGACAGACACAATGTTTCTCCAGCGCCGACCAAAGCCAAAAGTAGACAAGGTCTCCAACAAGAAGCCCCAACCAACAGAGTCAAACGCTTTTGCAATGTCAAGCTTGAGGAAGATTAATGGCTTCTTCTTAGTGTGAGCCTCTCTGATGACATTGTGCACATAAAGGAAGTTGTCCTGAATACATCTCTTCTTAATGAAGGCGCTCTGGGAAAGAGAGACAAGGGAATCGAGCTCCAGGCCAGCCTGTTGGCAAGCAACTTGCAGAGGATCTTGGCTATACTGTGCATCAAACTAATCGGCCTGTAGTCAAGAGGGCTGCCGGGGGCATCCTTCTTTGGCAAGAGCACAATATGAGCAGAGTTTAGAAGATTCCAATGATCGGTCCTGAGAGAGTGAACAAGATCAATAGCCTTCATGAGGTCACTCTTCAAAATATCCCAACAACTCTTGAAGAAGAGGCCAGGGAAGCCATCAGGTCCAGGTGCCTTTTCAGAGTGCATCGAATCGATCGCCTCCTTGAGCTCATCTATGGAGAAATCATCATCGAGGTGTATCAGATCATGGTTTGGTAGTTGCAGAAATTCCCAATTAAGCTTGTATGTGCCATTTAAAGGCACCCCCATAAGGCCCTTGAAATGCTGCAACAGGGCTCATACTTTAGTATTTTCAAACTTTTTCAATCTTGAAGCAATACATGAGTGTCAGCCATGGACATAGCACTATATGTGGAATAGGATGGTGGTTGTGGAGAAGACAAAAAATGAGAAGATAGTCTCACATGAACTAGGCGTATCAACGGGCTATGGAGATGCCCATTAATAGATATCAATGTGAGTGAGTAGGGATTGCCATGCAACGGATGCACTAGAGCTATAAGTGTATGAAAGCTCAAAAAGAAACTAAGTGGGTGTGCATCCAACTCGCTTGCTCACGAAGACCTAGGGCAATTTGAGGAAGCCCATCATTGGAATATACAGGCAAAGTTCTATAATGTAAAGTTCCCACTAGTATATGAAAGTGACAACATAGGAGACTCTCTATCATGAAGATCATGGTGCTACTTTGAAGCACAAGTGTGGAAAAGGATAGTAACATTGTCCCTTCTCTCATTTTCTCTCTTTTTTTATTTTGGTGGGCTTCTTTGGCCTCTCTTTTTTATTTGGGCTTCTTTGGCCTCTTTTATTTTTCATAAAGTCCGAAGTCTCATCCCGACTTGTGGGGGAATCATAGTCTCCATCATCCTTTCCTCACTTGGGACAATGCTCTAATAATGAAGATCATCACAATTTTATTTACTTGCAACTCAAGAATTACAACTCAATACTTAGAAAAAATATGACTCTATGTGAATAGCTCCGGCGGTGTACCGGCATATGCAATGAATCAAGAATGACATGTATGAAAGAATTATGAAGGTGGCCTTGCCAAAAATACGATGTCAACTACATGATCATGCAAAAGCAATATGACAATGATGGTGCATGTCATAAATAACGGAACGGTGGAAAGTTGCATGGCAATATATCTTGAAATGGCTAAGGAAATGCCATAATAGGTATGTATGGTGGCTGTTTTGAGGAAGGTATATGGTGGGTGTATGGTACCGGCGAAAGTTGTGTGTCACAAGAGAGGCTAGCAATGGTGGAAGGGTGAGAGTGCGTATAATCCATGGACTCAACATTAGTCATAAAGAACTCATATACTTATTGCAAAAATCTACAAGTAATCAAAACAAAGTACTACACGCATGCTCCAAGGGGAAGGGTTGGTAGGAGTTAACCATCGCGTGATCCCGACCTCCACACATAAGGAAGACAATCAATAAACAAATCATGCTCCAACTTCATCACAAAACGGTTCACCATACGTGCATGCTACGGGAATCACAAACTTTAACACAAGTGTTCCTCAAATTCACAACTACCCAACTAGCATGACTCTAATATTACCATCCTCATATCTCAAAACAATTATCAAGCATCAAATTGATCATAGCATCCGATTCACTTCCTATGATAGTTTTTATTATACCCAACTTGGATGCCCATCATTCTAGGACCAATTTTATAACCATAGCAAATACCATGCTGTTCTAACAGACTCTCAAAATAATATAAATGAATCATGAGAGATCAATAATTTCTGCAAAATAAAACCACCGCCGTGCTGTAAAAATATATAAGTGAAGCACTAGAGCAAAATTGTCTAGCTCAAGAGATATAAGTGAAGCACATAGAGTATTCTAATAAATTCTGAATCATGTGTGTATCTCCCAAAAGGTGTGTACAGAAATGATGATTGTGGTAAAATAAAAAGCAAAGACTCATATCATACAAGACGCTCCAAGCAAAACACATATCATGTGGTGAATAAAAATATAGCTCCAAGTAAAGTTACCGATAGACGAAGACAAAAGAGGGGATGCCTTCCGGGGCATCCCCAAGCTTAGGCTTTTGGTTGTCCTTGGATTATCTTGGGGTGCCAGGGGAATCCCCAAGCCTAGGCTCTTGCCACTCCTTATTCCATAGTCCATCAAATGTCTACCCAAAACTTGAAAACTTCACAACACAAAACTCAACAGGAAATCTCATGAGCTCCGTTAGTGCAAGAAAGAAAAACCACCACTTAAGGTACTGTAATGAATTCATTCTTTATTTATATTGGTGTTAAACCTACTTTATTCCAACTTCTCTATGGTTCATACCCCCTAATACTAGCCATAGATTCATCAAAATAAGCAAACAACACACGAAAAACAGAATCTGTCAAAAACAGAACAGTCTGTAGTAATATGTAACTTTCGAATACTTATGGAACTCTAAACCTCCTACCAAAATAGGAAGTCCTAGGAAATATGTATATTGATCTACTGCAAAAATAATCAACTAAAAAGAACGTTTCTGTGATTTACTAAAATTATTCTCGTGTGTGCAAAAGTTTCTGTTTTTCAGCAGAATCAAATTAACTATCACCCAAGATGATCCTATAGGTTCTACTTGGAACAAACACTAATTAAAAATTAAAACCACATCTAAACATAGGCTAGATGATTTATTTATTGTTGAACAGAAGCAAAAAGCAAGGAATGAAAATAAAATTGGGTTGCCTCCCAACAAGCGCTATCGTTTAATGCCCCTAGCTAGGCACAAAAGCGAGAATAGATCTAAGTGTTGCCATCTTTGGTATTCAACTCTTCAATAGAGCACTTATAACCCTTAGGATTTTCTTTATTTTTATCAATGGTTAAACTCCTAGGCAAGAAATCAAGAAATTCATTTGTAGCAAAAGGTTCCTTAATGATACCGAGAAAATTGGGATGAACACTTATTGATTTGAGATCCACATTTTCCTTATTAGAAGATTCACCCTTATTTTTAGGAACATACATAAATTTGGCAATTTTTGTAGGAGGAGTTGGAGTATTTTTCACGGATGAAAAGGCAACTTTATTTTTTTGTTAACTATAGGTTCTTTCTCTTTAAAAAGTTTCAAAGTAACTCCAACCCTAGATCCATATTGGGTAATTTGGTTGTGGGTCTTTTTGTCCAAATTTTCAATAAACTCAATAGTGGCAACTTTATTTTGAATAATTTCAAGCCTTTGCATCACATGTTCTAAGGTTAAGATAGTTCCATTAACAAAGAGAGGAGGTGGACCAAACAAATCTAACATAGCATTATAAGCATAAAAGGTAAGGCTATCCAAAAAAATTCCTCCGGTAATGGTATCAAGAATGCGTCTATTCCAAGGAGTAATGCCTACATAAAAATTGCGAAGAAGAATGGAAGTAGGAAGCTTCCTAGTAGATCTATTTTGAGCATTGCAAATTCTATGCCAATAATCCTTTAGATTTTCTCCCCCCCCCCCTTTGTTTAAAATTGAGAACTTCATGCTCGGGAGTAATAACGAGGAGAGGAGGACTAGCCATGACGACAAAAATAGACGAACTAACACACGAGCACAAAGAGACAAGCAAAAAAGAGAGGCGAACGGGAAAGAGAGGGCGAATAAAACGGCAAGGGTGGAGTGGGGGAGAGGAAAACGAGAGACAAATGGCAAATAAAGTAATGCGAGGGAGATGAGTTTGTGATGGGTACTTGGTATGTCTTGACTTGAGCGAAGACCTCCCCGGCAACGACGCCAGAAATCCTTCTTGCTACCTCTTGAGCACTGTGTTGGTTTTCCCTTAAAGAAGAAAGGGTGATGCAGCAAAGTAGCGTAAGTATTTCGCTCAGTTTTGAGAACCAAGGTATCAATCCAGTAGGAGGCTCCTCACAAGCCCCTCGTACCTACACAAACAAACAAGAACCTCGAAACCAACACGATAAAGGGGTTGTCAATCCCTTCACGGTAACTTGCAAAGTGAGATCTAATAGAGATGATAAGATAAGACAAATATTTTTGGTATTTTTATGATATAGATTGGAAAGTAAAGATTGCAAATAAAAGTAGATGGGAAACTTATATGATAAAAGATAGACCCGGGGGCCATAGGTTTGACTAGTGGCTTCTCTCAAGATAGCATAAGTATTACGGTGGGTGAACAAATTATTGTCGAGCAATTGATAGAAAAGTGCATAGTTATGAGAATATCTAGGCATGATCATATATATAGGCATCACGTCCGCAACAAGTAGATCGAAACGATTCTGCATCTACTACTATTACTCCACGCATCGACCAACTCCTGCCTGCATCTAGAGTATTAAGTTCATGAAGAACATAGTAATGCATTAAGTAAGATGACATGATGTAGAGGGATAAACTCAAGCAATATGATATAAACCCCATCTTTTTGTCCTCGATGGCAACAATACAATATGTGACTTGTGAAGGAAATATGCCCTAGAGGCAATAATAAAGTTATTATTTATTTCCTCATATCATGATAAATGTTTATTATTCATGCTAGAATTGTATTAACCAGAAACATAATACATGTGTGAATACATAGACCAACATAACGTCACTAGTATGCCTCTACTTGACTAGCTCATTAATCAAAGATGGTTATGTTTCCTAACCATAGACATGTGTTGTCATTTGATTAATGGGATCACATCATTAGGAGAATGATGTGATTGACATGACCCATTCCGTTAGCCTAGCACTTGATCGTTTAGTATATTGCTATTGCTTTCTTCATGACTTATACATGTTCCTGTAACTATGAAATTATGCAACTCCCGTTTACCGGAGGAACACTTTGGGTGCTACCAAATGTCACAATGTAACTAGGTGATTATAAAGGAGTACTACAAGTGTCTCCGAAGGTACATGTTGGGTTGGCGTATTTCGAGATTAGGTTTTGTCACTCCGATTGTCGGAGAGGTATCTCTGGGCCCTCTCGGTAATGCACATCACTATAAGCCTTGCTAGCAATGTAGCTAATGAGTTAGTTACGGAATGATGCATTACATAACGAGTAAAGAGACTTGTCGGTAATGAGATTGAACTAGGTATTGGATACCGACGATCAAATCTCGGGTAAGTAACATACCGATGACAAAGGGAACAACGTATGTTGTTATGCGGTTTGACCGATAAAGATCTTCGTAGAATATGTGGGAGCCAATATGGGCATCCAGGTCCCGCTATTGGTTATTGCCCGGAAACGTGTCTCGGTCATGTCTACATAGTTCTCAAACCCATAGGGTCCGCACGCTTAATGTTTCGTTGACGATATAGTATTATATGAGTTATGCATGTTGGTAACTGAATGTTGTTCGGAGTCCCGGATGAGATCATGGACATGACGAGGAACTCTGGAATGGTCCGGAGATAGTTTGATATATGGGTGTCAGGACCCCGATCCTAAGTCACACCGATCTAGCATGTAACACATCATATCACTTTGCGGCCTCACGCACGGTATTCCCACGGGTGCCACCTTACCTGGCCCAGGACCGTTTGCGCCTTTTGGCTCACGTATATGATAGTGCCGCTAGCATCCATATGACAAAGAACCCGGGCTGACATGGCTAGTCGTGAATCCAAAGTGGCACTAACTTACAGGGACAGGCATACATGACCCAACAACGAACGTGTCGGTCATCAGCGAGTGAATCCAGGCTGTAGCACTGGGCTAGCAGGACTCCGGTGAACCGGGCTGTAGCGGGCTAACAGGACTCCGAAATTCATCGCGTGACATTTCCCCGAGGGGACAGACACAGGAACGAAGAAGGACACATGCCGGCCAGCCTAAGTGTTCCGGAGCAGTAGCAAGCTACCATGGCTCAGTGGAAACACTAGGAGACATTTCCCGGTAAGAGAGGATACTAAGGATAAACAACTAGAAAGTCAGATCCCACACATACCAAGCATTTCAATAACATACACACAATATGCTCGATATGTGCAAATACAACATGGCATCACAACATGACTCTACAACTCAAGTATTTATTCAATAGGCTCCGAGGAGCGAGATATTACAAACATGGGTCTCATGACCCAGCATTCAGAGCACACAAGTCAAGCACCAGCGGAAGCTTAACATGTCTGAGTATAGACATCTACAAATGAAAAAGGCTGAGAAGCCTGACTGTCTATCAGATCCTGCCGAGGGCACAAGATCGTAGTTGAGGTAACAAGCTAAACGTCGAAGTCCACGCGGTACTACTAGCGAGACTGAAGTCTCTCTGCAAAAACATAAATTAAGCAACGTGAGTACAAATGTACCCAGCAAGACTTACATCAGATCTAACTACATATGCATCATTATCAACAAGGGGATGGTGGGGTTTAACTGAAGCAAGCCAGCTTTGACTCGGTGGCTATCCTAAGCTACGACTACAAGTAACTCTTTTGAGGTGGCGCACACGAGTCCACATATTCACCATATCAATACACCACTATGGATCCGCTCCCGTTTCCCTACGAGAACGCCATCCATAGCACTCACGCTTATCTTGCGTATTTTAGAGTATCCACTTTCACTTGTCTATGAACTGTACAGGCAACCCAGAAGTCCTTTACCACGGACACGGCTATTCGAATAGATCATATTAACCCTGCAGGGGTGTACCTCTTCACACACGCTCTCACCACTTACCGTCGTTTACACGACATGTACTCGGCAACCTTCAAGCGGAAGCCCAGCGAGGGTGTCGGCCACGACCTGACTAACCACACAAGTCTCTCGTCCAGGTTTATCGCCTATTCGGGTTCCATCCGCAAGGAGATCCGGCCAGGGTGTCGCTCACGGCCCCAAACGATGTGTGCAGGGTTCCCAAGCCCACCTCGACGGGTAGATATACGCTTGGTACACCGTGCCACTGTGCCTAGTCTGTCCCAAGCCCACCTGTACCGGGTGCCACTTGGTAGACTACTAACACTACCTACAAACACCAGAAACTAGTTGCAACTCCTGGACAGAGATCGAGTTGATTAATAAGCCGAGAGGGGTCGAGTTACCGGAACCCAATGTGTGGTAGTAACTGTTCATGGATCACAAACACAGAACTCAGTTCCTGAGGACGGCTGCAATGAGACAACCCACCATGTACTCCTACATGGCCTCTCATAGCTACCTTTACCAAATCGTGTTCACACACTTAGTTCACACACAGTAGGACATGTTTACACACCTCCAATTCATTCCCGATGAATCAGACCTGACTCAACTCTAAGCAATAGCAGGCATGACAAACAAACATGAATGAGTAGGCACATCAGGGCTCAAACAACTCCTACTCATGCTAGTGGGTTTCATCTATTTACTGTGGCAATGACAGGTCATGCAGAGGATAAAGGGGTTCAACTACCGCAGCAAATAACAGTTGTATCGTTGTTGTCCTAATGCAGTAAAATAGAGCAGGAGCGAGAGAGTGGGATTGTATCGGAATGAACAAGGGGGTTTTGCTTGCCTGACACTTCTGAAGATAGTATAGTTCTTCATCGGTGTCATCGATCACATCGTCGGAACCACGTCTATCGAGAGGGGACAAACACCGGCAAACAAGGAAGAGCACAATCAATGCAATGCACAATATGATGCATGATCATGACATGGCAACATGCTGTTGATTGAGCTAATGCAACTAACAACAGGTTAAATGAAGTTGGTTTGAATCCAAGATTCAAATTCAAACTCCATTTGTGAAGGTTTAAATGCCATTTATTCCATTTGTCCTAAACAGTAGTCACAAGTTGTTCTAACATGCATGAAAATGGTACAGATGGATAGATTGGATTTTTCTGATCATTTTTGATATATAAATTATTTAATTTGGAGTTACGGTTGATTTTATATGATTTTTAGAAGTTTAGGGCATTTTCTGGAATTTCCTGAATAGTTTTAAACGAGAAAATGATTAATAACATCAGCATTGTGTCACTACTGCGTCAGCAGGTCAGCCGAGTTGACCGGGGTCAACTCTGACTGGTGGGACCCGCGTGTCATTGACCCAGGAACTAAACCACGGTCAAAACTAGCGCTGACTGTGGTTTAACCCTGTGGTGGAGCCCGCTGTCACTGTCTGTTAGTGTGCTAATTGAGGGATTAGCCGCTAATGGTAACGCCACGTCATCATCGCCGGACTTAGGCCGGCGATGACCAGATCGGCGGCGGAAGTTCGCCGGAAACTCGCTACGGGGCTCGGTTTTGCGCGTGGTTTGCGTCTACGGGTAGCTGAAGGTGCACCGCATCCAACGGTGGCGGCAGCTGGGGCTGGGCTGGCCGGAGCTCACCGGAATGGGGCTCGCGGCGGCGGCCGGAGTTCGGGCATCAGCGGAGACGACGCTACAGCGAACGGCAGGAGCAGTGGGTTGGGGTTTTGGGCTTTTGGCATCGCGCTGAGCACGGTGGTATGCTCAGACGCGACGTGTGTGAGCTCTAGCCACGGCGGCGACATAGCCGGCGGCGACAGGTTCTCGGGATCGACAGAGGCGACGGCTACGCGGTGAAATCGAGCACGGGGAGAGAGAGGGGAGGCGTAGAATCTCACAGTGGAGAGGAAGAGGTGGTCAGCGAGCTCGGAGGCGACCGGAGTTCAACGAATCGGGCGACGGCGACCGGCGAGTCCGAGGTAGGAGACGAGCTCGAAGGCGTCTCTTCAAGGCGTCCAGGCTCGTGGGACTGGGCGTAGAGGTGCGCCGCAGCGAGGCGGTGCTCGTCGGCTAGCTGGCTTGGCATGGGGAGGTCGATGGCCACGACGAACAGCGACGGTGGCGACGGCTCCGTTCGGTGGAGAGAGGAGCGGGACAGAGGAGGGGACAAGGTCGGGGGAGAGTGGGAGAGGGTCGAGAGGGCTGCGTGGCGTTGCGAGAGGCAGATTAGGACGAAGGAGAGGCCTCCAACACGAAGCAGGAGGTGGCCGGCATCGACGCGCGTGCGTCCAGCATGCAGCTGCTTCGGGGCGAGGGGGAGGAAGATGACTGGCAGCTGGGCTGCACAGTAATGGGCCGCGCAGGTGGACTGGTATCCCTGGTGGGCCTCAAGGTAAGTCCAGGTAAGGTTGCTCTGTTTTATTTCCTACTTTCTATTTTCTGTAAAATTTAGGGCTTTATTAAAAAATACTTAGGCGCACTCAAAAATCACCAAACTGCTCATGGCCACTGTTTGGAATATATCCAACATGGAACATTTCAGTTTAGGAGTATTTGGACATTTAAAATATTTTATAGAATTTAAATGTCCAAATTCAAATACTTATGATTTAATTCAGTGACCTTAGATGACCTAGAAAATTGTGCAGCATTTTTGTCAGAGGTTTAAGACCAAGGCAAAGATGATGAACATTTTAGAAGGGCATTTCAGGTTCATTGAAAATATTTTTAGTAAACCCTAATTGGGTTCAGAGGGTTCTGGGGGTTCTGTCTTCCCCATTTCAAATTTCATAAAATTTAAACATGATGCATGGAAGCTAAAGCAAAAACAAGCAAGGCCTGAACTGGGGATGTGACAATGGGATAATAGTGTTTGATCTCCTGAAGGGTTCCGGAATTCACCGGAAGGGGTTCCGGATGTTTCCCGAAATGCTTGGGTACGAGAACACGTTATTTGGGCCAAAGGGGAAAGCCCACAAGGTTTTTGGAAAGCGTAAAAGGAAGTTTTGCGGAGTCCAGGGGCCAGACGCCAGGGTCCCTGGCGTCTGGGTCCAGACGCCGGGAACCCTGGCGTCTGGCCCTGGAGTCCGAGAAGGACTCTTGCCTTTTGGGTGAAACCGACTTTGTGGAGGCTTTTACTCCAAGTTTCGACCCCAAGGCTCAACATATAAATAGAGGGGCAGGGCTAGCACCAAAGATACATCAAGAAACACCAAGCCGTGTGCCGCCAACCCCGTCCCCTCTAGTTTATCCTCCGTCATAGTTTCTGTAGTGCTTAGGCGAAGCCCTGCAGAGATTGTTCTTCACCAACACCGTCACCACGCCGTCGTGCTGCCGGAACTCATCTACTACTTCGCCCGTCTTGCTGGATCGAGAAGGCGAGGACGTCATCGAGCTGAACGTGTGCAAAACTCGGAGGTGCCGTGCGTTCGGTACTTGGATCAGTCGGATCGTGAAGACGTACGACTACATCAACCGTGTTGATAAATGCTTCCGCTTAGCGATCTTCAAGGGTATGAAGATACACTCCCCTCTCGTTGCTATACATCACCATGATCTTGCGTGTGCGTAGGAATTTTTTTGAAATTACTACGTTCCCCAACAGTGGCATCCGAGCCTAGGTTTTATGTGTAGATGTCATATGCACGAGTAGAACACAAGTGAGTTGTGGGCGATACAAGTCATACTGCTTACCAGCATGTCATACTTTGGTTCAGCGGTATTGTGAGATGAAGCGGCCCGGACCGACATTACGCGTACGCTTACACCAGACTGGTTTCACCATTACAAGCACTCGTGCTTAAAGGTGACTGGCGGGTGTCTGTCTCTCTCACTTTAGTTGAATCGAGTGTGGCTACGCCCGGTCCTTGCGAAGGTTAAAACAGCACTAACTTGACGAACTATCGTTGTGGTTTTGATGCGTAGGTAAGAACGGTTCTTGCTAAGCCCGTAGCAGCCACATAAAATTTGCGACAACAAAGTAGAGGACGTCTAACTTGTTTTTGCAGGGCATGTTGTGATGTGATATGGTCAAGACGTGATGCTATATTGTATTGTATGAAATGATCATGCTTTGTAACCGAAGTTATCGGCAACTGGCAGGAGCCATACGGTTGTCGCTTTATTGTATGAAATGCAAACGCCCCGTAATTGCTTTACTTTATCACTAAGCGGTAGCGATAGTCGTAGAAGCAATAGATGGCGTAACGACAACGATGCTATGATGGAGATCAAGGTGTCGCGCCGGTGACGATGGTGATCACGACGGTGCTTCGGAGATGGAGATCACAAGCACAAGATGATGATGGCCATATCATATCACTTATATTGATTGCATGTGATGTTTATCCTTTATGCATCTTATCTTGCTTTGATTGACGGTAGCATTTTAAGATGATCTCTCACTAAAATTATCAAGAAGTGTTCTCCCTGAGTATGCACCGTTGCGAAAGTTCTTCGTGCTGAGACACCACGTGATGATCGGGTGTGATAGGCTCTATGTTCAAATACAACGGGTGCAAAACAGTTACACATGCGGAATACTCAGGTTAAACTTGACGAGCCTAGCATATAACAGATATGGCCTCGGAACACGGAGACCGAAAGGTCGAGCGTGAATCATATAGTAGATATGATCAACATATTGATGTTCACCATTGAAACTACTCCATCTCACGTGACGATCGGACATGGTGTAGTTGATATGGATCACGTAATCACTTAGAGGATTAGAGGGATGTCTATTTAAGTGGGAGTTCTTAAGTAATATGATTAATTGAACTTAAATTTATCATGAACTTAGTCCTGGTAGTATTTTGCAAATTATGTTGTAGATCAATAGCTTGCGTTGTTGCTTTCATATGTTTATTTTGATATGTTCCTAGAGAAAATTGTGTTGAAAGATGTTAGTAGCAATGATGCGGATTGGATCCGTGATCTGAGGTTTATCCTCATTGATGCACAGAAGAATTATGTCCTTAATGCACCGCTAGGTGACAGACCTATTGCAGGAGCAGATACAGACGTTATGAACGTTTGGCTAGCTCAATATGATGACTACTTAATAGTTTAGTGCACCATGCTTAACAGCTTAGAATCGAGACTTCAAAGACGTTTTGAACATCATGGACCATATGAGATGTTCCAGGAGTTGAAGTTAATATTTCAAGCAAATACCCGAGTTGAGAGATATGAAGTCTCCAACAAGTTCTATAACTAAAAGATGGAGGAGAATCGCTCAACTAGTGAGCATGTGCTCAAATTGTCTGGGTACTACAATCGCTTGAATCAAGTGGGAGTTAATCTTCTAGATAAGATAGTGATTGACGGAGTTCTCTAGTCACCATCACCAAGTTAGTAGAACTTTGTGATGAACTATAGTATGCAAGGGATGACGAAAGCGATTCCCGAGCTCTTCGTGATGTTGAAATCGATGAGGGTAGAAATCAAGAAAGAGCATCAAGTGTTGATGGTTGACAATATCACTAGTTTCAAGAAAAGGGCAAAGGGAAAGAAAGGGAAACTTCAAGTAGAATGGCAAACAAGTTGTCACTCCCGTGAAGAAGACCAAAGCTGGACCAAAGCCTGAAACTGAGTGCTTACACTGCAAAAGAAATGGTCACTGGAAGCGGAAATGCCCTGAATATTTGGTGGATAATAAGGATGGCAAAGTGAACAAGGGTATATTTGATATACAAGTTATTGATTTATGCCTTACTAGTGTTTATAGTAGCCCCTGAGTATTCGATACTTGTTCGGTTGCTAATATTAGTAACTCGAAACAGGAGTTACAGAATAAACCGAGACTAGTTGAGGGTGAAGTGACGATGAGTGTTGGAAGTAGTTCCAAGATTGATATGATCATCATCGCACACTCCCTATACTTTCGGGATTAGTGTTAAACCTAAATAAATTTTATTTGGCGTTTGCGTTGAGCATGAATATGATTTGATCATGTTTATCGCGATACGGTTATTCATTTAAAGTTAGAGAATAAATTGTTATTCTGTTTACATGAATAAGACCTTCGATGGTCATACACCCAATAAACATAGTTTGTTGGATCTCGATCGTAGTGATACACATATTCATAATATTGATGCCAAAAGATGAAAAGTTAATAATGATAGTGCAACTTATTTGTGGCACTGCCGTTTGGGTCATATCGGTGTAAAGCACATGAAGAAACTCCATAAAGATGGATTTTTGGAATCACTTGGTTATGAATCATTTGATGCTTGCGAACCGTGCCTTTTGGGCAAGATGACTAAAACTCCGTTCTCCGGAACAATGGAACAAGCTACTGACTTATTGGAAATAATACATACCGATGTATGCGATCCAATGAGTGTTGATGCTCATGGCAAGTATCATTATTTTCTGACCTTCACAAGATGACTTGAGCAGATATGGGTATATCTACTTGATGAAACATAAGTCTGAAATAGTTGAAAGGTTCAAAGAATTTCAGAGTGAAGTGGAAAAATCATCGTAACAAGAAAATAAAGTTTCTGCGATCTGATCGCGGAGACGAATATTTGAGTTACGAGTTTGGTCTTCAATTAAAACAATGTGGAATAGTTTCACAGCTCACGCCACCTGGAACACCACAACATTATGGTGTGTCCGAACGTCGTAACCACACTTTATTGGATATGGTGCGATCTATGATGTCTCCTACTGATTTACCACTATTGTTTTGGGGTTATGCATTAGAGACAGCTGCATTCACGTTAAAAGGGCACCATCTAAATCCGTTGAGACGACACCATATGAACTATGGTTTAGCAAGAAACCCAAGTTGTCATTTCTTAAAGTTTGGGGCTGCGATGCTTATGTGAAAAAGTTTCATCCTGATAAGCTCAAACCCAAATCGTAGAAGTGTGTCTTCATAGAATACCCAAAGGAAATTGTTGGGTACACCTTCTATCACAGATCCGAAGGCAAGATATTCATTGCTAAAAATGGATCCTTTCTAGAGAAGGAGTTTCTCTCGAAAGAAGTGAGTGGGAGGAAAGTAGAGCTTGATAAGGTAATTGTACCTTCTCCCGAATTGGAAAATAGTTCATCACTGAAATCAGTTCCAGTGATTCCTATAACAATTAGTGAGGAAGCTAATGATGATGATCATGAAACTTTAGATCAAGTTACTACAGAACCTTGTAGGTCTTCCAGAGTACGGTTCGCACCAGTGTGGTACGGTAATCATGTTCTGAAAGTCATGTTACTAGACCATGATAAACCTACGAACTATGAGGAAGCGATGATGAGCCCAGATTCCGCAAAATGGCTGGAGGCCATGAAATCTGAGATAGGATCCATGCATGAGAACAAAGTGTGGACTTTGGTGGACTTGCCCGATGATCGGCAAACCATAGAAAATAAATGGATCTTCAAGAGGAAGACGGACGCTGATAGTAGTGTTACTATCTACAAAGCTAGACTTGTCGAAAAAGGTTTTTGACAAAGTTCAAGGTGTTGAATACAATGAGATTTTCTCACTTGTATCGATGCTTAAAAGTCTCTCCGAATCATGTTAGCAATTTCCACATTTTATGAAATTTGGCAAATGGATGTCAAAACTACATTCCTTAATGGATTTATTAAAGAAGACTTGTATATGATACAACCAGAAGGTTTTGTCAATCCTAAAGGTGCTAACACAGTGTGCATGCTCCAGCGATCCATCTATGGACTGGTGTAAGCATCTCAGAGTTGGAATATACGCTTTGATAAGTTGATCAAAGCATATAGTTTTGTACAGACTTACGGTGAAGCCTGTATTTACAAGAAAGTGAGTGGGAGCACTACAGCATTTTTGATAAGTATATGTGAATGAGATATTGTTGATCGGAAATAATGTAGAATTATTCTGCAAAGCATAAAGGAGTGCTTGAAAGGAGTTCTTTAAAAGAAAGACCTCAGTAAAGCTACTTACATATTGAGCATCAAGATCTATTGAGATAGATCAAGACGCTTGATAAGATTTTGAATGAGTACATACATTGACAAGATTTTGAAGTAGTTCAAAATGGAACAGTCAAAGAAAGAGTTCTTGCCTGTGTTGCAAAGGTATGAAATTGAGTAAGACTCAAATCCCGACCACGGCAGAAAATAGAAAGAGAATGAAAGTCATTCCCTATGCTTCAGTCATAGGTTCTAAAAAAGTATGCCATGCTATGGACCAGACCTATTGTATACTCTGCTCTGAGTTTGACAAAGGAATACAATTTTGATCTAAGAGTAGATCACTGGACAGCGGTCAAGAATATCCTTAGTGAGGACTAAGGAGATGTTTCTCGATTATGGAGGTGATAAAAGAGCCCGTCGTAAAAGTTACAATGATGCAAGCTTCTACACCAATCCAGATGACTCTAAGTCTCAATCTGGATACATATTGAAAGTGAGAGCAATTAGCTAGAGTAGCTCCGTGCAGAGCATTGTGGACATAGAATATTTGCAAAATACATACGGCTCTGAATATGACAGACCCGTTGACTAAACTTCTCTCACAAGCAAAACATGATCATACCTTAGTACTCTTTGGGTGTTAATCGAATAGCGATGTGAACTAGATTATTGACTCTAGTAAACCCTTTGGGTGTTGATCACATGACGATGTGAACTATGAGTATTAATCACGCACAGATGTGGACATGGGTGTTAGAATCATTACTGTGTAATCTAGATTATTGACTCTAGTGCAAGTGGGAGACTGAAGGAAATATGCCCTAGAGGCAATAATAAAGTTATTATTTATTTCCTCATATCATGATAAATGTTTATTACTCATGCTAGAATTGTATTAACCGGAAACATAATACATGTGTGAATACATAGACCAACATAACGTCACTAGTATGCCTCTACTTGACTAGCTCATTAATCAAAGATGGTTATGTTTCCTAACCATAGACATGTGTTGTCATTTGATTAATGGGATCACATCATTAGGAGAATGATGTGATTGACATGACCCATTCCGATAGCCTAGCACTTGATCGTTTAGTATATTGCTATTGCTTTCTTCATGACTTATACATGTTCCTGTAACTATGAGATTATGCAACTCCCGTTTACCGGAGGAACACTTTGGGTGCTACCAAACGTCACAACGTAACTGGGTGATTATAAAGGAGTACTACAGGTGTCTCCGAAGGTACATGTTGGGTTGGCGTATTTCGAGATTAGGTTTTGTCACTCCGATTGTCGGAGAGGTATCTCTGGACCCTCTCGGTAATGCACATCACTATAAGCCTTGCAAGCAATGTAGCTAATGAGTTAGTTACGGAATGATGCATTACGTAACGAGTAAAGAGACTTGCCAGTAACGAGATTGAACTAGGTATTGGATACCGACGATCAAATCTCGGGTAAGTAACATACCGATGACAAAGGGAACAACGTATGTTGTTATGCGGTTTGACCGATAAAGATCTTCATAGAATATGTGGGAGCCAATATGGGCATCCAGGTCCCGCTATTGGTTATTGACCGGAAACATGTCTCGGTCATGTCCACATAGTTCTCGAACCCGTAGGGTCCACACGCTTAACGTTTCGTTGATGATATAGTATTATATGAGTTATGCATGTTGGTAACCGAATGTTGTTCGGAGTCCCGGATGAGATCATGGACATGACGAGGAACTCCGGAATGGTCCGGAGATAAAGTTTGATATATGGGATAATAGTGTTTGATCTCCGGAAGGGTTCCGGAATTCACCGAAAGGGGTTCCGGATGTTTCCCGAAATGTTTGGGTACGAGAATACGTTATTTGGGCCAAAGGGGAAAGCCCACAAGGTTTTTGGAAAGTGTAAAAGGAAGTTTTGCGGAGTCCAAGGGCCAGACGCCAGGGTCCCTGGCGTCTGGGTCCAGACGCCGGGGACCCTGGCGTCTGGCCCTAGAGTCCGAGAAGGACTCTTGCCTTTTGGGTGAAACCGACTTTGTGGAGGCTTTTACTCCAAGTTTCGACCCCAAGGCTCAACATATAAATAGAGGGGCAGGGCTAGCTCCAAAGATACATCAAGAAACACCAAGCCGTGTGCCGGCAACCCCGTCCTCTCTAGTTTATCCTCCGTCATAGTTTCTGTAGTGCTTAGGCGAAGCCCTGCGGAGATTGTTCTTCACCAACACCATCACCAAGTCGTCGTGCTGCCGGAACTCATCTACTACTTCGCCCGTCTTGCTGGATCAAGAAGGCGAGGATGTCATCGAGCTGAACGTGTGCAGAACTCGGAGGTGCCATGTGTTCGGTACTTGGATCGGTCGGATCGTGAAGACGTACAACTACATCAACCGCGTTGATAAACGCTTCCGCTTAGCGATCTTCAAGGGTATGAATATACACTCCCCTCTCGTTGCTATACATCACCATGATCTTGCGTGTGCATAGGAATTTTTTTGAAATTACTACGTTCCCCAACACCTTGCTGCCACTGCTGTCACTGGGAAAGGACACCGCAAGATTGAACCCAAAGCTAAACACTTCTCCCATTGCAAGAAAGATCAATCTAGTAGGCCAAACCAAAGTGATAATTTGAAGAGACTTGCAAAGATAACCAATCACACATAAAAGAATTCAGAGGAGATTCAAATATTTCTCATAGATAAACTTGATCATAAACCCACAATTCATCGGATCTCGACAAACACACCGCAAAAAGAGTTACATCAAATAGATCTCCAAGAAGATCAAGGAGAACTTTGTATTGATATTCAAAGAGAGAGAAGAATCCATCTAGCTAATAACTATGGACCTGAAGGTCTGTGGTAAACTACTCACAACTCATCGGGGAGGCCTTGGAGATGATGTAGAGGCCCTCCATGATCGATTCCCCCTCCGGTGGAGCGCCGGCGAAGGGTCCAAGATGAGATCTCGCGGATACAGAAGGTTGCGGCGGTGGAAATAGTTTTTCATGGTGCTCCTGGATGTTTTCAGGGTATGGAGGTATATATAGGTGAAGGAGGTCGGTCAGGGGAGCCACGAGGGGCCCACGAGGGTGGGGGCGCGCCTACCCCCCTAGGGCGTGCCCTCCTGCCTCGTGGCCGCCTCGCCTACTTCTTGACGTCCACTCCAAGTCTCCTGGATTGCGTTTGTTCCAAAAAAGATCGCTCCCGAAGGTTTCATTCCATTTGGACTCTGTTTGATATTCCTTTTCTATGAAACACTGAAATGGGCAAAAAACAGCAATTTTGGTTGGGCCTCCGGTTAATGTGTTAGTCCCAAAAATGATATAAAAGTGTAAAGTAAAGCCCATAAACATCCAAATCGGGTAATATAATAGCATGGAACAATCAAAAATTATAGATACGTTGGAGACATATCAAGGTTTCACACATAAATATACTATCTTGGACATCTTTTGTAATTGTGAACACTCATTAAAATATGACATGCTAAAAAGTTGATGTTGGACAAGGAAGACAACATAATAGGTTATGTTTTCTTATATCTGAATAGAAGTTATATTGTCATGGATCATCCAACATTTTGAGCTTGCTTTTCCCTCTCATGCTAGCCAAATTATTTGCACCAAGTAGAGATACTACTTGTGCTTCCAAACATCCCTAAACCAGTTTTGCCATGAGAGTCCACCATACCTACATGTGGATTGAGTAAGATCCTTCAAGTAGTCATTGGTGCAAGCAATAAAAATTGCTCTCTAAATATGTATGATCTATTAGTGTGAAGAAAATAAGCTTTATACGAACTTGTGATATGGAAGAAATAAAAGTGACGGACTGCATAATAAAGGTCTTTATCACAAGCGGCAATATAAAGTGACGTTCTTTTGCATTAAGATTTTGTGCATCGAACCATAAAAAGGGCATGACAACCTATGCTTCCCTCCGCGAAGGGCCTATCTTTTACTTTTATCTCCTACCCTTATACAAGAGTCATGGTGATCATCACCTTTCCTTTTTACACTTTTTCCTTTGGCAAGCTTTATGTGTTGGAGAGATCCGGATATAAATAGCCACTCAGATGTAGGTTTTCATAAAGTATTAATGTTGACATTACCCTTGAGGTAAAAGGTTGGGAGGCGAAACTATAAGCCCCTATCTTTCTCTATGTCCGATTGAAACTTTGTACCCATAAGTATCGCATGAGTGTTACCAATTCCGAAAGATTAAATGATACTTGAGTATGTGGACTTGCTGAAAGGCTCTTATATTGTCTCTTTCCGATGTTATGGTAAATTGCAATTGCTTCAATGACTAAGATCATAGTTTGTTAGTTTTCAATAAAGTTTCTGATTCATACTTTACCTTGTGAACAAGTTGTTACTTTAGCATAAGAAAGTATATGGCAATATATGTTGTTGTTCTAAAAGATGATCATGATGCCCTCATGTATGTATTTTATTTTATCGACACCTCTATCTCTAAACATATGGACATATTTTTTGATATCGGCTTTCGCTTCAGGACAAGCGAGGTCTAAGCTTGGGGGAGTTGATACGCCCACTTTAAATCATGCTTTTATATTGATATTTATTGCATTATGCACTTTTATTACACATTATATCACAATACTTATGCCTATTCTCTCTTGTTTTATTAGGTTTACATGAAGAGGGAGAATGCCGGCAGCTAGAATTCTAGACTAGAAAAGGAGCAAATATTAGAGACCTATTCTGCACAACTCCAAAAGTCTTGAAACTTCACGGAGCATGTTTTTGGAATATATAAAAAATATTGGGCGAAGAAAATACCAGAGGGGGGCCACCAGCAAGCCACAAGGGTGGAGGGCGCGCCCCCCGTCCTTGTGCCCCCCTTGCAGTCCTCTAGTGCCCATCTTTTGCTATATGGTGTGTTTCCACCTAGAAAAAATCAGAAGTAAGCTTTTGGGACAAAGCGCCGCCGTCTCGAGGCGGAACCTGGGTAGAACCAATCTAGGTCTCCGGAGGAGCTATTCTGCCGGGGAAACATCCCCCCCGGAGGGGGAAATCATTGCCATGGTCATCACCAACGATCCTCTCATCGAGAGGGGGTCAATCTCCATCAACATCTTCACTAGCACCATATCCTCTCAAATCCTAGTTCATCTCTTGTATTCAATCTTGGTCCCAAAACCTCAGATTGGTACATGTGGGTTGCTAGTAGTGTTGATTACTCCTTGTAGTTGATGCTAGTTGGTTTATCCGGCGGAAGATTATATTTTTAGATCCTTAATGCTAATTAAAACTCCTCTGATCTTAATTATAAATATGCTTTGTGAGTAGTTATGTTTGTTCCTGGGGACATGGGAGAAGTCTCATTATAAGCAATCATGTGAATGTGATATTCGTTCGATATTTTGATGAGATGTATGTTGTGTTTCCTCTAGTGGTGTTATGTGAATGTCAACTACATGACACTTCACCATTATTTGGGCCTAGGGGAAGGCATTGGGAAGTAATAAGTAGATGATGTGTTGCTAGAGTGACAGAAGCTTAAACGCTAGTATATGCGTTGCTTCATAAGGGGCTGATTTGGATCCATATGTTTCATGCTATGGTTAGGTTTACCTTAATTCTTCTTTCGTAGTTGCAGATGCTTGCGAGAGGGGTTAATCATAAGTGGGAGGCTTGTCCAAGGAAGGGCAGCACCCAAGCACCGGTCCACCCACATATCAGATTATCGAAGTAACGAACGTGAATCATATGAGCATGATGAGAACTAACTTGACAACAATTCCCATGTGTCCTCGGGAGCGCTTTGCATTATATAAGAGTTCGTCCAGGCTTGTCCTTTGCTACAAAAAGGATTGGGCCACCTTCCTGCACCTTGTTTACTTTTCTTACTTGTTACCCGTCACGATTTATCTTATCACAAAACTACATGTTACCGATAATTCCAATGCTTGCAGAGAATACCTTGCTGAAAACCACTTGTCATTTCCTTCTGCTCCTCGTTGGATTCGACACTCTTACTTATCGAAAGGACTATGATAGATCCCCTATACTTGTGGGTCATCAGCACGTGCTCGTGGCTGATACATCTCCAACGTATCTATAATTTTTGATTGTTCCATGCGGTTATATTATCATTCCTGGATGTTTTATAATCATTTTATATCATTTTTTGGTACTAAGCTATTGACATAGTGCCAAGTGCCAGTTGTTGTTTTCTGCATGTTTTTTACATCGTAGGAAATCAATACCAAACGGATTCCAAATGCCGTGAAACTTTTTGGAGATTTTTTGGACTAAAAGACATCCAGTGGGCCGAAGAAGCGCCTGGGGGGTGCTCTGAGGGGAGAACAACCCACCAGGGCGCGCCAGGAGGCCCGGGCGCGTCCTGGTGGGTTGTGCCCACCTCGGGTGCCCCCTGAACCGACTCTTTTCTCTATAAATACCCCAATATTCCAGAAACCCTAGGGGAGTCGACGAAAATCAATTCCAGCCATCGCAGAGTCTAGAACCACCAGATCCAATCTAGACACCATCACGGAGGGGTTCACCACTTCCATTGGTGCCTCTCCGGTGATGTGTGAGTAGTTCTTTGTAGACCTTTGGGTCCGTAGTTAGTAGCTAGATGGCTTCTTCTCTCTCTCTCTTTTGATTATCAATACAATGATCTTTTGGAAATCCATATGAAGTTGAAGGAGATATGCCCTAGAGGCAATAATAAAGTTTTTATTTATATTTCCTTATATCATGATAAATGTTTATTATTCATGATAGAATTGTATTAACCGGAAATTTGATACATGTGTGGATACATAGACAAAACAAAGTGTCCCTAGTATGCCTCTACTAGACTAGCTCGTTAATCAAAGATCGTTAAGTCTCCTGATCATATACATGTGTTGTCATTTGATGAATGGGATCCCATCATTAGGAGAATGATGTGATGGACAAGACCCATCCGTTACCTTAGCATAATGGTCGTTAAGTTCTATTGCTATTGCTTTCTTCATGACTTATACATATTCCTCTGACTGTGAGATTATGCAACTCCAGAATACCGAAGAAACACCTTGTGTGCTATCAAACGTCACAATGTAACTAGGTGATTATAGAGATGCTCTACAGGTGTCTCCGAAGATGTTTGTTGGGTTGGCATAGATCAAGATTAGGATTTGTCACTTCGTGTATCGGAGGGGTATCTCTGGGCCCTCTCGGCAATGCACATCACTATAAGCCTTGCAAGCCATGTGACTAATGAGTTAGTTATGGGATGATGCATTACGGAACAAGTAAAGAGACTTGCCGGTAATGAGATTGAACTAGGTATGAGGATATCGACGATCAAATCTCAGACAAGTAACATACCCGATGACAAAGGGAATGACGTATGTTGTTACTACGGTTTGACCGATAAAGATCTTCGTAGAATATGTAGGAACCAATTGACCATCCAGGTTCCGCTGTTGGTTATTGATTGGAGATGTGTCTTGGTCATGTCTACATAGTTCTCGAACTCGTAGGGTCCGCACGCTTAACATTCGATGATGATTTTGTATTATATGAGTTATGTGATTTGGTGACTGAATGTTGTTCGGAGTCTCGGGTGAGATCACAGACATGACGAGGAGTCTCAAAATGGTCGATAGGTAAAGATTGATATATAGGGCGATGGTATTCGGACACCGGAAGTGTTCCGGGGTACCGGGTACATATCAGGTCACCGGAAGGGGTTCCGAGCATCCCCCTGACAACTACATGGGCCTAATGGGCCAAGAAGGGGACATACCAGCCCCTAACGGCTGGTGCACCCCATGTAGGCCGAAATAGGAGGGGAAGGAAAGAGGAGAAGAGAGAAAGGAAGGGTAGGGATTCGGCCTCCCCCTTCCTTCTCTCCCCCTCGTGCTTCCTTCCCCCTTCAGTGGATATGGTAAGGGGGGAGGCCGAATTGGGAGGCGCCCAAGTAGGATTCCTCCTACTTGGGGTGCCCCCTTGGCTGCCTCTCCTCCCTCAAACCTATACATATGAGGGGGGCACGGGTAGAACACACAACAACATCTGTTAGCCGTGTGCGGCGCCTCCCTCCACAGCTTACGCCTCCAGTCATATTCACATAGTGCTTAGGCGAAGCCCTGCGTGGATCACTTCACCATCACCGTCACCATGTTGTCATGCTGACGGAACTCATATACTTCCTCGACACTCTGCTGAATCAATAGTTCGAGAGACGTCATCGAGCTGAATGTGTGCAGAACTCGGAGGTGCCCTACGTTCGGTGCTTGATCGGCCGGAACGAGAAGAAGTTCGACTACATCAATCGCGTTGTCAAAACGCTTCCGCTTTTGGTCTATGAGGGTACGTGGACACACTCTCCCCCTCTCGTTGATATGCATCTCCTAGATAGATCTTGCGTGAGCATAGGACTTTTTTTTGAAATTGCATGCTACGTTCCCAACAAGCCTCGCGAGGACCATTCTCGGGGCAACGCTGGCCTTCCTCCGCTGCCACCACCACCAAGAAGGAATGATGACCACCACCAAGATGATGGGGCTAGGGGCTTCCAAGAGCCTCGTGCCATTGCTTGCATCCTAGGCGGTGCTCAGGCCCCTGCCTCCCATCGCATCTTCAAGCAGTTCGCTCGCGAGGTGAACGTGGCCCTCCCCAAGCTCGAGGCGACTCATCTGCTCAGGTGGTCCAAGTACGCCATCACCTTCGACTCCGCTGACCAGCTCAAGTGCGTGCCCACCGCCGGCACGCTCCCTATGCTCTGCTCGCCTACCATCAGCAACGTCCTTGTCACCAAGACACTCATCGATGACGGTGCCGGGCTCAATGTACTCTCCATCGAGACGTTCGACATGCTCCAGGTGTCGTATGACCAGCTTCAGCCTACCAAGCCTTTCTCAGGAGTGACCGATGGCTCCACCACCCCGACAGGGAAGATCCTCCTCCCTGTCACCTTTGGCAAGCGCGACAACTACCACACCGAGCTCATCAACTTCGACGTCGCCCACATTCGCCTCCCGTACAATGCCATACTTGGGTGTCCGGCCCTGGCTAAGTTCATGGATGTGACTCATCATGGCTACAATGTCCTCAAGATGCCAAGAAGTTGCGGCATCATCACGGTTGCCTGCAATGAAAAGGACGCGGTGTGCTCCCTCGAGTGCGCCTACCAGGCTGGGGCGGTCGAAAACCCAAATGACGAGGGTGCACTACAAAAAAAAGACACTTCCGTGATGATACGTGTTTGTCACAGTAGGTCACGTTTTCTGTCATGCATGTACATCCATGACAATTTTATGACAGAATCAAGATAGTCATACTTGTGCTGTCATAGAAGTGTTCCATGACATTACCAAAATTATCATCACGGAAGTGTTCACTTCCATGACGATAAATCACGCGTCATGGAAGTGATTTCGTCAAGGGTGACCGACATGTGGCATCCACCACAATGGGTTGCCGTTAAGCTATCGGGTCCGGTTTTGGAAGCAATGGTTAGCGTAAAGCGGATAATAGTTCAGATTTTGTGGCTAACACCAACGCGCAGGATAATGGTCAGCATCATAAGGGTAAACCGCCCCCGAGGAGTGGAGGATCAGGTGTCAATCTTGAGTGCCTGTTAAATCAGCCTTGCCCAAGGCACGGGACGCGAGAGAAGCCAGCTACAACCTCTGGAAGGATTGCTTTATTATGCGGGAGTTCAAAAACTCGGATCTGTTTCGATATGATCATGGACCATCCGGCGGTTCAGGACCCGGGTCTCATGGGCTGGGTTATGGTGGAGGTAGTTCTGGCTCAGGATTTCAAGGTAATCAAAGCGGACATGGCAATCAAGGCAATCAGGGCAACCAGGGTGATTATAATCAACAGGGGAGTCAGCAGTAGCAACAGTCAGGTTACTAGAGCCACCCGAAGCAGTTGAATAGTGGGCAGTATCATGTCTTCACCACTAGCCTATGCAAGCGCGATTAGAAGCTTCATAAAAGGGTAGTGAACTCTGTTGAACCGGTGGTGCCCCGTTACTTGCGCTGGTCTGAACAACCTATTGTGTGGAGTTGAGAGGATCATTCGCCCCGGGTTGATAATCCGGGTCATCTGGCGTTGGTGGTGGCGCCTCATGTTTGAGTTTATAAGTTCACCAAGGTACTCATGGATGGAGGGAGCAGTATCAACATCTTGTATTATGAAACCTTCCATCACATGGGGTTGACAGACAAGAATCTTAAATCGTCAAACACCGTTTTCCACGGTGTGGTGCCTGGTAAATCAGCTTATCCAGTTGCTAAGATAGCTCTAGAGCTTGCTTTTGGAGATGATCATGATTCAAGATCAGAGACATTGACCTTTGAAGTGGTGAAAATCAGGAGCCCGTACCATGCCCTGTTTGGACGGCTGGCTTATGCTAAGTTCATGGCAAGGCCCTGTTATGTTTATCTGCAACTCAAGATGCCGGGTCATAAGGGGACCATCACAGTACATGGAAGCCGTAAGATCGCTTTGGAATGTGAGGAAGGTGATGCGGCCTATGCTGAGTCGGTTTGTGCAACAGAGGAGTTTAAGTTCTACAAGGACAATGTTGATCCGACGGATATGACTTCTTTGAAAAAACCAACTACAGAGCATGATCCGACTTTGAAATTTAAATCGGCTGATGAGACTAAGCTGGTTGATTTTGTTCCTGGTGATTCATCCAAGCAGTTTAGCATCAGTGCTAACCTGGATCCAAAATAGGAAAGCGCGCTCATCGAGTTCATCCGTGAGAACCGGGACATCTTTGCATGGAAACCTTCTGACTTGCCAGGTGTACCGAGGGAACTCGCTGAGCACCCTCTTAATATCGATCCCAAGTTTAAACCGGTCAAGCAGTTTCTCTGCCGCTTCAATGAAGAAAGACGCAAAGCAATCGGTGAGGAGGTAGCCCGGCTCTTGGCAACAGGGTTTATTGTGGAGGTCTTTCACCCTGAGTGGTTAGCTAACCCAGTGCTAGTACTTAAGAAGAACGGCACTTGGCGTATGTGTGTGGATTACACAGATTTGAACAAGGCTTGTCCAGCTGATCCCTTTGCCCTCCCTCGTATTGATCAAATTATTGATGCTACGGCGGGTTGTGAGCGTTTGAGCTTTCTAGATGCTTATTCTGGTTATCATCAGATCAAAATGGCAGTTAAGGACCAGGAGAAGACAGCTTTTACAACTCCCTTTGGAGCCTTCTGCTATGTATCTATGCCTTTTGGGCTCAAGAGTGCCCAGGCGACTTATCAGCGATGTGTGCAGAATTGTCTTCATAATCAGTTTGGGCGCAATGTTCATGCTTATGTGGATGATATCATGGTGAAGTCCAGGAAAGCGGAGACGTTAATAAGTGATTTGAAGGAAACTTTTGATAATCTCCGGGTTCATAAGATGATGCTTAATCCGGCCAAGTGTGTTTTTGGTGTGCCGGCTGGCAAGCTCTTGGGTTTTCTGGTGTCTAACAGGGGCATCGAAGCTAATCCAGAAAAGATTAAAGCTATCACGTCTCTAGCTAAACTGGCGTGTATCAACGATGTCAACGTCTGGCGGGTCGTATTGCAGCGCTAAGCCGGTTTATCAGCCGGTTGGGAGAGAAGGCTATCCCTCTGTATTAGATGATAATAAAGACAGACAACTTTGTCTGGAGTGATGCTGCTAATGCGGCGTTTGAGGATCTGAAGAAGCAGTTAACAGAGCCACATGTTCTTGCTGCCCCAATTGATAAAGAACCATTGTTGTTATATGTGGTTGCTAACGCCCGGGCTGTCAGCGTGGCTATTGTGGTGGAGTGCAAGGAGGCAGGTAAGGAGTATCCGGTTCAGCGGCCGGTTTATTATATCAGTGAAGTGCTTATTGAATCAAAGTAGAGATAACCACATTGGCAGAAGCTTGTGTATGGAGTTTTTATGGCGAGCCGGAAGCTTAAGCAATACTTTCAGGGCCATCCCATCACTGTGGTCAGTTCCGCCCCTTTGGGAGATATCATCCAGAGTAGGGAAGCAACTAGCCGAGTTGCTAAGTGGGCTATCGAGCTTGGACCTCACGGGTTAAAGTATATGCCTCGTACGACCATCAAGTCCCAAGCGCTCGTGGATTTCATCAATGACTGGACAGAGTTGCAGGCGCTGGAGGATAAACCGGATAATACATACTAGACTGTTCATTTCGACGGGTCCAGACAATTGGAGGGCTCGGGGGCTGGAGTGGTTCTTACTTCCCCTCGAGGTGACAAATTTTGTTATGTTCTCCGTTTAATGTTTCCTTGTACTAATAATGCAGCTGAGTATGAGGCCTTGCTCCATGGTCTTCGGGTGGCTAAGGAAATGAACTTATCTGGGTATGATGCTTTGGGGACTTCGATTTAGTGGCTCAGCAAGTCTCTGGTACTTGGGATTCTAAGGATCCACTCATGGCGGCTTATCAGCGTGAGGTGGATGTCATTGCTGGTCACTTCAAGGGTTACTAGGTCGAGCACATTGATCGGCGCAAGAATGAAGCGGCGTATGCGTTAAGCCGGCTGGGGTCTCAGCATAAACCGGTGCCGCCCAATGTCTTTCTTGACGTTTTGCATAACCCGTCGGTCAAATTACCGACGGAGGAGGATCTGGCTGTTCCTGACCCGGAGGCTCAATTGGTGGCAGTTCTTCATGCTATCCCTTATTGGACGGTGCCATACCTGGCGTATATGACCAGGGGCGAGTTACCCGAGGACGAATTATTGGCCAGGCAGATAATCCGGCGATCCAAGTCCATGACTATTGCCAATGGCGAGTTACATCATTGCAGTGTCTCGGGGGTGTTTCAGCGCTGCGTTTCTTCTGAAGAAGGTTGTGAGATTTTTCGTGAAATCCACGAAGGGGATTGTGGTCATCATGTCGGTTCAAAATCCCTTGTGGCTAAGGCTTTCCGACACGGTTTCTACTGGCTGACGGCTCATGTCGATGCTGAGGATTTGGTCAGAAAATGTGACAGTTGACAAAAGTTTTCACGCCGAGCCCATGTTCCGGCTCAGGAGTTGAGGATGATTCCAATCACTTGGCCATTTGCAACTTGGGGGTTGGATATGGTTGGGCCCTTTAAGAGGTCCAAGGATAAAAAGACCCACCTTCTGGTGGCAGTTGATAAGTTCACTAAGTGGGTAGAGGCGGAGCCAGTCAGCAAGTGTGATGCAGCCACGGCGGTTCAATTCATGAAGAAGGTGATTTTCCGTTTTGGTTTTCCACACAGCATCATAACAGGTAATGGCACGAATCTCTCCAAGGGTGCTATGGAAGACTTTTGTCAACGTGAGCACATCCGGCTTGATGTGTCATCAGTGCCTCACTCCCAGTCTAATGGTCAAGCTGAGAAGGCTAATCAAGAAATTTTGAAAGGCATCAAGCCCCGGCTTATGGTTCCTTCGCAGAGGACACCAGGTTGTTGGGTGGAAGAGTTACCCTCCGTATTATGGAGCATTAATACCACACCCAATAGATCTACGTGTTATACACCTTTTTCATGGTTTATGGAGCAGAAGCAGTTCTCCCCAGTGACATTCGCCATGACTCGCCTCGGGTGGCAGCTTATGTTGAAGCGGACAACGAACAAGCACGCCAAGACGCATTGGACCTGTTGGATGAGAAACGGGACATAGCGGCAGCTCGTTCAGCAATTTATCAACAAGACCTGCGGCGTTATCATAGCCGTCGGGTTAAAACCAGAGCTTTTCAAGAAGGCGACTTAGTGCTTCGGCTTATCCAGGATCAGACCGATATGCACAAGTTATCCCCACCTTGGGAAGGACCCTTTGTGGCCAGCAAGAATCTGAACAACGGGTCATACTACCTTATCAATGTTCGAGAGCACAAAGACTCACACAAATCGGAGGAGGAGACCTGCCGGCCGTGGAATATTGCTCATCTTCGGCCTTACTACACCTCAGCCATAGGCTCCTATTATGTATATATTCTTGACAATGTATATATTATCATTAATATAATAAACTGGCATCCTTGCTAAAGCGGGGCCTCTGTCGTTCTTCTTTAAAGATCTCTTTGTTACATGGGGACTTCTGTTGATAAATCAGAGTTCTGACTGTCCATTAATCTGGCTTATAAAGCTACAAAAAAAGAGAGCTTGGGGGCTTCATACCCAAAATCATAAGGAGCCAAAAGAGTTTGTTGCAAAGCACAACTCAAACATAGGCGCCCACTGAGCACAACTCAAAATATTGCTTGGGGGCTCTTTGCTTCTACAAGAACAAAGAGTCTATAACCTTGCAATAGGCTATAAAAGCCAGGCTTGGAAGCTAGGTGTATTCACCTAAAACCCCGGGTTATCCTGCCTTTTTAAGTAAGTCACTCTATCCAGGTAATCCTGGTAAGACCCGTCGAACGTTTGATAGTCAATCTTATAAAGACCCAGAACTTGTCATAGTTAAATTAACGATTGGTTAATGTGAGGTCCATCTTATAAGGCTTTGTAAAATGGTTTAACTCAGTGGCCTGGCAACCCATGAAAAGCCTCGCCTTTTTTCATGTTTTCTTCGTAAATCTTTCTTTTCGATGTTTATTTTGATGAGGTTTATATTAAATCCGGTGTTTACTGACCCGGTCAGGCTTTGACTACAAGTCACCAGTATGATATATGGATAATCCGGTGTTTATTATAACCCGATACGGTTTCATTATAAACCAGCAAAACATGGTGGGAGTTATCAGTACTCAAGATTTGGGTTATCACCCTTACTACAATAAAGTTGGTAAACCAACGATGTGATTCAATGTCACAGGTATGATATATTTCATATTTTTCTTAAAAGTACAGCCTTGGTTATGAACTCTGGCTTTATGTCGGGTGTTATGACCCGTCCGGCGGTAAACCGCCAGGACACTTTAAGCTTATAGTATGAAGAAACATGATTGAATACCATTGTTAAGCATCACAAGCAGACATAGCATAATCATGACGGATCAACAGTATTGCAAAGTGAATATGCACGATGGCATAGAAGGCCAAGTGTTTAAACTAGCCTATTACAAGGCGCTTCGATGGCCCAAAAGGATAATTGTTTTTCACACGGATTGCAGTGTGCAGAAGCTAAACCGGCCTCCAGATCATCATTCTTCACCAAGCTGACCTGAAGGTTGTGGATCATCCTGCACCGGTTCATCCTCCTTCTCTCCACCCAGTGGCTGGAAGTCAATGGTTGCCCAGTCAATCCCAGTTAAGGCTCGGAAGACAGCTTCATCACTTATAAGGGTGGACGGTTCAACATCAGGGGCGTAGGTATGCTTACAGATTGGCGGGATAAGATTTTGCACATCATAAGTCTGTGTGTTAACCCGTTTGTTGTTGGCATCATAAATCGTGTGGTAAAATGACAAGTCAGTGTCTTGAGCCAGTTTGCTTGTCAGTGGACGCATTTCCCTTGTTATGGCCCTGAGGTCATCATTATCAAAATCAGACTCGTCCTCTCTTTGGCCTGGATAGCCGTTTCCAATATCTTCTGGATCAAGGTCAGATATCCATGCCTTAGCTCAAGTCAATGCAGTAAGAGCACTAGCCCTAGCAGTTGATTTCTTCAACTCCTCAAGCCGGGCAGGCATCATAGATAATTTTTCCAACGTTTCCTTGATTAAAGTTGGGTGCGGTTTATTATGAGAAGTTGTGCAGATGACCCGTTGAATGCCGGTATATAATTGCTCTATTAGTGTATAAGCAGCCTTCTGTTTTTTGCGCATGTCTGAGCCAAGATGAGTAACGTGGCTACCTGCAATGGTCAAAATATTAGTAAACCAGCAGTTTCATGGATGTTGCTTATTTCAAACTTATGACGAGGATATTTACCAAAGACAGCAGTGGTCATAGCGTTGATTTGCCGTTTCAAGCCAGTCAATTCTTCTACTACCGGGTTAAGGGCTGCCTCAGCGTCCTCCGCCCGCTTTACCAGAGTTGTTTTTTCAGCATCCCATCCTGCTCGTTCACTTTTAAAGTTGTCCTTCAGTTGTTCCATGGCCGTTAAAGCGCTGGTCAGCTCTTCTTTAGCCTTGGAAGTTTCTGCTTGCTGGGACTTGATATTTTCTTGAAGGTCGACGATTTGAGATTCCTTTTTGCTCAGATCAGCCTGCAAGAGACATTTAATGAGTTGGTAGTGCATATTTGAAGTCCCAAGCACATAACAAGTTATACACTTAGCACTTGGGGGCTAATGCATATTACTTCTTATCAACTGTGTTTTTAAGTCCCAAGCACATAACAAGTTATACACTTGGCACTTGGGGGCTAATGCATACTTTCTCAAGTTCAGGTTATGGATTTTTCCTCCTCAATCGGATTACAAAGATGATTATCAAGAATTTTTGAAGATTCATGACAGAAATGTACCGGTTCATCCTAAAGGTATAAACCGGTCCCTGGGGGCTATGCAAGCAAAATTAAGGATTATTCTACTACAAGTCCCGGTTCACATTGATATTATGAACCGACCCTTGGGGGCTACTGGAATTGATAGTCTAAGCCAGTCATAAGGAAAGAAAGTTTATAAAGAGTGAGTGATATTTACCTCATACCATTCCTTCATCAGGCCTACTAAACTGGCTTCATAGTCGCGGCTTGTGTACAGGCGGTTTAAGAATCTAGAATGATTGTCTTGGGCGTTGAGGTGGGCATAGCTGGATAAATCTGTTTTCCACTTACCCTTGTCCATAGCAGAAAATTCTTCCTTGGCACTATGATTTGATAAAGCGATAGGATTGCCAGGGGAGGTGAAACCAGTGCTAGTAACGACAACATCGTCATCAGCACCCTTAGCCGGGCTGGGCGGATCATCAGCATGAGCCGATGGATCAATATCCATGTTCTCAGCTTCAGTTGTTTGATCCAGCAACGACGGGCCATCAGGAATATTGTCAACATCTGGATGTGACGGTTCAGGAGTTTTTTCTGCTTCATCCCGATTGGGGTCTTCAGCCGTTTGTTCACTCTGGCCTTCTTGCTGGTTCTGGCTTTGGTCCTGGAAAGTAATAAGTATGCATCAGAACAGTGCAAGGATCAAAAATATAAAGGTATGCCAGATTAGCAAAATCTGCTCACCCAGGAATCGTTTTAAGGGTTGGAAGCTTCGTCGATGTTGATTCGCCAGAAGATGAATGGGAGGTCCCCTGGTAATTTGAGTTAGACGGATTAAGAGGATATCGGAAATAACCCGCCCTGGGATAAGGTGTATCAGAAGTACAAGAGACCTCTTGGCGGCATTTACGAACCGGAGAGTTCGGTAAACCGGAGGAGGTGACCACTTGGCCGCTATGCCGGGTTGTGCGGCGAGCTTCATGCTGCTGTGTCTTCAAAAGAAAGTGCGGATCCGAATAGGCTAGAGGGTGTGAAAATCTTACTTTCCGGACTACTTGATGGGTTTTTGGTGTTGGCACAGGAACTGAGTCAGAAGAAAGAGTAATTACCTCTACATCACCAGCACGGCTAGCCTCTGCATCGTCCTGATAATGATCATTGTCAATGAGGTGTATGAAGAAAGAACCAAGAGAGTCAAGTTCTACCTCTGACTCCAGATCATCAAGCTCTTCATCATTGGGCAGCTCAGGGGACTCGGCAGTTTTCTTCTTCGTAGGTTTCTTTGTAACCTTGGTCTTGGTGCGAGGCGCTTTCACTGGTGTATCCTGCGGCTTTGCCGGTTTATCCTGCGGCTTCCTCTTCCAGAACGGATCATCACCTTGCAAACATGGACAACAAGTTATAAAGAAATATTTAAGAGGGGACGGGTTAAGACAAGAATGATGCAATTCTTACAGCTGGCGGTTTATTGGAAACACAGAAAGGACTGAGCCCTGTCTTGCTGCACTCAGATACCGGTTCATCCAGCATTTTCTTGACAGATTCAGTAATTTCTTCGTCACTTAGTTGAATATCAATATGCCGCTAAGGATCCTTGAGATCTCCTGTGTACTCGCACATTAAACCGGGGCGACGGCTTAAGGGCAAAATACTCCAAGAGACCCAGCAGCGGACAAAGTCGATGCCGGTTAAACCATTCGCCATAAAGGCTTGGAGCTTTGAAAGCTAGGGTGCATACTTAGCTCGTTCATTTGCAGTGAGTCGTTGGGGAACTAGATGTTTATTGGTAAGCCCCTGAGCACGATAACCCGACAGAGGATTTTCGTCATATGGAGCTGTGTTTCGGCAATAAAGCCAAGTCTGATTCCAGTCTTTGGGGTGGCTATGATGCTTGGCATGAGGGAAATTGACATCTTTCCTCTTCTGAATTGAAACGCCGCCAAGTTCAGTGTTGGGCCCATCCGTAAATTCAGTACGGCGGTTTAAGTAAAAGAAGTCTCTGAATAATTAGACAGTAGGTTCTTCTTCCAGATAAGCCTCACAAAACACTTGAAAATTGCAAATATTGGACACGGAGCTTGGTCCGATATCTTGAGGGCGGATTTGGAAGCTAGCAAGCACATCAAGGAAGAATTTTGACCCGGGAGGGCTAAACCCTCGACTCAGATGATCAGCAAACACATTCACCTCTCCATCCTAGGGCTCAGGAGGATTTTCTGGACCGGGGACCCTCTAGTGGATGATCTCTTTACTCGCTAAACCGCCGGTTGCAACACACCCGGTCAGCTGTTCTTCTGTAACCCGGGAAGGGACCCAGTTGCAAGCATAAAATTGTTTGGCCATTTCAATGAAAAGCTGGGAAAAGATCAATGTCGGTTTAAGATTCATGACTGACAAGTATAAAGTGTTGCAGGGTCATAGGGAGAAGACGTTGAGGCATATATACATATTAAACCGGATTCTGACATTGGCAGGGTTATAGAAAGGACGAATCGGCGGTTTAAGAGAGGGCTAATGGTACCTGGCAGGTTATAATTTTCTAACAGTTAAACCGCCTACGTTGGTGTGGAAGGTACAGATCTGAAATAACTAAGTGTTGCACAAACAGGTTTTACAGATTGACGCTACAATTTCAGATCTACCGCAGTTCAAAAAAGGGAGAAAATTCTATAACCCTAAGTTGTCAACAGAACAATTAAGGTCCAGATGGGATTTTTTACCAAAAAAGAGATGTTGTGATGAGGAAAAATGGATTATGGCTATGGCCGCATAGGGAAAATGTCAAGTTTCTATCAAATACTGATGCGGACAGCAAAGAACAAGTGAAGAACACTGATGAACACCAATGGATACAGAAACCCTAATGACAGATCTAGGGTGGAAGGAAAAGGACTTACTGGTGTCATGGGAGCAGCAGAGAGGCACCGCGATTCTCTGGTAAGCTTAGGGTGATGCAGCGGCCGGAGTTGAGGTTGAGGACGAAGACGTGGCGGCGGCGGCTAAGCATGAGTGCTAGGTCGACGCGAGGAGGAAGAAGAAGTGAAGAGGCATGAGGGGGAAAAGTAAAAATGACCCTCGGCGTTATTTATAAAGCGAAGGGATAAGCGACAGGCACGAGAATCGAGGAGCTCAAAAAATGGATATGTGACAGAGCTGTCACCTTGATTTTTGAAGGCTCATTAATAAAGGGGAGGTATGTATGGTTTTTTAATAAGCAGAGACGTCATGGCGATTTACTATAATCTTGGAGGATGATGTCATGGCGGATTACAAGGTTTACACGAAGGTGTTGAAGAAGGAATTTTCCTAAGTGTTGAAGATTGACATGAACAGGTTCAAATCAATCTGGGGCCTAATGTTGGGGATATAACTACTGAGTATAAACCGCCCAGGTGGGGCCGGGTTATACCCGTAATGAGTTATCCATATTGAAGCCCATGAAGACAAGGAGTATGGCGCTTTACTATAGAGATTTAAAGGCCTGGGGTCCAAAGGCGGGTTAGGGCTCATAGACATAAACCGCCATATACTGTGTAACTTGTGTTGTAAGGTAGGAAAGGGTAGAAACTGAGCCGGACACGTGTATGAGCCGGCCGGGATTCTATAAACCATCGGGCATCAACCTGTGTATATAAAGGGACGACCCGACGGCGGTTCAAGGACAAGAAACAACAAATCGAGAGCCAGGCAAAGCGGATTTGCTCCCTGGTCATCGAAACCCCATCAATTCCACCATAACTGGATCGTAGGCTTTTACCTTCACCGCAAAGGGCCGAACCAGTATAAACTCCCCGTGTCCCTTGTCCGGTTTAACCCCTTTAAGCTAATCTCGTTGCGATGGCTCCACGACTAAGTCCTCACACTAGGACATCTGACGTGATAATTCCATGACATTGGCTGAATTGGAAAAGTTTTGGTATAAGCTTCTTGCAAAACCGGAGATTCTCTCAACAAGCCTCATGGTTCCGAGAGGCAACGTGTCACCCTTGTGTGCAAAACAATATACGCTGCCTCCCCCAGATTTTCTTTACAGAGGCAACATAGAACTATATGAGTGCCCTGTTAAATTTTGGAATTATTCTGGGTTCATTTGGCCTTTTTTATACATTAATTGAGTTTCTGGACATTTAATGTGCATAATCCAAATTTGAATTGCAAGCACATGTTCTGGTGCACCAAAGTTGGTTGAAAAATCACATGTGTGTCCTTGGGTGAAATTCTAGATCCCATGCAAGAAATGGGAATGAAATTCAAACATCTAGGCATCGTGACTCGGCCGAGAACATCAAGAAACTTGGTTTTTAAATTCATGTAAATCCAAAACTTGCCTGGAAATCATGAAACTTGGCATGGTGTCATGTCATGGCACTAACATGTTGTGGTAAAAAATTGGGCCGATTTCGAACAAGATTTGGTATGAGCTTCTTGCAAACCGGTGCTTCTCTCAAGAAGGCTCGTGGTTCTGAGAGGGAACGTGTCACCTTTGAGTGTGAAACGATATACACTGCCCCCCCCCTTGAGTTTCTTTACAGAGGCAACATAGAACTACATGAGTGCCCTGTTAAATTTTGGAATTATTCCGGGTACATTTGGCCTTTTTTATACATTAATTGAGTTTCTGGTCATTTGATGTGCATAAATCAAATTTGAACTACAAGCACATGCTCTCGTGCACCAAAGTTGGTTGAAAAATCACATGTGTGTCCTCGGGTGAATTTCTAGGTCCCATGCAAGAAATGGGAATGGAATTCAAACATCTGGGCATCATGGCTCGGCCGAGAACATTGAGAAACTTGGTTTTAAAATTCTTGTAAATCCAAAACACGCCTAAAAATCATGAAACTTGGCGTGGTGTCATGTCATGGTACTTCCATGCCCTGGTAAAAAAAGGCCGAATAGGAACAAATTTTGGTATAAGCTTCTTGCAAACCAGAGCTTCTCTCAAGAAGGCTCATGGTTATGAGAGGGAATGTGTCACCTTTGAGTGTGAAACAATATACACTGCCCCCCTTGAGTTTCTTTACAGAGGCAACATAGAACTACATGAGTGCCCTATTAAATCTTGGAATTATTCCGGGTTCGTTTGGCCTTTTTTATACACTAATTGATTTTCTGGTCATTTAATGTGCATAATTCAAATTTGAACTACAAGCACATGCTCCCGTGCACCAAGTTGGTTGAAAAATCACATGTGTGTCCTCGGGTGAATTTCTAGGTCCCATGCAAGAAATGAGAATGAAATTCAAACATCTGGGCATCATGGCTTGGCCGAGAACATTGAGAAACTTGGTTTTAAATTTTTTGAAAATCCAAAACACGCCTGAAAATCATGAAACTTGGCATAGTGTCATGTCATGGTACTACCATGCTATGGTAAAAAAATTGTCCGAATAGGAACAAGTTTTGGTATAAGCTTCTTGCAAACCGGAGCTTCTCTCAAGAAGGCTCGTGGTTCTGAGAGGGAACGAGTCACCTTTGAGCGCGAAACAATATACGCTGCCCCCTTGAGTTTCTTTATAGAGGCAACATAGAACTACATGAGTACCCTGTTAAATTTTGGAATTATTCCAGGTTCGTTTGTCTTTTTTATACCTTAATTGAGTTTCTAGTCATTTAATGTGCATAATTCAAATTTGAACTACAAGCACATGCTCCCGTGCACCAAAGTTGGTTGAAAATTCACATGTGTGTCCTCGGGTGAATTTCTAGGTCCCATGCAAGAAATGGGAATGGAATTCAAACATCTGGGCATCGTGGCTCGGCCGAGAACATTGAGAAGCTTGGTTTTAAAAAATTTGTAAATCCAAAACACGCCTGAAAATCATGAAACTTGGCATGGTGTCATGTCATGGTACTACCATGCTGTGGTAAAAAAAATGGCAGAATAGGAACAAGTTTTGGTATAAGTTTCTTGCAAACCGGAGCTTCTCTCAAGAAGGCTCGTGATTTTGAGAGGGAACGTGTCACCTTTGTGTGCATAATTCAAATTTGAAATACAAGCACATGCTCTAGTGCACCAAAGCTGGTTGAAAAATCACATGTGTGTCCTCAGGTAAATTTCTAAGTCCCATGCAAGAAATGGGAATGAAATTCAAACATCTGGGCGTCGTGGCTCGGCTGGAAACATTGAGAAACTTGGTTTTTTAATTCCTGTAAATCCAAACACGCATGAAAATCATGAAACTTGGCTTGGTGTCATGACATGGCACCAACATGTTGTGGTAATTTTGTTGTCCGATTTGCGAAGGCGCACACATTAACAATCAACAAAGTCATTTTGGAACAAGTGTTGTCACGTTACAATCGGAAACACAAGTATTATTGAAACCGTGGGTGTTCTATTTACCATTCACGTGCCTCCACGCGTCCCCTTTTCTTATTAGCTAGGAGGCCCCGTGCAGGGTAACTATTTGAGTATGGGAGGCGTGCGATCAGACCCCTGCGCATGCTTATCAGGAGGAGAGCCCTTTGACCTCCATCTGTCGTCCACCTCTCTCCCAAGGTCTCCATTAATGGCGCCCGAGCCTCTGTTTAATGGCGTGGCAATGTCTCACTCGACTGAGATTTAAGAGAGAAAAAAGAAAATCTGAAAAGAAAATTTTGCATGGATCTTGATGTAAGATCCGACGGACCTATATAGCATCTACTGCGACTTATAGCAAGACTGATGAATATATATAAGGACGACGAGAGTGGATAATAATTGTCTTACATAATTAGGAAGATAAATTAAAAGCCACATGCGGCTACACCCGAAATACAAAAGGGCAAAAGATGAAGGAAGATGCATACAACGATCTGGCTCACTGATCTCTACTTTCTTTATGCACTCCAGGTCACGGAGACTAGTTCTCGCGGCGAGCGGCGATGATCTCTTTCATTAGTTTCATGTCCTTAATATGATGCTTGGCAACATCCACGGATTCCTCCACCAGCCTGTTGCGCTTGATTCGAAGCATGGCATTCTTGTCCATAAGTTTCTTGACGATGACGCCCATCCTCTGCAACAAGGCAGTGGTCTCCTCTGCCTGCTTCGCCCTTCCATCGATCTTCACCCTTCCGGCGATCTTCGCCCTCAGCAGGTCACGCTTGGCCCAGAGCTTTGCATTGCCCTCCCCTAGTTGCTGGATGACGCTGGTAGCCTCGTCCTGCAACCTCGCCCAGCCGGAGATCTGATCCATCTAACTATGGACCATCGCATGCATGCGCCTGTAAGAGTCCTCGCCTGCCTGTGAGGAATTTTCCCAGGCTGCCGCGGCGCCACGGGACATGTCTGCTACTTCTGCGGTGTGGCTGGACCAGTCTGCTACATCAACGGTGCGGCGGGACCTCCGTGCTACTTCGGCGGCACGGCGGGACCTCTGTGCTGCTACTGCTACGCGGTTGGACATGTCGGCTACTTTCGCGGCGAGGCGGGACATCTATCGTGCTTCCTCTTCCATGCTCGCCTCTCCCTGGTGGAAATCTCTCGACCCATAACTCACGCTGGCCATGGCTTGATTGACTTGATTGTTTTTTGTGGATGAGGAGTTGAGGAGGAATGTGCAGTCATCTTGGCATAGTAATAGTATTTATAACCGAGTACTACTAATACGCTCCTAAGTGGGAAACCGTTTAGGTTGTGACCGGTTTGAACAGGTTTGCAATTAAATATAGCATGGTAATAGTAGTAATTGGGAATGTGACGAGACGCGCTCAAAATTTATTGACGGTTCTAGTTTCGAAGTGCGGCACTATTCTCGAATGGCGTAACGTGGGAACGTGTTCTCGGCCGTGGTGTAGCATATGCCATGGTACTGGTTCTTTTTCTACTGATGTGTACGTGCAAAAACTGGCACCGTCGGATACATATCTTACACTTATTGGGGCATTCGACAGGAATAGCCTCGTGGCGAGCTATAGACTAGTATTTTTTCAGACGCATTACACCTATCTCTCGGGACTTCTCACACACACCATCACTGCTCCCTAGGTCGATGCCACCCACATACACTTGTACTCTGAGTTTAGTATGTTATACAGGAAGAGAAGAGATGCACACACGCACTCGTCCTCTCTCACACACACATCTATAGCTACAAATTGTAGTGTTCTCAACCATCCGATTGGCTCTATCATAGGTTTCACGTTGCTCCTTGGCCTTGAGATTGAGAAGTTTAAAACACGGAGGCTAAGATGGAGGCGCGAGGTTTTGGTTAATGTGCGGGCCACACACGGCACCAACACGACACGAGCTTCGTCTGCCTGGTGCACATGCAGTCGAGTGAGTTGTCCAAGTATAGACACAACCAGGCCCTCATTGGTATCCGCGCCTCGACTTTTTTTTTGTGGGTGATCCACGCCTCGACTTAGGCTGGTCATAGTGGAGAGTAACATAGACTAGTTACTAGTCTATGTTACTAGTACCTTCATAGTGGGTAGTGTCATATATGTGATAACATAGTACTACATGTCTTCATTTAGTATTACTTTGTAGACTCATTTTGCATCAGAAAGTGCTATGTTACTCTATTTGCCTCTCTCCTCATTAATTACTTGCCACCTCATCATTTTTGCTTATGTGGCATCTATGTTACTACCTATGTTACTCCCACTATGACCAGCCTCATGCGCAAAGACATTAGGATCGGAGGGAGTACTACTAGTAGTACTACTTTGATGTGTCGCATCAACTCGCACAAGTATGCAACACTTCTTGAACAAACAAGCATATAAGTTGTTATACTTACTTCTTATAAGCAGTTATACTTCTTACCCAAGATCTTTATGTCCAACAGACACAAAATATATGTTCAACTGTTGGAAATTACTTTAACTGCTGATCTGATGTCAAAGTAAGTGCTGCATCGCCACCAAAGCCCGCCATCTCTTAAGCTAAAGTAGACCAAGCTAACCCCTATATTAGCATATTACTAAGATAAACAAAAGGCACTGTAGAATCATTTAGGACGTGAGCTTGTCAACCTGAATGTGGAGGGACACCAGCTTAGCCCTGGCCAGTAGCTTGGGCGGAACTGCGAAGAAGGTCAGCTCGTGCACGGCGACATCGCCGGGATCCTTGCTGCTTGTCACCTCCATTTCCACCTTGACGGCGTCCGTCCTGCCTTTAGGATCCCCCGGCGGGCCGTTCGCCCATAGCTTGGCCACATAGTGCGGCAATGGGGACGACCCCGCTCTGATGCAGACGACCGACACGGTGATAGGCGCGCCGATGTCGAGCACGCCACCGACCAAGAAAAACACACAACCGTCCTCCTCCGCAAACAGCAAGAGCCGTGGCTCCGACAGTGGCACTTGCAGCTGGAGCACCTTGCCGTACTGGATCCTGTGCACAGGCATGGGATGCATGGTGCTGATGTGGTGGGAGAGTGCTGGCGGCGGGCCTTCGTAGCCGCAGACGGGCAGGAGGCATTTGCAGGGTGCAAGCGGACACACGCTCTGGTGATCGACGAGCTTGTGGTAAGTGACGTAGAGCCCACAGCCTTCGTGCGGGCACTCCACCCTCACAGAGGAGAGGACGGCGTACACCTCCGTGTTCCGCATGTCGAAGCCACCGCCGTGCTCACACTTCTAGCACTGCCGCTAGTTCCTGGGGCGCTCGGCGTGGCAGTCCGCGCAGGCCAGGTGCCCTCCCTTGCACTGCACAAATCAATCGAACAGCGCATCAATCAAGAAACCTGCACCTTGCTCGATTAGCCAAACAGACGAGGTGTATTCGAACCTCATACACTTGAGGCTTCAAGGGGTGGAGGCACAAGGGGCAGTGGAGCAAGGTGAGGTCCATCGAGACCATAGAGAGCTCCATCGTCGGGTCCTGTTCCATCTGCATGATCTCGCCCTCCTCGTGCACAACCATCTCTCGCTGCCGGGGCATTACAAAGCTTTACCGTCACATATTCATACTACTTCAAGGTGCATTAAATCAACACATGCAAGTATCAAAAGGAGAGTCATGGCATGCATGCATGCGTTGTAATTAATGCATCGGTAAACACAAATTATGGAAATATATTGAGTGCAGTGCTTTGATGTGTCACGTCAACTCGTACAAGACCGAGAAGTTTGATTACTACAATGCCCTCTCACATTAACCGCACCTGCCTTCGGCTGCATGACAGGTGGGCCACCCACCTGTTGGGCCCACCTGTCATACACGCAAAGGTAGGAGCAGTAAGTCAATAAAGCTGCATCCCTCCCTCGCCCATGAGCGTGGTGGCTGGTAGGACTAGGAGAAGCTTTCGTTTGCTACACGCTCTCCCTCCCGCACGCGGTGGACATGCAGCAGTTCAATCGGTGTCAGATGGCCAGAAGCATATTGTAGTACTCCTCCACTGTAGTAGTACTCCATCATTGTTCAACTTTCCGAAGAGGCGAAGAGCCAAGCGAAGAACGGACGCTCGTGTGGCAGTTTCATGTGTAGAGTAGTCTAGGATAGTGTGTACCGTGCCTGTAAGCTTAAAATCGTTGGGGTCGGCTCCATGCTTTTTTTATTAAAATAATCTTCTGGCCCTACCTGTCATCCTGGTGATTGTAGTTTGCACGCTCATCTGGTCAAGACAGGAATATATATTTTAATTTGTGGTGGGGTAAATGTTAGAGGTTGCAGTAAATGGAGTATTGTACACTGCGGGTCTTTCAGCCAAGTTTAGAGGCAACCATGTGGGGTCGGTGCTATGATGTGTCGCGTCAACTCGTACAATGAGGAGAAGCTTGATTTTACTACTACATGCCTTCTCCCTCGCCCATGCACGTGGTCGCTCACAGACGAGGACAGGCTTTTGCTTATAGTAGTAATACTAAAACAAGCTATCCCTCCCGCTCGCGGTGGACGGACATGCAGCAGTGGATTCGATACTGTAGAAGCAGTAGTAGTAACATCATTGTTCGTCTTCTCGAAGAGGCGAAGAGCCAAGCGCAACCCGAACGTGGCAGTTTTGAACCTTGGAGCACGCATATAGCCAGGCTCTTGCATGAGACAAAATAGCTACGTGAGCCCTGTAAACTAGAAAGGAGTATTTTCCTTTCTAGAGGTTTCAACAAGTGACTAGACTACACCAAGACGGAGTGCATATGGAGCAAAATGAGTGAATCTACACCGTAAATAAATACGTAGTTCTCTCATTTTCCTCTCCGCCTTGGTCGCGGTGCACAATAGGCACCATAGGCACCTCGTTGTCGACGGGAACGTCTCCTGACACGTGATAGACGCGAGCGGCAGTCGCCTCCATAGGTGCTCGAATGCCAAGGAGGGAGAGGATAGCGGTTCCTGAGACATTGAACGGTCAATGATGCATCCTCAATTACATGCAGAGGAAATTAATTGGAGAAGCAGAATAGAGCCAGCATGATGTGAATGCAACAGAGTTTGGATTCTCATATAAAGGTGCCCCACCACTCCAATCCATCTACTCCTAGTCTCTACGCAACACTGCTCACTCCAAACCAAGACCAAGTGACTAGAAGCCAGAAGCACCTATGGAGGCGATGGACCCGAGCGGAAGTCGGCTGTGCCAAATCATCCAAGGCGCCGGCCTGCGGCCCCGCACCGTGCAGCGTTTCCAGACGGTGTTGGCGACCGCCCGCGTCGTAGCCCACGCCGATGCCGGCTTCGCCTCTCGCATGGATGACATGATGGTCAACTCCATCCGCAAGCTCACCACTGTCAAGAAGCGCGAAGATAACCTTGCCGTACTACTCCAGCTCGCGCGCTTAGGCTCCTCATTGCCTGCTACCCTCATCGGCCTCCATGGTGGCAAACTCTTTCAAGCCCTAGTGGCCCTGCAGGTGCCAGAGGTCGCGATGAAGAATGTGCACCTCGAGGCCGCGCTCGCCGCGCAGCACCTCGCCATGCAAGAAACCGTCGACCTGCACATCCACGTCTATGAGGAAATCGTCTACATAGGCCACTGCAAGGCCAGCGAGGACAGAAAGATGGTGGCCTTCCAGTGGCTGGAATCTTTGGACGCCATTGTTCAGAAGCACGTCGACCTGGCCACGAAATCCGCTGCTACTTAGCCGTCATTCGGTGGGTCGATGCCCTGAGTCGAGGAGGTGGACATCGTTGATGGATGCATCTCTTCTTCTTGCCTCCTGTAACCAGCACTGCTTTGCCTCATGGCCTTAATGTTTTATTAGTATAGCAGTATATGACATTTTTATTCCAGTTATAACGTTTTCACTGTGAGGTGGGGCCGCAGTTGAGCAAACCGACCATTGGCAAATCCCCACCCCGCCCACCTGGCGTCGGCTGAGTTTAGAATTAGAAGAGAGAAACAAGGGAGAAGAGCTAGCTGTAGCACGGACGCTCTTGTCAGATGGGACTCGTGTTGATAGAATACGAGTACTGAGCACTCGTACCTCTTTTTTAGGGAAAAAGTAGTCGTATGTCTAGTACTACCACTAGTTGGGTGCATGCGACCTATACCTGTCATCACTTTAGGTCTCCTTTTCGAACCATAGCTACGCTTCACCGTACATATGTTTTCACGCATTTATCCTCCTATATGTACTCCTAGGCCATTTCTACATGCTCCCTTTCACCGACATGTGGGACATAGAGCATCTGGGTGTGTAGTGCATGCACGACTTGGAGCATATGTTGGAGTACTTTACATTTCAGACTTCATGAATTACATGCAAACCCCCCGCAGAAGAATAAATAAATAAATGAATTACTACATGAAACCGGATTATTTTCGTAGAAATCGGAGCACATTCATTAAATCTTGGACATAACACGTTTATAAAAAACTACCAGACCTAAACCAGTCTAAGGGCCTCTTAGATTCACATGATACTGAAAACAGAGAAATGGGGAAAGTATGATGACGATGAACCGAGACGAGGAGAACTCGAACTCAGTTAGAGATTGATACATCCATTTTGCATCATGCTTTTATATTGATATTTATTGCATTATGGGCTGTTATTACATGTTATGTCACAATACTTATGTTTATTCTCTCTTATTTTACAAGATTTACATGAAGAGGGAGAATGTCGGCAGTTGGGATTCTGGGCTGGAAAAGGAGCAAATATTGGAGAGCTATTCTGCACAGCTCCAAAAGTCTTGAAACTCCACGAAAGTCATTTTTGGAATTAATAATAATTATTCAGCGGAAGAAATACCTGAGGGGGGCCACCCACCGTCCACGAGGGTGGGGGGCGCGCCCACCCTTACAGGGCGCGCCCCCTGCCTCGTGGGCCACCTGGCAGCCCTCCGGTGCCCATCTTCTGCTATATGAAGTATTTTACCCTGGAAAAAATCATAAGCAAGCTTACGGGACGAAACTCCGCCGCCATGAGGCGGAACCTTGGCAGAACCAATCTAGGGCTCCAGCGGAGCTGTTCTGCCAGGGAAACTTCCTTTCGGGAGGGGGAAATCATCACCATCTTCATCACCAATGATCCTCTCATCGGGAGGGGGTCAATCTCCATCAACATCTTCACCAGCACCATCTCCTCTCAAACCCTAGTTCATCTCTTGTATCCAATCTTTGTACCAAAACCTCAGATTGGTACCTGTGGGTTGCTAGTAGTGTTGATTACTCCTTGTAGTTGATGCTAGTTGGTTTATCCAGTGGAAGATCATATGTTCAGATCCTTAATGCATATTAATACCCCTCTAATTATGAACATGAATATGCTTTGTGAGTAGTTACTTTTGTTCCTGAGGACATGGGTGAAGTCTTGCTATTAGTAGTCATGTGAATTTGGTATTCGTTCGATATTTTGATGAGATGTATGTTGTCTTTCCTCTAGTGGTGTTATGTGAACGTCGACTACATGACACTTCACCATTATTTGGGCCTAGAGGAAGGCATTGGGAAGTAATAAGTAGATGATGGGTTGCTAGAGTGATAGAAGCTTAAAGCCTAGTTTATAAGTTGCTTCGGAAGGGGCTGATTTGGATCCACTTGTTTCATGCTATGGTTAGGTTTACCTTAATACTTCTTTTGTAGTTGCGGATGCTTGCAATAGGGGTTAATCATAAGTGGGATGCTTGTCCAAGAAAGGGCAGTACCCAAGCACCGGTCCACCCACATATCAAATTATCAAAGTAATGAACGCGAATCATATCAGCGTGATGAAAACTAGCTTGACGATAATTCCCATGTGTCCTCGGGAGCGCTTTTCTCATTATAAGAATTTGTACAGGCTTGTCCTTTGCTACAAAAAGGATTGGGCCACCTTTCTTCACCTTATTTAATTTTATTGCTTGTTACCCATTACAAATTATCTTATCACAAAACTATCTGTTACCTATAATTTCAGTGCTTGTAGAGAATACCTTACTGAAAACCGCTTGTCATTTCCTTCTGCTCCTCGTTGGGTTCGACACTCTTACTTATCGAAAGGACTACGATAGATCCCCTACACTTGTGGGTCATCAAGACTCTTTTCTGGCGTCGTTGCCAGGGAGTGAAGCGCATTTGGTGAGTGGAACTTGGTAAGGAAACATTTATATAGTGTGCTGAAATTTACTATCACTTGTTACTATGGAAACTAATCCTTTGAGGGGCTTGTTCAGGGTATCTTCACCCCGACCAGTAGAGCAAAGAGTTGCTCCTCAACCTACTGAACCTATTGAAAATGTTTACTTTGAAATTCCTTCCGGTATGGTAGAGAAACTGCTAGCTAATCCCTTTGCAGGAGATGGAACATTGCATCCCGATTTACACCTTATCTATGTGGATGAAGTTTGTGGATTATTTAAGCTTGTAGGTATGCTCGACGATGTTGTTAAGAAGAAGGTCTTCCCTTTATCTTTGAAGGGAGATTCATTGACATGGTATAGGCTATGTGATGATATGGGATCTTGGGACTATAAACGATTGAAATTGGAATTTCACCAGAAGTTTTATCCTATGCATCTTGTTCATCGTGATAGTAATTATATATATATATATATATATATATATGTATATATATATTGGCCCCGCGAAGGAGAAAGCATCGCTCAAGCTTGGGGGAGGCTTACGTCAATGTTATATTCATGCCCCAATCATGAGCTCTCAAGAGAAATGATTATTCAAAAATTTTATGATCAACTTTCTCTTAATGATCACACCATGCTCGATACTTCTTGTGTTGGTTCCTATATGATGAAGACTATTGAATTCAAGTGGGATTTATTGGAAAGAATTAAACGCAAGTCTGAAGATTGGGATTCTGACGACGGTAAGGAGTCAGGTATTACACCTAAGTTTGATTGTGTTAAATCTTTTATGGATGCCGATGCTTTTCGTGGATTTAGCACTAAATATGGACTTGACTCTAAGATAGTACCTTCTTTTTGTGAATCATTTGCTACTCATGTTGATCTCCCTAAGGAGAAGTGGTTTAAATATAATCCTTCCACTGAAGTAAAAGTAGTTGCACCTGTTATAGTTGAAGAAAAGACTATCACTTATAATGATCCTATTGTTCCTACTACTTATGTTGAGAAACCACCTTTCCCTGTTAGGATAAAGGATCATGCTAAAGCTTCAACTGTGGTTCGTAAGAGTAATAATAGAACATATACACCTCCTGAGCAAATTAAAGTTGAACCTAGTATTGATATGGTTAAAGATCTCTTGGCTGATAATATTGATGGGCATGCTATTTATTTCTGTGAGCAGGCTACTAGCATTGCTAGACCCGATGCTAAGATACATAGACCTGTTGTAGGTATGCCTGTTATTTCTGTTAAAATAGGATATCATTGTTATCATGCCTTATGTGATATGGGTGCTAGTGCTAGTGCAATACCTCATTCCTTATATAAAGAAATCACGCATGACATTGCACCTGTTGAGATAGAAGATATTGTTGTTACAATTAAGCTTGCTATTAGAGATACTATTTCACCAATTGGGATTGTTAGAGATGTTGAAGTCTTGTGTGGGAAAGTTAAATACCCTGCTGATTTTCTTGTTCTTGGTTCCCCACAAGATGTGTCCCATTATATTTGGTAGACCCTTCTTGAATACTGTTAATGCTGGGACTGATTGCAAAAAGGATATTGTTACAATTGGCTTGGGAGATATGTCTCATGAGTTTAATTTTGCTAAATTTCATAGACAGCCCCATGATAAAGAATTGCCTAGTAAGGATAAAATAATTGGTCTTGCTTCTATTGCCGTGCCTCCTAATGATCCTTTAGAACAATATTTGCTAGACCATGAAAATGATATGTTTATTAATGAAAGAAGGGAAATAGATGAAGTATTCTTTAAATAGGGTCCTATTTTGAAACACAACTTGCCTGTTGAAATCCTAGAGGATCCCCCTCCACCCAAGGGCGATCCCGTGTTTGAGCTTAAACCTTTACCTGATACTCTTAAATATGCTTGTCTTGATGAAAAGAAGATATATCTTGTTATTATTAGTGCTAACCTTTCAGAGCAGGAAGAAGAAAGATTATTGAAAACTATGAAGAAGCACCGTGCCGCTATTGGATATACTCTTTATGATCTTAAGGGCATTAGCCCCACCTTGTGCCAACACAAAATAAAATTGGAAGAAGACGCCAAACCAGCTAGAGATCATCAACGACGGTTAAATCCTAAGATGAAAGAAGTGATAAGAAAGGAAATACTAAAGCTCCTCGAGGTAGGTATAATTTATCCTGTTGCTGATATTCAGTGGGTAAGTCCTGTCCATTGTGTCCCTAAGAAGGGAGGTATTACTGTCGTTCCTAATGATGAAGATGAATTGATCATGCAAAGAATTATTACAGGTTATAGGATGGTAATTGATTTCCATAAATTAAATAAAGCTACTAAGAAAGATCATTACCCTTTACCTTTTATTGACCAAATGCTAGAAAGACTATCCAAACATACACATTTTTGCTTTCTAGATGGTTACTCTGGTTTCTCTCAAATACCTGTGTCAGCAGATGATCAAGCAAAGACTACTTTTACTTGACCTTTCGGTACTTTTGCTTATAGACGTATGTCTTTTGGTTTATGTAATGCACCTGCTACCTTTCAAAGATGCATGATGGCTATATTCTCTGACTTTTGTGAAAAGATTTGTGAGGTATTCATGGATGATTTCTCTGTTTATGGATCCTCTTTTGATGATTGCTTGAGCAACCTTGAACGAGTTTTGCAGAGATGCGAAGATACTAGTCTTGTTTTGAATTGGGAGAAGTGCCACTTTATGGTTAATGAAGGCATTGTCTTGGGGCATAAAATTTCTGAAAGAGGTATTGAAGTTGATAAAGCTAAAGTTGATGCTATTGAAAAGATGCCATGTCCCAAGGACATTAAAGGTATACGAAGTTTCCTTGGTCATGCCGGTTTTTATAGGAGGTTCATTAAGGACTTTTCTAAAATCTCTAGGCCTCTGACTAATATATTGCAAAAAGATATTCCTTTTGTCTTCGATGATGATTGTGTAGAAGCATTTGAAATACTTAAGAAAGCTTTGATTTCTGCACCTATTGTTCAGCCTCCTGACTGGAATTTACCCTTTGAAATTATGTGTGATGCTAGCGATTATGATGTAGGTGTTGTTCTATGGCAAAGAGTTGATAAGAAACTAAATGTTATTCAATATGCTAGTAAAACTCTAGACACTGCCCAGAGAAATTATGCTACTACTGAAAAAGAATTCTTAGCAGTTGTATTTGCTTGTGATAAGTTCAGACCTTATATTGTCAATTCTAAAGTAACTATTCACACTAATCATGCTGCTATTAAATATCTTATGGAAAAGAAAGATGCTAAACCTAGGCTTATTAGATGGGTTCTCTTGCTACAAGAATTTGATTTGCATATTATTGATAGAAAGGGAGCTGAGAACCCCGTTGCAGACAACTTGTCTAGGTTAGAGAATGTTCTTGATGACCCACTACCTATTGATGATAGCTTTCCTGATGAACAATTAGCTGTCATAAATGCTTCTCGTACTGCTCCATGGTATGCTGATTATGCTAATTACATTGTTGCTAAATTTATACCACCTAATTTCACATACCAGCAAAAGAAAAAGTTCTTTTATGATTTAAGACATTACTTCTGGGATGACCCACACCTTTACAAAGAAGGAGTAGATGGTGTTATTAGACGTTGTGTACCTGAGCATGAACAGGAACAGATCCTATGTAAGTGTCACTCCGAGGCATATGGAGGACACCACGCTGGAGATAGAACTACGCATAAGGTATTGCAATCCGGTTTTTATTGGCCTACTCTCTTCAAAGATGCCCGTAAGTTTGTTTTGTCTTGTGATGAATGTCAAAGAATTGGTAATATTAGTAGACGTCAAGAAATGCCTATGAACTATTCTCTTGTTATTGAACCGTTTGATGTTTGGGGCTTTGATTATATGGGATCTTTTCCTGCCTCTAATGGATATACACATATTTTAGTTGTTGTCGATTACGTTACTAAGTGGCTAGAAGCTATTGCAACTAGTAGTGCTGATCAAAACACCTCTATTAAGATGATTAAAGAAGTTATTTTTCCGAGGTTTGGAGTCCCTAGATACTTAATGACTGGTGGTGGTTCACATTTTATTCATGGTGCTTTTCGTAAAATGCTTGCTAAGTATGATGTTAATCATAGAATTGCATCTCCTTATCACCCACAGTCTAGTGGTCAAGTAGAATTGAGTAATAGAGAGCTCAAATTAATTTTGCAAAAGACTGTTAATAGATCTAGAAAGAATTGGTCCAAGAAACTTGATGATGCTTTATGGGCCTATAGAACTACATATAAGAATCCTATGGGTATGTCTCCGTATAAAATGGTTTATGGAAAAGCATGTCACTTACCTCTCGAACTTGAACATAAGGCATATTGGGCTATCAAAGAGCTCAATTATGATTTCAAACCTCCTAGTGAGAAGAGGTTATTTGATATTAGCTCACTTGATGAATGGAGAACCCAGGCCTACGAGAATGTCAAACTGTTTAAAGAAAAAGTTAAAAGATGGCATGACAAAAGGATACAAAAGTGTGAGTTTAATGTAGGTGATTATGTTTTGCTTTTCAACTCTCATTTAAGATTTTTTGCAGGAAAACTTCTCTCTAAATGGGAAGGCCCTTACGTTATCGAGGAGGTCTATCATTCTGGGGCCATAAAAATCAACAACTTCGAAGGCACAAATCCGAAGGTGGTAAACGGTCAAAGAATCAAACATTATATCTCAGGTAATCCTATAAATGTTGAAACTAATATTATTGAAACCGTAACACCGGAGGAATGCATAAGGGACACTTTCCAGAACGTTTCAGACTCCGAAAAGGAATAGGTATGTGGTACGGTAAGTAAACCGACTCCAAAACGGTCCTAATAGCAATTTTTCTCCATTTTGGAATATTTAAGAAAATAGGAAATTAAGAAGTAGTCCGGGAAGGACACGAGGCATCCACGAGGGTGGAGGGCGTGCCCTACCCTACTGGGCACGCCCCCTGCCTCGTGGGCACCTCGTGTGCTCTCCGGACTCCATTTTCGTGCACGATACTTCTTTTGGTCGGTAAAAATTCATTATATAATCTCCCGAAGGTTTTGACCCTCGTATCATGCAAATATCTTCTATCTTTGTTCTATGTTGTTTCTGCCGCAGATTAGAGCAATATGTCGTCCCAGGATTTGAAGGGAGAAAGCTATGTGGCTGATTACCTTGCAGACCCTAAGGTCTACGGGGACTTGGAGCATTGTGGCCGGACCACTGAGGAAGAGGAAGACTACAAGCCTAAGGAAAAGGAGGAGACGAGCTCAGATGAAGATGAAGTCTCGTTACCTCAACCTGGGGACATGCATGTGGTGCTTAAAAAGTCAAGCCTCCCTGATAGGGCAAAGAAACCCAAGATCGAGTTTATCCCTTTTCGTCTCTTGCAGGAAAGCAAACAAGAACTATGCAAAAAGATATTAAGCCTTGAGCAGGAGATCGATGATCTAAGGGAGCAAAATTCCATTCTCAAGCGCAAATTAAGGAAGAAGCCTACATCATCAACAACTCCATCATCATCACCACCGAGGACATAATCACATGGGTATGGGCACTCCCCTTGGCAACTGCCAAGATTGGGGAAAATGCCCCGGTATCGTATCACCATCACTCTCCTATCTTTACTGTTTTGCTTAGTTCGATCCTTCTGGTAATATCTTGATCTAGTAGAATAAAGTTTTGGTATGAATTAGTTTTGAATTTTGCTTTGTGATCCCTCTATGTAATCAAGTCCGTGAGCTATATATAATAAAGATTAGTGTTGAGTCAAGGGCTTTGCTATCTGTCTATGATCTTAAGTGCATAAAAGAACAAAAGAAATAAAAGAGACCATATTGATCTTTGGTCTTCTCGGCTGGAATCTACAATCTACACTTCATAGTAATGACTTCACATATAAAGAGTGTGATACATCAAAGTTGTTGAGAGTTGGCAAACATAGTTTTGGTCATCGTTGCAATTAATAGGAAGTAATAAAGAAAGAGAGGTTTTCACATATAAATATACTATCTTGGACATCTTTTATGACTGTGAGCACTCATTAAGTATGACATGCTAAAGAGTTGGTGTTGGACAAGGAAGACAACGTAATGGGTTATTGTATATCCATCTCAGTTAAAGTATATTGTCATGGATCATTCAAACATGTTGAGCTTGCCTTTCCCCCTCATGCTAGCCAAATTCCTTGCACCAAGTAGAGATACTACTTGTGCTTCCAAATATCCTTAAACCCAGTTTTGCCATGAGAGTCCACCATACCTACCTATGGATTGAGTAAGATCCTTCAAGTAAGTTGTCATGTTGCAAGCAATAAAAATTGCTCTCTAAATATGTATGACTTATTAGTGCGGAGAAAATAAGCTTTCTACAATCATGTGATATGGAAGTAATAAAAGCGACGGACTGCATAATAAAGGTTCATATCACAAGTGGCAATATAAAGTGACATTCTTTTGCATTAAGATTTTGTGCATCCAGCCCTAAAAACACATGACAACCTCTGCTTCCCTCTGCGAAGGGCCTATCTTTTACTTTATGTCTCTTACATTATGCAAGAGTCAAGGTGATCATCACCTTTCTCTTTTTCATTTTATCCTTTGGCAAGCACCTCGTGTTGGGAAGATCCTAATATATATATATATATATATATATATATAGGGAAAATCCATCCTACCACCCGGTGGTAGTTACCCCACATATCTAATATACTACCATTTGGTATTATATATACTATTTTATTTTTTTTAAATATGTTCATATATTTTATTTAAGATTTTTCAAAGCAAGTTACATGAAAAAATTGCATATGAGCCCATAGTTTTTGTTATATTTATGAAATACGTATATATTTGTACGTAAAAAAGAGCATACTCAAAACATGGTACATACTACCTAAAAATTAGTATATATACTACCTAATCATTGTTATATACTACATACTACACGTACATACTCTCGGTTTCGATAAATACTATATACAACATACAAAACGCAAGTGGTGGTAACTACCACTGCTTGTAGGAAACATTTGTCCTACATATATATATATATATATATATATATATATATATATATATATATATATATATATATATATATCCAATTGGATGTAAGCTAGCATGAACTATTATTGTTGACATTACCCTTGAGATAAGATGTTGGGGGCAACACTATAAGCCCCTATCTTTCTCTGTGTCCGATTAAAACTCCATAACCATAAGTATTGCGTGAGTGTCAGCAATTGGGAAAGACTAAATGATAGTTGAGTATGTGGACTTGCTGAAAAGCTCTTATATTGACTCTTTCCGATGTTATGATAAATTGCAATTGCTTCAATGACTGAGATTATAGTTTGTTAGTTCCCAATGAAGTTTCTGATTCATACTTGACATTGTGAATAGATTGTTACTTGAGCATAAGAAATCATATGTCAAAATCTCTACATGTTGTTGTTATAAGAATGATCATGATGCCCTCATGTCCGTATTTTATTTTTATCGACACCTCTATCTCTAAACATGTGGACATATTTTTCGATATCGGCTTCCGCTTGAGGACAAGCAAGGTCTAAGCTTGGGGAGTTGATACGTCCATTTTGCATCATGCGTTTATATTGATATTTATTGCATTATGGGCTGTTATTACACGTTATGTCACAATACTTATGGCTATTCTCTCTTATTTTACAATATTTACATGAAGAGCAAGAATGCCGGCAGCTGGAATTCTGGGCTGGAAAAGGAGCAAATATTGGAGACCTATTCTGCATAGCTCCAAAAGTCTTGAAACTCCACGAAAGTCATTTTTGGAATTAATAATAATTATTCAGCGGAAGAAATACCTGAGGGGGCCACCCACCGTCCACAAGGGTGTGGGGCGCTCCCACCCTTACAGGGTGCGCCCCCTGCCTCGTGGGCCACCTGGCAGCCCTCCCGTGCCCATCTTCTGCTATATGAAGTCTTTTACCCTGGAAAAAATTATAAGCAAGCTTACGGGATGAAACTCCGCCGCCACAAGGCGGAACCTTGGCGAAACCAATCTAGGGCTCCGGCGGAGCTGTTCTGCCGGGGAAACTTCCCTCCGGGAGGGGGAAATCATCACCATCGTCATCTCCAACGATCCTCTCATATGGAGGGGGTCAATCTCCATCAAAATCTTCACCAGCACCATCTCCTCTCAAACCCTAGTTCATCTCTTGTATCCAATCTTTGTACCAAAACCTCAGATTGGTACCTATGGGTTGCTAGTAGTGTTGATTACTCCTTGTAGTTGATGCTAGTTGGTTTATCCGACGGAAGATCATATGTTCAGATCCTTAATGCATATTAATACCCCTCTGATTATGAACATGAATATGCTTTGTGAGTAGTTATGTTTGTTCCTGAGGACATGGGTGAAGTCTTGCTATTAGTAGTCATCTGAATTTGGTATTCGTTTGATATTTTGATGAGATGTATGTTGTATTTCCTCTAGTGGTGTTATGTGAACGTCAACTACATGACACTTCATTATTTGGGCCTAGAGGAATGCATTGGGAAGTAATAAGTATATGATGGGTTGCTAGAGTGACAGAAGCTTAAACCCTAGTTTATAAGTTGCTTCGTAAGGGGCTGATTTGGATCCACTTGTTTCATGCTATGGTTAGGTTTACCTTAATATTTATTTTGTAGTTGCGGATGCTTGCAATAGGGGTTAATCATAAGTGGGATGCTTGTCCAAGAAAGGGCAGTACCCAAGCACCGGTCCACCCACATATCAAATTATCAAAGTAACGAACGCGAATCATATGAGCGTGATGAAAACTAGCTTGACGATAATTCCCATGTGTCCTCGGGAGCACTTTTCTCATTATAAGAATTTGTCCAGGTTTGTCCTTTGCTACAAAAAGGATTGGCCCACCTTGCTTCACCTTATTTACTTTTATTGCTTGTTACCCGTTACAAATTATCTTATCACAAAACTATCCGTTACCTACAATTTTTCAGTGCTTGCAGAGAATACCTTACTGAAAACCGCTTGTCATTTCCTTCTGCTTCTCGTTGGGTTCGACACTCTTACTTATCGAAAGGACTATGATAGATCCCCAACACTTGTGGGTCATTAGAGGTTAGAGTTAGATTCTAACCCTGAACTAAACCAAAGAGGTATATGGATGGCAGGATTAGATTGACAGTAAATGCTCTTTCTCAATCATTTGACTACTTTGGACCCTATTTCCTGCCAGATTTGGTGTGGCTGGCTCTTGTGTGGCCTCCTCCCGCTCAAAATTGACATAAACGAACCATCTTTACAAATCAAGCATGCAAAACATGATAAAATTTACTTTGTCCATACAATTGAGATATCCCACTTAAACATACAAGTCCTCAATCAAGCTTCACAAAGAAAATACACTCCATGAAACAAAGCATGAGCTAGCTCATCAAGGAAGTCATTCACGATAGGGAGGGAGCCCGGAGCCCCTCACGCACCCAGGGAGGAGCTCGTCATGGTCGCTCTGGAGGAAGGCTCTATAGAGCCCAAGCCCCGGGAACCCCTCTGACGCTGGCGCTTGTGAGTTGAGGTCGACACCGGCATGGGTAGCAGGGCCACTTGCCGACGACTACGAACTGAATCTTTGGGCCTCTAGAAATAATGCAAGCCTGAAACTGAAATGCCTAGAAAGGTGAACTGAATCTTTGGGCCTCTAGAAATAATGCAAGCTTGAAACTAAAATACCTAGAAAGGTGAACTGAATCTTTGGGCCTCTAGAAATAATGCAAGCCTGAAACTGAAATACCTAGAAAGGTGAACTGATTATTTGGGCCTCTAGAAATAATGCAAGCTTGAAACTGAAATACCTAGAAAGGTGAACTGAATCAAAGATTTATTACCTCCTCAAGCACCATCAAACAATTTCATGCATGCACCACAAATCTATACCAAGTTTAATCAGGATCTACTATTCCAAATCAGAATTAGCACTAGAGTTAGCAAGATCAATGATATGGCTATGAGACAGAAGGAACGAACAAACTCACCCCTCTCGCGACCTCCCTGGTAGATGCGCCGCTGCCGCACACGACAGAGGGAGAAAAACGACCAGTGAAGGGGGAGCGGGGCGAGCTTCGAAGGCCGGAGGGAGAGGGCGGCCTGAGGAGAGAGAGGGCGAGCGGCGGAGCGGCGCTTGAGCGGGTGACCCGATGGGGAACAGAGAGGAGTCATGCGAGGGGGGCGAAGGGAGCGATCTGGTGCGGGCAAGGGGAGATTTTTTTAGTTCTCTTTTAGTGGGCCCGAGGAAACTAACCCAATTAGAACCTCTCCACCGGGCTAGTTTTTTTAGCTGAGTTAGAGCAAACTAGCTCGAACTAACCCCTCCTGTTTGGATAATTTGAGGCTATTTCAACCCAAACTAGCTCTAACTCAGGGATCCAAACAAAGAGGAGTAGTACTGTACATGCTACAGTCTAGACCGTAGCACATTGTTTTTATGGCCATATCAGCACATTGTTTTCTACTGCTGATTCACTGGGCTGCCGTGATTTGCACTCCTCTACTGTGGTTCGCACTCCTCTGCCATGGTTCGCACTCCTCCTACGTACTTCACCGACATGTGGGAGAGCCAGCATCCAGGTCAACGTGTCATGCACCAGATTAGAGTGCGGAATGGAAGGGGGGCATCATCCCGGTCGTACCACCAGTAATTCATGACTATAGTGAGTAGTCATATCACAAGTTTTTCCAGCAGTAACGCGCCGTCAAATCGCACAACCTGGCCTTTCCAGCAGTAAGTAAGTTGAATCCGCTACTCCCTCACCCTCCTTGCCTCTCTATCAAATCGCCTACACGAAAACTGTCGCGCGTACTGCCCGGGAAAAGCCCCGCCCTCAACTTTTAACTATGTGAAAATAGTTCGAGCTTGTTCGTTCTATATAAATACTAGTATTGTGTGTTTATTCACCCGCGGGGTTGTTCAATGAATGGAGGGCCGGGAGCACAAGTGAACAATACTAGTAGTAGTAGTAGTAGTAAGTAGGAGTCGTACAGTTACTCACCTTAAATAGAGAGTTTCTTTTCTTTAATGCCACGTACACAAATTGAAACGCTTGTTGTGGAGAGAAAAAGATAATCACTCCACTATATATGTACATCGGGGCCTGAGCGCTTGCTTTACTAGGGTTGCTCTCTTCATTCTCTCATCCTCTCCAGATCTAAACAAGACAGCGGTAGCGACATTTTCTCTCTGCTCACCGCTGGTCATAGATCTGGCCGGGTCCCTTCGGCTGGTGTGTGTAGAGGACTAGGTGCATCGTTCACGCAGTCATCCCCGGCGAGGGAGGACACCCATAGCTGTCGGAGGGGCCCAATCCTCTGCCCGTGCGTTCTCTCCGACACAGCGCCAGCTCGGGAGGTCCTCCGACCCTTCTTCCTCCCTGCCGTATTGTGCACAGATCCGACCCTCAGGTATAAGTTCTTCGAAAGCGGCCTTGCTCTATTGCCCCAGCTCCCCACGTGTCTGCATGTGCATATTTTTCTACTCCCATCAGCTCTTCTAAAGCCACCTAAATTTTTAGTATTATTAGAGGTAAAGCTACTTCATGCATTAGAATCTAGGACTTGGTTCAAACAACGAAGAAAGGGAGGAAAGTTGTAGCATGAATCTAGGACTTGATTCAAAGAGGAAATAATATGGTGAAAGTAGTAGAGACCGGATACCCAACGGGTCTCTTGGTTGAAAAGGGGAATAATGGGAAAACGCAGTACAAACTGGATAAGGAACAGATCTATTATTGGTTGAAAAAAGGATAGAAAGTGGTGGCTGGTGGAGAAGTCAACAGAGTATGTCCAGGATTAGATTTGTTGCCCTCACATAGTAAAAGGTCTCCAGGATTAGAATTGCTGCCCTCACATAGTAAAAGGTCTCCAGGATTAGATTTGCTGCCCTCACATAGTAAAAGGTCTCCAGGATTAGATTTGCTGCCCTTACATAGTAAAAGGTCTCCAGGATTAGATTTGCTGCCCTCACATAGTAGTAGGTCTCCAAGATTATATTTGCTGCCCTCACAGAGCATGAACAAACTCGGCATCACCACTTTATGCCTCCTTGTAGGTACATTGTGCTGATGCGTCCACTGTCGCATGTCCTTATACCAACCTTTTGTTGTTGTTAATGTAAGGGCGCATGTAAAATGAAGCGATCACACTGTTATCTTAGGGACATGTCTAACCAGTGTTATTGTTAATCTAATGCCTCCAGTGATATGATGCAATTAAGCTGTGTTACAAATGGTACTCCTACTGTTTTCCCCAGTATGATAGGTAAGTTGCTCCTTTGCGCTGCTGAGTGTCCTGGTGTCCCCACGGTCCTATGCCCTTAAACCAACTCTTTAGCTGTTGTTGATTTACTGTATCTGGTAAACAAGCAATGCCACCATTAAAGTAATCCCCTATTTGACGAATGTCATTGTTGATCGTAATGCTTCCAATAACATGAAGCATTGCTGACGTTTTAAAATTTCTATTGTCCTTGCGTATTTGCCATGAACATATATAAGATGCTTCTTTTCATTTTGTGTATGTTTCATATATTCTTATTGACCAGCAATTGTTTACTTTCTATCTTTTTGTGCAGATAGGGATATCCATCTCACCTTGTTGCTATTGTGACCTTTTGGTGAACTGCACAAAACACTCTTTTTTTGGAATGAGTGTCTTGTGCAGTTCAACTAAAATGTCACATGGGCAACATCTCTCAATTTTGTTGGAACTGCACAAGATGGTGATTGGAGTTTCCAGTATCTCCGTCAAATTCTGATGGTAATCTCGTGCATCATTTTATTAGCCTTTGCAAGATGAGCCATCATTGTTACCACAATGACACTTTATTTTAGTGGAACTGCACAAAAGGATTAGCAAATTATAGTTTCACCTTACATGAGCAGGACAACCAACCTTAATGTTCCTCAATTTTAGTGCAACTACTAAAGAACCTGCCAGCTCACAGGAGCAAGTACTTCTTGCTAGCTGAATGATGCAATCTTTGCTTCATTTTAGGTGAACTACAGAAAAAGGCGCATGAATTGAATCATGGAAGTCCAGGCAGGCCTCATCTGAGTGGAGCTATAGGTTGAGTTCAAGGAGTGCCACAATTATAGTAATCAGGCTCTTCTTATTTGTGTTGTGCAAACAGTAATACGCAACTACAGATGTTGTGACGGTCAAGAGCATTCGCCAAGTTCTTCGGTTGTATGACACGGCTAGCCAAGATGGATTTAATCCCGATATTCACTTTATCAAAAGGCTCTAATGGGTTGGTTCTGAATCTTGCAAGCTGGGAATCAATGAGATGTGTAGGCATATTTGTTGTACTTATTATTTGAATCTTATTTGTTGGTTATGAATCTTGCAAGCTGGGAATCAATGAGATGTGTAGGCATCTTTGTTGTAATTATTATTTGGATCTTATTTGTCTGTTCTTAATCTTGCAAGCTGGGAAACACGGCATGATGATGCAGAGGACAACAACGATAACAAACAGTTCAAACTTGGTAGTATTATTTGTGTGAAAGTGCGACAAATGTGCTGATTGTGTGCGTCCTGAGAATAATAATTCTAATTATTGTGCATGTTGATCATGTGGCACTGATAGAATGAGCCAATGCATTGCTTGTTTTAAGTATAAATTTCTATTAAAGATAATTAAATTTAAGTAAAGTGACCACCAACTCTTGTTATTACAGTACCAATACAGACCCACTCATGAACCGACGTGTGGCCGGAGTAGGTTCTTAATGGAGGCATTTGAATGCACCGAGGGTGCATCTTCTGCCGGGCGTGCAGCATACGAGGGATGGGTAGTAACTGTTGTCACCTGTACACACTCAGTTTATTGTTGAATCCAGTTCCCCAAGAGCTGAAAAACGAACTGCTGCCGCCGCCTACCCACTCGTTCACTTGAAGAGACTCCAATGGCGATCTGAGGGGTGAGCCTGCTGGATATGGACTTCAGCAAGGAGTTCCCCTTTGAGTTCGCCGTTTAGTCCTATGGCTGCACCAAGTTGAATGTGATGTACACCAACGATCCAGACTCGGTGAAGCTCTGCCTCGCCGAGTTCAAGCTATACCTACAGGACGAGAAAGCACAAGGTCGCAGGACTAGACCTTGTGCCCATCCACTCATCTCCTGACAGGGACCAGCAGATCAACGTCACCCAGGTATGTGTGCGGGACGAGGTTCTCGTCTACCACTGTTGTAGGGCCATCAGAGGTTCTGGAGCATTCACCCGTTTCATCGATAGCGCCGACTGCACCTTCGCTACGATGAAGAAAAGGAAGAACGCAACGATTCGACCATCTGGTGCAACAATCTTGTCGACATCCAAAAGCAATACAAGATCATCGGCAACGGGTAGGAGAAGGACTCCGTGGTTGACCTCGCCGAGACCATCATCGACCCCTGATACGCCAACATGAAAGAAGACAATGATACCAAGGACCTGAACACGTGGGAGGTACCTCTGAATCTAGCCTACATAACATACGCGGCCAAGGACGCATACGCATGCTACGACATGTACAGGCGGATCTTGGACATGAGGGCGTGTCTACTTCCCGTAACCGACGAGTACACGGACAGCCGTAGCATCATGATCAAGCATGCCAGGAAGGTCTAGATGTTGTACTTTATCTGTTTATAAGTACCTTTATCATCTAAGTGTTTCATGCATTAGCCTATGTGTCATAATTATCTGTTTTGTCCAAAATATTTCTTTTAAGAACGCATTAACCTGTTTGCTTTTTAGTGGCTATTTACTTATGTATGTAACTAGTTCACTTGTCCGTTAAAAAAAACTAGTTCACTCAGCTATCGTGCTTTGAATCTCCTTCCTTCCAACATATTCCCCTTCTCAGGTGGACCTAGCAGGTCTCGTACACAGACATATGGGACCAACCACCTATCCATTTGTATTTATTTATTTTGTTCAATCTTTCGTCCTCCTCCTATACAGCGGCTGGCCATCCCTCTACTCCAACACATTGTCCGGCGGCGACAGTTCCACCGTCCCACCCTGCACCCGAACAAGTCAACCCTCATACTCCTCTCTGCCTGCATCTTCCCCTGCTCCGGTTCGTTCGGTCCGAGGTCTCGATGTCGTCCTCCGCCTTGGTGCTCTCACCGTGGTGCCGTCGTCTGTTCTTCCCAACATGGTCAGCAAAACAAGAGGAATCGGGAGACAACTGTTCGTCGAGAGGCTGACAATCCCGGGCCCACCAGGTCCATGGCCTAGGTTTTGTTGTTTAACATGGGCAGCCCACGACATGTTTCAACATTTTTTGGATCCAGCAGGTATCAAGCGGCCTTTGGGCCTCCCAACCAAGCTTGTTTATAACATCAGCAGCCCAAGTTATGTTTTTTTAAGACGACACACAGCTCAGTTCTATTTTTCTATAAGAATGCAAAACTGAACCTATGTTTTCTATAAGAATGCAAAACTGAACCTATATTTATATCTTATTTTATTATATACATATAATAGAAACAACATAAGGTTCCGTTAAACCTGTCATTCGTCCAACCATTTTATAGACCTTCCCACTTCCTTTATTTTTCGTTTTCATTAATCCTATATCTAAATTTTCTCCCACTTTCTTTTTCAATGTAAATTGAGTTTTCACCCAATACTTTTCCCTAGAACCAACTCAACTATCACACATCTAGCCTAAAAAATAATAATACCCCACGTCCTATTAACTCATCAAATTAAAATGATATTTTATTTCGTAAGTTGAAAGTTATTACAAAATAATAATAATTGTTTATATATAACTTGGCAAGTTAACTCCTAGTGATTGCGTACATAAGCTTGCAAGGATTTTGCTGACCAATGCAGTAATAGACGTGCAATCATGTGTTTATGTTTTTATAACATTTCTTCGTCTAGCCCAACATGATATTTAAACCCAGCCCAGCAAGTCCGCGAATTTCGAGAAAAATGCAAATGGGCTTTAAATTCTACCATATATATAAACGGGTTGCATAGATGCTACATCGTTGCTTCACCCAGCCCACCAAATGGACTAAAAAACAAATGGACTGGCTAACATGTGGGCCAGTAGGTCGAAGCCTAACAAGGCGTTGGATTTACATCCAACGGCCGGCATTCTTCTTCAATCTCTCGTCTTCTTCCCCCAGCGCTGCCGAGACCGCCTGCCCCAGCCTCCGGCGTCCAGTGGCATTGTTTTGTGCGCCTCAACGAAACACTACCCCGCTGACGGCCAGGCCATCCCTCCACTCCGCACCTCCTGTTATTCTCTGCCGAGTGTAGGCCCACCCCGCACCCGAACCAGTCAAGTTTCCCACTCCTCTCCGTATGCGACTCCACTGCCGTGTCTTCGCCATCTCCGGGTCATTCCAGTATGAGGCCTCGCCGTCGTCCACCGCCTCGCTGCGCTCAGCGTGGCGTGGTCAACAAACGAGAGTCATCGGAAGAGGACTGTACTTGTAGAGCCTGACGGCTGGGACCCATGAGGTCCATGGTCGCACGTAAGGAAAGTTCCTCCTTATTAAGTTGTTTCCTCCCCCTGACAACTAGGACCCACCGGCTGTATCTTCGCACGGAAGGAAGTGCCTCCTTGTTATGCGAAAAAAACATTCCTCCCGATGACAGCTGGGATCCGACAGATTTGGTGGCTGACTTGTGGGCCTACTAAGCAGACGTGTACGTAGGGCTTTGTCAACTTAATCAACAAATGATTCTAGCAGCTGGACCATTGGATGTTAATCCAACAGCCGTGCTCCTTCTTCAGCCTCTGTTCTTGCTCCAGTCTCCCGTGGGCGGCAGTGCTGCCGCACACCCGAACCAGTCAAGTTTCCCACTCCTCTCCATCTGCGACTCCGCTGCCGCGTCTTCCCCATCTCCGGGTCATTCCACTCTGGGGCCTCACCGTCGTCCATCGGCCTTGGTGCGCTCGGCACGGTGTGGTCAACATGGTCAACAACCGAGAGTCATCGGAAGATGACTGTACGTAAGAGGCTGACAGTGGGGATGCACCACGCCCATGGACGCGTGCATGCAACTGCATCCTTTTACCCTGAAAAATAATGTTTTCTCCCCCTGAATGCTGGGACCCACCAGCTACATCTTCGCATGCAAGGAAGTGCGTCCATATTACGGGGAAAAATGATTCGCCCCCCTGACTGTTGGGACCCACCAGCTACATCTTCGCACGCAAGGAAGTGCCTGACAGTCGAGACCCACCTGGTTGAAGCGTACGTAGCGTTGTCATTCTGGCCGCGAACGTGTATGTACATACTGGTCGATGTAGAGGCTCACACGTGTCATAGTAGAGGCGCGCACATAGCATGTACATGTACGTACAGCGGCCAGGGTGCAAGAAAGAAAATACGGCCACGTACGTACATACGGGTGGGGTCTCGAATGCCTACTCGCGTATACGTACGGCCAGGGCTCGTGTACATGGCTGGGTCAGAACGGAGAAGTTGCACCGTCGTCGTGTTCATGGGAAGGCAACCGGCTGGGTCGGAACAGAGTGTGTCGTCGTGTTCATCGGGAGCCAACCGGCTTGGACGGAATAGCTGATGGAAACGAGGCCTGGCGTACCGCAGAACGGAGGAAACGGCCTTCTGTTCGACCGGCCACGGTGGAAACGGGATCCTGTTCATCGAGAGAGGTCTGGTGTTCCGCAAAACGGAGGAAACAGACCTCCTACGGTTGAAACGGGGTCCTGTTGATCGAGAGGGGTGTGGCGTACCGCAAAACGGAGTGAAAGGACTTGTGTTGGAGCGCTACGGTCGAAACGGGGGTCCTGTTCATTGGGAGGGGTGTAGCGTACCGCAAAATGGGACTCCACGGGATACTGTTCATCTCCACCGTCGACTGCCTCCACGGGCTACTATTCATCCACCGTCGACTGCCTCCACAGCTCCTATTCATCCACCGCCAACCTCCTCCAGCCTCCACCTGTGACCATTCATCCACGGGCTCCTGTTCATCCAGCCTCCACCGCTCCTCCACCGGCTACTGTTCAGCCAGTCCTCTCCATGAGGTCTTGTTCAACCACCCTCCATGAGCTACTGTTCATCCAGCCCTCCACCAGCTACTGTTCAACCAGCCCTCCACCGGCTACTATTCAACTAGCCCTCCACAGGGTCATGTTCATCCACCGGCTCGATCGATCGGGGGTACTGTTCATCCAGCGGCAACGACCTCTACTACCACGGGGTCCTGTTCATCCAACCCCCCACCGGGAACTATTCATCCAGACCCCCTCAACAACGCTCACTGTTCATCCAGGGAAGGAAGCAACAGTGTTCAATCGGCTTCAGTTAGCAGCAGTAGCGAAGGAATCAGTCGAGTTCAGTTAACAGCAAGGGATCGATCGATCGCTCGAGTCCAGTAACGCGTAGCCTGCAGTGCAATCACTCGGGTTCAGTTAGAGCCCAACACCTCGCTCGGGTTCAGTTAGAGCCCAACGCCTCGCACACACGCGCGTATGTACGAGAGAAACGCGCATCGCTCGGCCCCCGACCACCCACCGTAGCCGGAAACTCCCCGATATTTTCCTCGCCCTCGCTTCTACCATGTTTTTTTCCGTCATGGACGGCCCAAAGAATGTCATGCAGCTGCGTCTCCGGTCCGCCCAGGATGAAAAGCCCATTTTCTGTCATGTTTTTTTGTCATAGAAGTAGGACCCCACCACATCTATCATGATACCAGGTTTTTGTCAAAATTATCATCATAGAAGTGTCATAAGTATGCCAGAAAAAAAAATCGTTCGGCCCAAAATGTCACGGATGTGTCTTTTTTTTGTAGTGGCACTGTCTACCCTCCTGAGGTCGTCCCCAAGAAGAAGAAGCAGTTGCTCCGCCTAGGGCCTCAGGAGGATAGGGCATCCGACGACCATGCTTCAGGACGTGCGCCCACTGATGGGGCGCCTTCCCTTCTACCATAGGAAAGCGCGCCCAGCGCCCCTCTCAGGCTGGGCTCGGGGGCTCTCCTCTGGAGGGCCTTTGACCTGGCCAGCGTCACGAGGGAGGCGCTCGGGCACCATGTGGAGGCGTGCTTCAACACACTCTTTCGTGCGGAGGGCACAAGGCACGAGGCGCCAGGCGCTCAGGAGTTCATCATCAAGGCAACCCAGGAGCTTCAGGAAGCAAGAGCCATGCAAGGCGAGGTCGCCCAGCACCCCCCAGGGCAGCTCTCGCTCCTGACGAGGGCAGCAAGCTGCACGTCTACGTCAACATCCCAGGGCTCAACATAGCCGCGTCTCAAGGAGCTCTTCTGGCCGTCCCACGTTGGATGGTGTGAGGGCCCCCCTCGTAGCTACGTTCGCATGACTTTCGGTTTGCTGAACAGAGCTACCACGAACCGGCACTACATCTAGGACGTCCTGGCGGCTCATGAGGCCACGCACCAGGCCATCCTATCGGAGGTGGCGATGGATCCTCGCGAGCCCCCTGGGCCTCCAGAGCCTCACGTGGTTCAGGACCTGGGCGACTCGTGAGGAGCGACTTCGGCAGCACATGTCTTCAGCTACTTCAACACTCCTTCAGCAACGGTGCCAGGTGACACTTTTTGGTTTGTTCAGTTGGGGGCGCCCCTCGGGCCGCATTATCCCCAAGCCGCGTGGGTCCGTCCCTGCGGCATGTATCATTCTTTGCATCTATCAGAACTGGCCTTTCCCTTCCATGAGTTGCTATATGATTATCACCTGTCTGTCCGGTGCTTCGTCTCCATGAACGCCATACACCCTTGCAAACCCGCCCACGACCGCCTCATGATTAAGCACTAGCACAACGTCTGTGCTCGGGTCCGTCCCTGCAACGTCGCTAAACCCAAGTGGCTAAGCTCTGGCTTGCGGGTCAGCTCCCGTGCACGTCACCTCCCATGGTCATTGGTGCCTTGTTCTCGCATGAGCTAATCAGGGGCGGATAAGTTAGGGCGCGCGACCCGGTGCCTCACCGCTGCAGGAGCTGCGTGTCAGTTGTCTTTCTTCAGGACCTTCACATGAGAAGACTGGGCACGGCGTCTGTGCTCGGGTCTGTCCTTGCAGCATCGACAAGCCCAACGGCTAAGGTCTATCTGGCGGGCCGGCCCCATTCACGTCACCTCCTTGGGTCGTTGGTGTTTGGCCTTCTCATGCGATATCCTCAGGAGATTCACTCGGCGCAGGCTGCCTAACCATCTCGCAGGACCATCACAAGTGTTTCAAATCAAATTCAGGCGCAACCCGCCTTGAGGTAGGGCCACGTGAGTCCCGCGCTGGCTCACGAGTGCCCATACACACCTCCTCCAATCCTACCGTGCAAGCCACGTGCCAGGACGAGGCTGTACACGCCCCGGAGTCTCCCCACAGAGGGAGCTCCCACCCACATACCAGTGGAAGCCCCATGCTCCGCGCTGGGGGACTACACGGTCGAGGAACGACTATATGCCCGTGCAAGAGCGGAAGCACCATGCTCCGTGCTTGTGAATAAACAACTGAGGGCAGCCTAACGGCTGCAGTAACCTCAGGAGAGCCACCAGGCTCGCTACTCAGCCTCACCGCTCCGCTTTCCCTTGGGAGAGTCACGCGATGGGGCTGGGCATGGGGGCTACGCTCAGGTCACGCCTGGTGTACGCCACCTCGCCAGGTCCTTCGGACCTGGTCTTCGTGCGCTCCTCCCGAGCAAGAGCCCGACAAGGAAAGGTATGGGCAGCTGTTCGTACGTCAAGGGGGACCCGGGGACATCGTGACCCAGGGGCCTAACTGGTCACCTAGCCCCTCACCCCTTGGTCTCGTCCTGGTGATCCGGACACCCCAACGGCGGTTGAGGTATGCGCGGGGCCGGGCCCTGCCGACGCAGAACGCTAAAACGTACACTCGCATCTCCTTCCTGGGGGCTGTTCGTATGTCAAGGGGGACTCCTGAGCATCACAACTCAGGAGCCTCGCTGGTCACATAGCCCCTCACCCCTTGGTTTCGTCCCGATGATCCGGATGACCCAACGGCGGCTGAGGTATGCGCGGGGTCGTGCCCTGCCGACACAAAACATTAAAGCAAGCGGAAAGGGCGTCGAAGCTGGGGTCCCGAAGATGGAGGTGGCTGAAGACGTGCGTCATGGCCGAGGTAAAAAGCGCGCCAGCCTCTCCCTCCACCATGTGGCCCACTCCGACGATGATGCCCTCGAGCGTCGTGGCTAGCTTGGGGAGCAGCCCGGTGGGGCCTTCCTTCGGAGTCGCCAGCGGCTTCTCGTACTCTTCCCTATAAAGGTCCTGCAGTGCCTTGCAGGACCTCAGCTCGAGGAAGATGAAGGCGTTGCGCCCCGCGGCAGCCGCCTTCTCGACCACGGCGAGGGACTTCTCCCTGGCCTCCAGCCGGGCCTTCTCCTCGAAGACGAGCTTGGTGTGGGACGCCTAGGCCGTCTCTGCCTCCTCCTTCAACTTCGCCAGGCGCTTCCGTTCCGCAGCCTGTTCTCGGGCCGCCTGCTCTAGCTCGACGTCACGGTCGGTGAGCGCGGCCTCCTGGCCCTTGAGCCCCTCCTCTTGCTCCTCAAGCAGGCGGGAGCGAGCGGCCTGCTCATCCCGGAGGGTCTTCAGCTCGGCCTCTGCCGTGCGGTAACGTTCCTCGGCGGTAGCTGCGTCGGTCAGCGCTGCATCGCAAGCAGCCGTGGCCACGCCGGCCACCTTCCTGCCCTCCTCGGCGGCGGCCTTGGCCTGGCCCTAGACTATCTTGATGGACGAGTCGGCCTGGAGCCACCCCGAGACCAGCCCCAGACGCCCCGTCACCATGCATCGGTCAGCGCCCTGAAGATCAGCCCAAAGCCGGTCCAGTGCGGCGAAGGCATCCTCCAGGGTGCTGGGCCTAGCGGAGGAGCCATGGTCCGCTAGCACGGCGGCTTGGAGAGGAGATGGCACCGGCACCTGAGCTGGCAACGCCGCGGCAGCAAAGACGACAAGGGGCTCCGGAGCCCTCGAACTCCCAGCGGGCACGCTGGGGACGGGCGCCTCCGGAGCCGGCTTGGCTGCGGAGGCGGTCTTCTCCTGAGGCTGAGCCCCTGAGCCTCGGGAGGCCAGCTCCATCGTAGAAGGACGCAAGGCAGCCTCTTCTTCCTGCACCAGAGTCGCCATGGCCGGGGCAGGCCGCTTGGCCTCGGAGGCCCTGGCGTCCTCCTTCTTCCTCTTCAGCATCGGCTGCAGCCTGGCCGCCAGGAGGAAGGTGTCGTGAGCACGACGTCAAAGATGAGAAGCGGAAACAAGGTGAATTACTTACTCGTCATCAGCAATGTATGCCCTCCTCTTGGCCAGAGCGCGGCGCCCCCGAGCTTCTTGGGCACAAGCTTTGCCACGCTTTCAGGAGCGGACGAGCGCGCGACGGCCGGCGGCAAGTCGGAGGCGTCGCCCCGGGAAAGCGGCGTTGTCCCGCCCTTCTTCGGGGTCCCCTGCTTCAGCCTCCTCAGGGGGGTGTCCCTGGACCTCGTGGCAACCCCGCTGGAGCGCGGCGACCCCTCGGCCAGGTACTCACCGTCGTCGTCATCATCGGAGAGGACGCGGAGGAGCTTGCTCTGCCGCGGGGGAGAGGTCTCCCCCACCCCCTCCAAGGTCGCCTCAGAGTCCTCCTCCCCTCCTCACTGGAGTGCTCGGCGGAGGACACCGGCACCGGGGAGCTAGGGGGATGGGCAGGCTTTGGCGGCATGAGCCCCCGCTTGTTGAAGATGGGCATGGCGGCGGCTACCTTCTCTCCTTCGCCATGGCAGTACATCGAGACATAGGCTTCTGGGAGGCCGCCCGGGTCCTTCTCGAGCAAGGTGCGCACAGCCTTGCTCAGCTCCTCGTCGGTCAAGTCTTCCGGACACAGCCGGAGGTCGTCTTCCGCGCCCTTAAGGCTCCACAGAGGGCGCGAGTGCGCCTGGAGCGGAGCCAGGCGCTGCGTTAAGAACTCCCTGACGAGCATGGCCCCTGTCAGCTTCTCCACCTTCAGGTCAGCCGTCATCTTCTCCAGTAGCAGCTCCGCCCAGGGGTCGGTGAGCTTCTCGTGAGCCCACCGGTCCAGCTTCGCAGGCAACGCGGTCGGCGGCTCCAACCGAGCGTGAGGGCGCTTGGCGTCCATGAAGATCCACATGTGTCGGAAGTCCTCCACCTTCTTCCCAGCCCTCGAGATCGAGTTGCTGCCATGAGATGCGACGAAGTAGACGCACCCGGAGCACTGGGTGCTCCCCATCCGGAGATAGAAGAAGTGGCAGAGCAGCGCAACAGAGGGCGCCACCCCCACGAACGCCTCGCAATAGAAGGCGAAGATCGAAAGAAGGAGGATGGAGTTGGGATGAAGATGAAGGGCGTGGATCTGGTAATGGTTGAGGATGGCGTAGAAGAAATTAGAGAAAGGGGGACGAGCGCAACAGAGGGCGCCACCCCCAGGAAGAAGGGGTGAAAGGTTTCCCCCAAGGTTTCCGGATTGGCGGAGCAAAACCTGAGCACCGTATCCCGTCCCTCATTGGCGTTGCTCGTCGTCAGCGGGAGCATGACGGCAAGATGCTTCTCCTCAATGCTGGTAGACACACTGAGGGCCGGCTCGAACGAGGAGGCTGAGCGCGCGGAAGGAGCGGTGGGCTTTGCTTTCTCGGTCGCCATCGGTGGCAAGTCGGGGGAGAGGTTGGCAGATCTGGAGGCGCTCTGAGCAGGGAGAGAAGAGGATCTGGAGCAAGACGAAGAGAATGCAACGAGGGCTCGGCGGCAGGCGCCAGCCTTTTTGTCAGCCCAGGACAGTTGTCGAGGCTGCGTGGGGAAGCGGAGACGCCCACCTCCCATCAAGCACCACACGTCGACCGGGTCCGCAGGCAGTTGGGGCCCGCGGCGCTTCGCCCTTGCTGTCGGTGTCAAAACCGGCGGATCTCGGGTAGGGGGTCCCGAACTGTGCGTCTAGGCGGATGGTAACAGGAGACAAGGGACACGATGTTTTTACCCAGGTTCGGGCCCTCTCGATAGAGGTAAAACCCTACTCCTGCTTGATTGATATTGATGATATGGGTAGTACAAGAGTAGATCTACCACGAGACCAGAGAGGCTAAACCCTAGAAGCTAGCCTATGGTATGATTGTTGTTCGTCCTACGGACTAAAACCTCTCCGGTTTATATAGGCACCAAAGAGGGTTAGGCTTAAACAGAGTCGGTTACAATGGTAGGAGATCTACATATCCGTATTGCCAAGATTGCCTTCCACGCCAAGGAAAGTCCCATCCGGACACGGGACGAAGTCTTCAATCTTGTATCTTCATAGTCCAGGAGTCCGGCCAACGGCGATAGTTCGGCTATCCGGACATCCCCTAATCCAGGACTCCCTTAGTAGCCCCTGAACCAGGCTTCAATGATGACGAGTCCGGCGCGCATATTGTCTTTGGCATTGCAAGGCGGATTCCTCCTCCGAATACTTCATAGAAGATTTTGAACACAAGGATAGTGTCCGGCTCTGCAAAATAAGTTCCACATACCACCGTACAGAGAATAATATTTACACAAATTCAATCTGCTGACGTATTCCATGGCGTGACATCACATCACGGCCAAGCCTTTATTTGAATCGTTTTTACTGCCCCACCTCAGCGTGTTTAGCGAGGCGGTTTCCTTGGCACGTCTTGTCAAGGCAGAGATCGTGTCCCCTTATTCTGGGATTCTCATCAATACGGGCGTGGGTAACCCAATCATGCCCGTTGGCACGTCTCCTCTATCGAAGGCGAGTCCTGAACGGTCACGGGGAAGGCTCTTGGTATTCAACCTCTTTATAAAGAGACCAAGGCTCCACTTCTTTCTTTCAATCTCAATCGAATCCGCCCCTCGCCTCGAGTTCCAACACCCAAAGCTCCAGATTCAGGCGCTTCAAACCTTCGATGATGTCCGGCTCCGACCTACAAGGCCGGTGGGTGCCTTCCTCCGTTATGGAAGAAGACGTGCTAAAGCTAAGAGATGCCAGGTATCTAACCGGCGAAATTTCGCATAGGCTGCCTGCCCAAGGGCAGGTTATTCCCACTCCCAAGCCTGGCGAAAGCGTGGTGTTCGCGTCTCACTTTCTTCGGGGGCTAGGCTTCCCGACGGACCCCTTCGTGAGGGGGCTCATGTTTTATTATGGGCTGGAATTTCATGACTTGGATCCAGAGTCCATCCTCCAGATCTCATCGTTCATTGTCATATGCGAAGCCTTCCTCTGAATTACCCCTCACTTCGGATTGTGGCTCAAGACCTTCAAGGTGGACCCGAAGATGATCAAGGGGCAGCAGGCAGAGTGCGCAGGGGCTGTTATAAGCAAGAATGCCAATGCTCCGTGCCCCGAGGGCTCTTTTCAAAAGGAGCTCGGCCTATGGCAACGAGAGTGGTTTTATATCACAGTTCCCAGGGGCACCAAATGGGTGGCGCCACCTGCCTTTCGCTCGGGTCCTCCACCACGGCTGGCATCATGGGTCAATAAAGGACTTAACTGGGGGCCGTCCAAGGACGTGCCCTTGTTGCAGGGCCGCATTCAAGATCTCCTAGAGAGAGAGATCACTCTGGTCATAGTAGCGCAGGTCATGCTGATTCGCCGCATCCTGCCCTGCAAACGTTGCCCCCTCCGCCTGTGGGAATTTAACCCGAAGGGACCACGAGCTCTCCAACATTTTATGGGCGCGACACCCGTGGAGATGTACAAGCTTCTCTTCGGATCACAAACGATGTGTCCGGACTTGGCCGAGGACGCAGGTCTGAGATGCAATCGCCCGGATACTCAAGTAAGTAGCCTTGTACCCGGACACGCTATCCCATATTTATCACGAACTTGCCTTTTAAAAGGGTTGTTCCTTGAAAAGGAGTGGATAGCGAAATCAAAGTTAATCAGGTGTCCGCCCTCCCCTCCGTGAGACCACGCCGGATCCCGTGTTAACCAGGATGCTGGAGGTTGCGCCTTCAGAAGAAGGTGAAGGGGGGAACAAGGAAGCTACCGCCTCCGTGAAGGAGGCTGTCAGGAAAGGAGGGATCGAGAATCCCTCCATCCAAGGGAAGAAGAGGACCGCCTCTGAAGACCCGGAGACCATGATCTCAAAGCGGGGGAAGAAATCTTCGTCAGAGGGTCCTGCACCGAGAGATGCCTCGGCCGCATTATGCCCCCAAGGGGATCAGCCCTCCACCAAGCCGTAAGTAAAAAGGGGAGTTTATTTTAAAATAAAGGATATCCCTGCCCTATTTCTGATGAAGATAACCGAAATTTTACCTTGTAGTTCGGATCTCAGCCCTTCTCAGCAGAGCTCATCTTCGGGGGATCTTCGTCCGGAGATGATAGAGAACGAAACACCTCCCCCTGCCGTACCGTCTTGCGAGGCGGGCGACCCTGAGGTGTCGTCGCGGAGGGTTTCTCCGAGTCCGGCGGGACCGAAAGGCAGTCATATGTCCCCTCAAAGCCCTCCGCGTCCGGCCTTCAAAAAAGGTCATCGGACGAGTCCGGCACCACCTGGTGTACGATCGGAGGAGCTGAAGGATCTGCTCGGGCGAGCGTCTATCTCAGAAGATCACCGTGCGTTAATGGGTACGGTGATTGAAAGGGTTTCATCCGTTGAGAGAGGATTGCACGAAGCCGTCAGAAGTTTACTGACAGGTTTTGAGGTACGCAAAGTGATGTACTCTCTGACAGTTCAGCATATAAAATGCGCCCTGTATAGATAGTAACCCCCGAGGCTCGGTGTGTTGTCAAAAATGACAGTGCGCCGAGGATCATAATCGCAGGTATAATGTGTCGCCCTTCCAATGTAGGTGGCGAAGGGTCTAGTGGCTAGCCGGACTGATGGATTTGCCGAACTAAAGCGGCAACTTGACGTGGCTGATGCCGACATCGCGCTTGTCAATAAGCGACTTGACAAGTCACAAGGTATGCAATTTCTCCGCGGACACCTGGTAAGGGAGCTTGATGCCCGTGCCTTACAACATGTATGCTTGATGCAGATGGTGCCGCTACCATGGAGAACCTTTGGGCGGAGCTCGCCCGAGCCAAGGAGCAGGCCAGAAAGAGTGATGCGGCTGCCTTAAAGGCGGCCGAGGAGCTGAAAGCCGAACAGGCTGCTCACTGCCAAAGCAAGAAGGAAATGGCCGAGATGGACGTGAAGTTAAAGAATGTTGCCGACCATTGCAAGCTTCTTGAAAAAGAAGATCGAGTGGTGCAAGAGGACCTGAAGAAGGCCACTACCGAGGCCAAGGATGCTCGCTCTGCGATGAGAGCTATGAAGGAGGAGCTGCGTCAGGCCGAAGATATCGCGGCTGGAAAGCCCTTTCTGCTGCGGAGGAAATTCGTGGATCCTGAATATGCTCAATTGGACCGGCTGTGGAGTGTGGAGGATGCTTATCTGGACCTGGCGGCAAGTGCCGCGGACGCGGCCGAACACTTCCGAGATCAAAAGGATCGTGAAGTGGAAAAGGTTTTTTGGTCGCAGTTCCATAATCCGGAGCGCCCACTTCCATTAACCGATCGCTTGGCCGAATGGGCGGAGCTGAATAGGTTATCCGGACTTGCCATGAAGGATGTAGTGAGTCTTTTGTGGCCGAAAAGGCCCGAGCCGAAGAGTTATTTTGGCTTGGTGCAGCAGTTCCTTGGTGCGGTGCCGCATATCACTGCAATGAGAAGGTCGACATGCATAGAGGGTGCGCGGATGGCTCTTGACCGTGTCAAGACATACTGGGCGGAGATGAAAGCCACTGATGTTGCATCCCAAGATTCAGACGAAAGCCGAGTACCTATCGAGCACTATTTTCAGGAAGTTCTGCAGGGCGCTCGTTTAATAGAGACGCAGTGCTCGAAGGATATTATGTTCAAATAACATGTATTATTGTGAAACAATGTATCGATGGAATATAAGAGCTTTTTATACTTGTGCCTTTCAAGAATTAAAATACCTCTTGTGCGGCCGCTAATGTATATGTATATATAACCTGAAAGATGGCAGTCTTCGGCTTCAGCCCCCACGCATATAATGCGGGGGTGTTTGTAAAAGGCGCATTTTCACACTTGATCCAACGTCTTGGTCCTATAAAGGAGGTGGTAGCGCAGCAAACTAGGCAACCAGACTATAATGCTTTATCACTTTCACTTAGCCATAGGAGTTTGACAGTGGGGCTACGATATAGCCCCTAGGGGCACCGCGCTCACCCGAATTCGGGGCGCGTATGTGCTTGACAGAGAAACGGTCCTTCGTCAATGTGAAGGAATCCTATAGATTCTGGCGGGTCATCGAGTGGTTGACCAGTCTCACGCTATATCATGACAGTCAGTTTTCGGCTTTCTCTACTGAGGTGCTCGCCTAGCCGAACCGGGGCACAATCGCAGTAGTTCTCCTAGTGCCGCCTTAGCCGATAGAGCGGAAAGTAAGGCAGCAAAACACAGGAGCCGGGCAAACCCAACATTTGACCAAAGACATGATTCAGAGCTGATGCATATAAGGCCTAACTCGAGACGCCGAACACTCCCTAAGGTATTCGGTCCTTATGAAAACGGGCCGAATAACGCCCTTGGTAATAAGCCCCTGGTGTCCAGGTACGCGCAAAATTCTGACGTGGCCCATGCCAAAACGTCAGCCTCCTCCTTGGTTATAGCAAGAAACCAGGGGATGTGTATCAACAAGAGACAGTAAAAAAGGTTTACGCAGGGTCTTAATTTGAAAAGAATCCTTGTCACGGGTCCCTACTGCACGTCTGCGCCTGTGTCTCCGTTGTGCCGTATCCTGGAAGGGTGTAGCACGGCGTTCATCTGTAAAAGAGAGGAACTTAGTTGAAAAAGATCGTGCGATAATGTATATTATATTAAATAAACAAAGTACAATTCAAAGAATGAATAAAATTGAGCTTTATTGTCTCTTGTTGTACATGCGCGGAGCCCCTTGTGCGGGGGTATGCGGCTAGTAAGCCCTTGTATGTTTACGCCGGACTCGTCTAACCGTGTCCGGGGTCTGAACGACCTGTTTAGGTGCTTTGATTAGGGAAGCCGGTTTAGTGTGTGGCTGTCAAGGCAGTCACACAATCTTCCGCGCTCGAGGAACACTCGATATTTCCCTTTAAGGAGATGATGCCTCGTGGATCGGGCATTTTAAGTGTAAGGGATGCATAATGCGGTATTGCGTTAAAGCGGGCGAAAGCTTCGCGTCCCAGTAGTGCTTGGTAGCTACATGTAAATGGGGCGAGGTGGAAGGTTAACTTTTCGCGGCGGAAGTTGTCGGGTGAGCCGAACACAACTTCTAGCAGTAGAGAGCCCGTACAATGGGCATGTGGGCCTGGCATTACCCCTTGAAAGGAAGTGTTGCTATGGCAAATTTTGGTTGGGTCTATCCCCATTTTGCGGATTGTGTCCTAGTATAGCAGGTTTAGATCACTGCCGCCGTCCATCAGGACTTGTGTAAATTGGAGTCCGTCAATTATCAGATCTAATATCAAGGCAGTCCAGCCTGCATTCCGGATACTTCTAGAGTAATCCTGATGGTCGAAGGTGATTGGTTTTAACAACCAGTTGCGGGACTCCTCTGGGATAGGCCGTATGGCGCGTACCTCTATGGGCACCGCTCTATTTTTCCCTTTTGTCACGTGAAGTGAGTTTACTGTTTTTGGCTTCTTGTGGGAAATTCTTTTGTTTTCCGGTGCTCTGCTTGTGGGGTTCGTCATCGTCCTCGCTTGGTGTGTCGAGCCCCTTGTGTTCGGCGTTGAGTTTGCCGGACTGCTTGAAGACCCAACAATCTCTGTGGGTATGGTTTGCAGGCTTCCCGGGAGTACTGTGGATTTGGCATATCTTGTCCAAGATTTTGTTTAAGCTGGATAGCTCGTCCCTGTTATCCTTAAGGGGCAGTTTTTTATGATTCTGCCGAGAGCTTTTGAATCCGGCGTTGACCGTCGTGCTCTTCGGGCTGTTTCCCTTGGTCCGGCGCTGGTCCTTGCTGCGTCGTGGTTTCCCGTTTCCATCCCTGACTTCGGATGTATTTGGGTCGCTGGTACTGCATCTTGCCAGCCAGATATCCTCTCCCGCGCAAAAGCGGGTCATGAGGCTTGTTAATGCGGCCATTGTTCCTGGCTTTTCTTGGCCGAGGTGTCTGGCGAGCCATTCGTCTCGGACGTTGTGTTTGAAAGCTGCTAAGGCTTCGGCGTCCGGACAGTCGACTATTTGATTCAATTTAGTAAGGAATCTGTTCCAGAATTTTCGGGCTGACTCTCCGGGTTGTTGAGTTATGTGACTTAAATCGTTTGCATCCGGAGGTCAGACATAGGTCCCTTGAAAATTTTCCCGAAAAGCATCCTCGAGCTCTTCCCAACTTCCAATGGTGTTTTCAGGGAGGCTTTTGAGCCAATGCCGGGCTGGCCCTTTGAGCTTGAGGGGTAAGTATTTTATGGCGTGGAGGTCATCTCCTCTAGCCATGTGTATGTGGAGGATGTAATCCTCAATCCAGACTCCGGGGTCTGTTGTTCCGTCGTATGCCTCTATGTTTGCGGGCTTGAATCCCGCTGGAAATTCATAATCCAGAACCTCATCGGTGAAACATAGGGGGTGTGCGGCACCTCTATATTTAGGTGTACCATAATATTCAGATACTTGATGTGTTGCATTGCTTACTAGAGCTTCCTTTCTTGGCCCGTAGATAGATCTAACTGGGCTGTCTTTTTGATGCGAATCCGTGTGCGGATCGCGTGCCGGCTTGTGTGCGGCGCCGTTTGCCGCTCTATGTTTGCCATGGGGTCGTCTACCCGACCGGATGGTCTCCTTGTTTTTTGATTGTGGGGGCTCTACGGCCTCCTCATCAAATTCGGGCAGTAGTTTTCGTTTCAGGTAGCTCGTTGTTCGGCGACTATCGCTGTATTTGTTTGCGGTATTGAGTACTTTGCTCCATCTGATTCTGAGCGCATCTTCCACTGTTTTGAGCTTCCGCTTTTGCTTTTTCAGGCTGCGCGCAGTAGCGACGAGCCTTTTGTGGAGGTTCTTCTGCTCCAGCCACTTGTCCGGCGTGAGATCGTCCGGACTGTTATCTTCGCCGGGGACGGATTGTTTATCCAAATTGTCCTGTTCGGACGGTTGCGCGATGGCATGTTCGTCGTCCACTGGTTCGCCCTGCTCTATGGCTGGGTCTGTATGGCTACTGTCTTTGTCGAGGCGGGATTTTGAGCGGCCTTACGTTGCTGTTTTGACTGCTTTTTGAGGGAATGATCCCTCGTGGCGTCCCATTGTTCCTCGTCGTTGCTTCCTTTAGGTGTGTCCACCATGTATACATCGTGAGATGAGGTGGCTGTCCAGTGCCTTATAAGTGCTGATTCATGCTTATCTCCTACATCGTTGTCCATACGGTCGATGTCTTCGGAGTCGAAATCAAGACCGTCGTTTAAACTTTCGACAGTGGCTACGAAGTGGGTGGTGGGTGGGCTTTGAATTTCTTTGCCGCCCGCATCCCAACCTTGCTGACCATAATCCGGCCAGGGCTCTCCTGATAAAGAGAGAGACTTTAGCGAATTCAGGATGTCGCCAAAGGGCGAGTGCTGAAAGATGTCCGCGGTGGTAAATTCCATGATCGACGTCCAATCAGATTCGATTGGCAGGGGCGTGGAAGGTTCAGAGTCCGGAAAGGAGTCCGGCACCTTGGAGTTACGAGCTTCGCAAAGGACAGGGTTGGTGTTCGGCTCGATCGCCATAGAGATAGCAGCCCCCAAGGCGGTGTCCAGCCTCCCATCCTCGGTCGGCGCAATCGGCTCCGAGCTAAGGGTCGAAGCGAACACTGGTGCGGCCTCCAGGGCACTGTCCGGCGGCAGAGCTAGATCATGCCCATCATGACAGTGCGGCGCGCTTGGCTGTGGCTCGAACCCGTCGAAGATTAAGTCTCCGCGGACGTCAGTCGTATAGTTCAAACTTCCAAATCTAACCTGATGGCCAGGGGCGTAGCTTTCAATCTGCTCCAAATGGCCAAGCGAATTGGCCCGCAGTGCAAAGCCGCCGAATACGAAGATCTGTCCGGGAAGAAAAGTCTCACCCTGGACCGCGTCGTTGTTGATGATCGGAGGAGCCATCGGGCCTAAAGATGACGACACATCGGAACTCTCAATGAAAGCACCAATGTCGGTGTCAAAACCGGCGGATCTCGGGTAGGGGGTCCCAAACTGTGCGTCTAGGCGGATGGTAACATGAGACAAGGGATACGATGTTTTTACCCAGGTTCGGACCCTCTCGATGGAGGTAAAACCTACTCCTGCTTGATTGATATTGATGATATGGGTAGTACAAGAGTAGATCTACCACGAGATCAGAGAGGCTAAACCCTAGAAGCTAGCCTATGGTATGATTGTTGTTCGTCCTACGGACTAAAATCTCTCCGGTTTATATAGGCATCGAAGAGGGTTAGGGTTACACAGAGTCGGTTACAATGGTAGGAGATCTACATATCCGTATTGCCAAGCTTGCCTTCCACGCCAAGGAAAGTCCCATCCGGACACGGGACGAAGTCTTCAATCTTGTATCTTCATAGTCCAGGAGTCCGGCCAACGATGATAGTTCGGCTATCCGGACACACCCTAATCCAGGACTCCCTCACTTGCCTTTTGGCTTCGCCTCGAAGCCAAGTCCGAGCGCGCCTTGGACCCGGGGGCTACTGTCGGCGTTCTGGGAACCGGGGTACCCAGACTTGCCTACCTGCGGCCCATGGCGTGGCGCCATCGATGGCCTGGTACGACCCATTTTCAGCACCAACAACATAAGACCCTCACGAGGGGCCAAGCCTCGCGAGGCGGACGACACCACTTTCATGTATATTACAACTTTAGGCACCAAACTGGCCACACAGGACAAGTTAAGGCACTTGCGGTGTATTTAACTCATTAAATAACTTAGCAACTCAACTCCCCGATGCATATGTGCTTAACTTGTTGTTGCTTTGTAATATGGAGTAACATATACTAGTATTATGCATATGGTACTAGTGTATGATATTACCTCCCTAATACATAGTATCATATATTAGTATCATGTAGTACTTTATTTATATCCATGCATGGCACATACTCCCTTCGTTCCTAGATATAAGTCTTTTTAGACATTTTAAATGGACTACAACATACAAATGTATGTAGACATATTTTAGAGTGTAAATTCACTCTTTTTGCTCCGTATGTAGTCACTTGTTAGAATCTCTAAAAAGACTTAAATTTGGGAACGGAGGGAGTAGAAGCATAGCATTTATTATGATACGGTATCATGATACGATACTCAACCATCTCTTTCTTCATTTAATTCTATGACACCTCATCAAAATTGCTTAGTTGGCATGCATGATACTAACTATGATACTCCCATTACGACCAGCCTAAGCTCACTTTATTTAATGATTTAGCACCTAAACTCTTTCATACATTGGTCAACCTTTTCATTTATGTGGCTTGTCTAGTTTCACGTGCTTGACATTGGTTCTTCTTAGGGTCATCAAAGTGCTCTTTTTCCTCCTTAATTACTGCGCCATGTCTTTTTTTTTTCTTCTTATGTGGCATGCTTAGCACCTGTCCACTGTGGAGCCTTGGAGTGGGCCTGAAGAAAACACTGATGACTCATGTCATGACTTGAATTTTGAACAGTGACGAATTTTTTGTAATCCCCCTTTTAGTATTTTTTAGCGCAATCTTATAACTGTTTATGGGCCAGGCCCGCACATCTGACCCACGATGTTGTACTGAAAAGCCCTCAACAAGAAAAGCCCACAACAAACACCTGGAGGCGGGAAGCCCACGCTAGAGTCCTCGGTGGCTCAGTCACCCCATTCCTCCCGCCGCCGTCTCGGCTCCGCCGCCTCCTCTCCGAGCGCCGCCTTCCACCCCACCAAGCCGGGGCCCATGGCGTTCGCCGCGCGGAGGAGCCTCGCCTCCCGCTTCTCCCACCACCTCACCCGCCGCCTCCACCCATCCGTCCCGCATCTGCTCTCCCGCTCCAACGACGATGAGCCCCCGAGCCCCTCATCTCAGCCACAGCCACTCCCGTCATTCCGCTCCCAGCTCCCGCCCGCTTCCAGAGCAGCCCAAACCCTACACCACCTCCTCCCCTTCTCTCTCCAACACTCGGGGCTACCTCACCGCGGCTTCTCCTCCTCCGCCCCCGCTCCGGACCCACCCGGAGAGGTTGATGCTGCCGCGAGCGTCCTTGTCGACGCCGCGGAGGCGGTTGCTTCGTCGGTGCCGGCGCCGTTCCCGGGGGAGGTGGCAGCCGCCGCCGCCGACTCCTTCTTCCCCGTCGCCGCGCTGCAGTACCTCATTGACTACGTACATACCTTCACCGGTCTCAACTGGTAAGCTTCGCGATCTGTTTCTTTGGGCCGTGTGCTCGGTTTGCTCATATTCGCCTCTCATGTGGGATTTGGTCTGGTGCTCAGGTGGGCTTGTATCGCGTTAACGACGGTGCTGATCCGGACCGCGACGATACCAGTGCTGGTTAGCCAGCTGAAGTCCACCCAGAAGCTAAATGTAAAGTGCCATCCGTCTGATTCAGCGTGCATTTTCTAGCCCGTTTGTTTGCTTCATGTGCTAGTGTACGTGTGGGTCAAAACCTATGCAGATCTAAGTGTAAGGTTGCTTACAGTTGCTGAACTGTGCTGCGCTGTGCTTATTTTGTAATCTGCTGCGGGAAAATAGCGAACTAGAGATAAGTTGGTTAAACAAACACCAAAATAGACAAAAGCTGGTTGGATAAGCTGAATTATACCATAGTCCACTGGGATGCCCTAACTAGTGTCATTGGGGGAACATGTAATCACTGTCTTCCCTACATGACCAGACTGCCAGATAGACACATGAGCAGTCGAGTTGTTGTGGCTGAGTGGTGAGGTGGTTAACTACCTCTTATGTAAATATTTGTGTTTCTCTTATTGTGTGAATTACTTCTTATTCATGTACATATAGTTCCCCTGTTCAGTTCCGAATCCTGCTTTACTATGTGATTTTTGGGTGTTACCAAGTACACAATCATTGTACTCAGTCTTGAAACCTTATCTTTACCACATGAAATCATGTAGTGATGCAATGCTGGTCCCTCCTGTCCAAGCACATGCCCCTTGCACCGCGCTAATATGTCTTTTACTTTTTTTTTGTTTGTTTGTAGTTTTGACTCTTTGTAGTATTTGAAATAGGCGCATGCTAGGCACCGGTAGGCCGGATGAAATTTGGGCCGGTCGCCCGCGGCCGCTAGACGGAAACGCGTGCGCTGTCCGATTCTGCCATCCACCTCCACGCTTGCTGTAGACGCCAGGCACTCCTTGCAGCACCGCCGGCAGCTTGTAGTAGCGTGTCCCTGTATCGATGCCGTCGACATGCCCTCTTGTGCCCC
>NC_041381.1:373940292-373956453 GCF_002162155.2 Triticum dicoccoides | reverse complement strand
AGCTTGCTCCGCCGTCGCTACGGTTGCAGCTCCACCGTAGGTGGTTGTACCACCGCTGTTCAGCGGTCGCAGCTCCTGTCACCGTCGCAGCTCCCACTGTGAGCGGTTGTAGCGCCGCTAGTCGCTGGTTCCAGCAAAAACTACACTGCCATTCGAGCACTCAAAACCGTCCCAGCACCTCGAATCGTCAGTTCCAACATCCTGAATTGCCGGTTCCAGCAACCAGAGATGCCGGTTGCAGCAAATGTCGTGGCGCACGGTCGTTGCCGTCGTAGCTTGCAGGCACCACGGATGCAGCTTCTCTCCACGGGCGGTCGCCGGTCCCAGCACCGGATGTCGCCGGTCGCAACATCCTCCCCGCCCCATTCGCATCTACACCGGATGCCGGTCACATCCCCCCACTCGCCGGTTGCAGCTTCCCCAGCAACGGTTGCTGCTTCTGGCTCAGCTGGTTGCAGTTTCTAGGGGGGTGGGGGTCATGGCGGCCCAGCGCGCCGGTTGCGGCTTCCGGGGCGCTGGTCGCAGCTTCCAGGGTCTCCGGTCATGGTGGCCCAGGTGCCGGTCGCAAAAGGAGGAGGAGGGCGGCCATGCTCTCGGTAGCAGGGAGCAGGTGGGTGCTATTCTGCCTGAGAGAGAGAGAGAGATGGTGCGAGAGGAGGGGAATTGGGGGAAGAAGAGGACACACGCGAGGGGATAGGATAAGGTCGCTGTCGGTGGGCGGGGCCAATATAGGAGGCATGGCTCTCGCGCCTGGGCTCGACCAATCAAAGGTGTGCGTGCGAGGCGACTGGCCGATTCTAAACATTTACCTTTAAAATACTGCATTCCAATCAGCAAACTCTTCTATGCATCATGGAGATGCTATTTCTTATACCTGTTCATCAGCGGCTTGGCCCTGCCCCATGCTTTCTTTTCAGCCCGGAAGCTTGAACTAATTTTGAAACGCTTCATAGGGAAGTGATTACAAGACACCATTTTTCTTACTTTAAAGTAATCAATTTGATATTTTTAATTGAAAAAAATATATGTCTACATGCTTCGGGCTGGGCTGCTCCATGGTTGGGGTTGGCTTTTTTGGTAGGCTGTTTCAAGCTTGGCCCATGGTTTTAACATGTCTTATATTCATAAGATATCTTTAGCAAGTTACATGCTATGCTATCACTGTATTTAGTTTAGTTTTTTACTCTTTCAGTCTTCCGAGAATTTATTTATTTGTCGGTAGTACTTTAGTAGGTAAGGAATGATTTTCCTTCATGTAAATTCTCAGCTGATTATTTCTTTCTTTCAAACCTGTCCAATTTTCAGGCAATAAAACCAGAGATGGAAGCCATTAAGGATGCAATGGATGTGAGATATTGTGCTTTTGTTGTATAGAATATACTATGTACTGCCAACTCATGAGAGAGTGGGTCATGGAGAACAGTTATTTAACTTCTGCTAGTTAGATACTTCATGCAGCTCATGCTTTAACCTTTCAAGTTTATTTCATACAGAGTACGGATCCAAAAGCAGCGTTAGAGGGGAAGTATAAAATGACCGCACTCTTTCAAAAGTATGTAACCTTCATTAGATTATTCTTGTCTTTATTTCAATAAAAATGACAACTGATGTCTATTTTTGTGTTAAATGATCATGTTCAAAATTTTGGGAGCACCTTACTCACTATTGAACACATCGTGAAGATAGCTTTTTTTTATGTGGTGCATGATGTATTAGAAATACTGCTCTTTGGTGCAGTTACTCTAACTTTTGGTATTTTTCCTTTAGGCATGGTGTTAGTCCATTTAGTCCACTAAAAGGAATTCTAATCCAAGGGCCAATGTTCATGAGCTTTTTCTTTGCTGTGAGTCCTGCTTCTTTCTGCCCATCTGATTGTTCCATGTTATACTATCTGTTGAAGAAAATAAATGTACTATTTACCTTGGCTGTTTTTCTGATCGTAGATAAATAACATGGTTGAGAAAGTCCCTTCAATGAAAGGAGGAGGAGTATTTTGGTTTACTGATCTGACAACCCCGGATCCTCTTTACATCTGTCCTGTGTTAGCAGCACTGACCTTCTTGGCCACAGTGGAGGTATGCAGTTTGTCTGGTGTGATTGTGGTGTCATTTTTTATATACAATCCAGACCTGAATTTCCTTCCGTTTCTGTTCTATACCATCTTGCTTGCATAAGTGCATAAGCATGTATCCCTGTCAAATGGTGCATTTGTTTGTAACACTTACAAAGGCAAACAAACTCTTCATGTCTGCATCCAGTTGGTGACTCTGCTTTAATGGCACCCTTTATTTACTGAACATTCAGAATTTCTTACCGCTGATTGTGAATTTGAAAATTTTGCTGTGCTGGCTACTTTATTTTCCAGTACTGCACTCTAATATAGTGAATATATTGTGTTATGTCAGCTTAACCTGCAGGAAGGAATGGAGGGCAATTCTATGGCCGGTAAAATGAAGACATTTTCTAGAGGAATGGCACTCATGACAGTCCCATTCACAATGAATTTTGCCAAGGTATAACAATATTGAGATCTTTCACCTATGGGTATTTTCTAGAGGAGCTAGTCAAGTGTGCTAAATATATCCATTTTCACAGTATTCAACAATTTCGTCCTAATATCCTAATGGTTTCTCCTTCTCCAGGGAATTTTCTGTTACTGGGTCACGTCGAACTTGTTCTCCCTCGTTTATGGTATTGGTGAGTATGTTTCGAGTCTTTAAGAACTGAGACAACGACGATTGCTGCAAGGCATTAGGTTCTATTTGATGGTCTAATAGCTCATAACATGTGATACTTTGATTTTTTCTTTCTTTTATCAGTTATGCGTCGACCCGCTGTGAGGAAGTTGTTTAATCTTCCTGCTTGGGAAGCTCCGTCTGCACCCGCACTGAATTCAGCCTTGAATATGTTTGGTGGATCCAAGGCAGTACCTTCAGAAAAGTCACCTTTAGCACTCACGGCAGCCCAGCAATCTTCTTTGGAGAAACCTGATGCTGCCGCTCTTGGGTATCGGGTAAAAAATCTTGAAAAGAAGGGGAAATCTAGAGGCAAATCTCGGAAGCGCAGGTAAACCATGCGGCACATAGGAGCTTAATGAGAAAGAAAAAAAGCCATTTTGACCTCGTGGACGGTTGAGACTTGATTTATCCTGACATGCTGCTAAGATTTGATTTTGCACAAGGAGGCCGCCATTGTTTCTTCACATTGTGGGGTTGCTGTGGCCTTCTTCAGTGAATAAGAGCGATTTTGATATCCTATTAGTTTATACACAAATTTAATTTGAGCAAGATGCAATAATTAATCTTGGTGTTTTAGAGAGCCTGGGTGACAAAATGGGGTAAACTATGATGATCGTGTTTGTATCTTCCGTGTATGCACTTACTTGCGCTTACTGGAGTATATAGTACTCCCTCCGTTCCAAAATAGGTGACTCAACTTTATACTAACTTTAGTATAAAGTTGAGTCATCTATTTCAGAACGGAGGGAGTAGTATTTGTTGCGTCTGCCACTGTGGTTTTATGTACCAGTGACTATATTTGTTCGCCTTCCCGATGTTTTCAGACCTGACCAAAGGATCACTCCTTCCGGAATAACATGAGCGTGTGCTTTCTGTTGTTGGTAAGATATTATTGCCCTTTTTTCATAAGGGCGCTTACCTACTCTGCGATGCGCGGTATCAACACTTCCTTTCTCTACTGTCTAAAAGAACCTAACGTTCCGTCTCCAGTCTTACGTTCGTCCTGCTTCTCGTCCACCCCCACCCGACAGTTTTTTCTGGTTTTTATCTCTTTTTGGTTTTCACATCAAATCATTTTTCCTAAACCTGATCGATGTATGTTTTTTTTTGAGGGAAAGGCCTTCATGGCTAGCTTTATTAATTTAAACAAACGGCTAGCTTTATTAATTTAAACAAACGCTTACATCGTCCACAAAAAGTCCAGAAATAAAGTTGGGAGGTGCGTCCAACCACAAGTTTGGTGGATCCACGCGTCCATTATGAGCTAGCGCATGAGCAACCATATTAGCTTCACGGTTACAATGCTCTAATAAAGCCTTTCCGAAGTCGTGAAGAAGAGTTTGGCAGACGTCAAAAATGGAAGCAGCGATCATTGAATGGCCAGTATTCTTTTGAATTGCTTCCACAATGACTAAATTGTCCATCTGTACCAAGATAGAGTTGGCACCAATAGAACTGGCTAACTTGAGTCCTTCCACAAGTGCGGCTGCTTCCGCTGACACCACATCTGCCACGTGCTCGAGTTTAGCCATTGCCGCGCCCACAAACATACCGCTGCTATCTCTTATAATTGCCCGGCAAGCACCTGTATTCTCCTCTTCTGAAAATGCAGCACCAACATTAAGAATAAGTTGGCCCAGCATGGGTTTTCTTCATAGGTTCTGACAAGGGGTTGCTGCAGGTTTGCTTGCTGCTCTCACAAAATCCAGACAAAGTGCACGGATAGACTGGCTTGATCGAAAAGGAGACAGAACCACTTCCTGTCGCACAAATTGCCTTCTTCGCCACCATAGATACCAGCTGCCACAACGATTAACTCAGTTAGATCAACCGAGTCCATATATTGTGTTTGATGCGCTGGGTCGCAGAGAAATATCTCCAGTATCTCCGCCCCTGATCTGCCAGGTGTAGCCACTTGTTCTATTATTTCATACGCCTAGGCTCCTCCAAATCTCCTGGGCCTGGATACACTTGAACGCCATATGTGCAACGTCTTCCGCTTCTTTCAAGCAGAGTGGACATTGTCCTGATTGAGCTATATGCCTGTTTGCTAACACGCAGCAGCAAGGAATTGCATCATGTAAACATCTCCACAAGAACATTTTTATCTTACTTGGTACCTTTAAGCTCCAAAGTTTCTTCCACGCTGGGTGAGCCAAGGAACCACTTATTCTAGAGGGATTTGAGTTATTTGATACGTAGGTGTCCTCCCATTGCCTGTAGTAGGCAGACCGGACAGAAAAATTGCCCGACTTTGTAAGGTGCCAAGAAACAAAATCTTCCGTATCATGATGAAAGATCAGAATTTGCAAAATCCTCTCCCATCAATATGCCAAAAGTTGTCCCGTATTAGTACTTCATCCCATTCTCCAGTGACAGGATTTATAAGTTCATTTACCGTCGTCAGAACACAGTTGCCCCGGACTGTTATAATCTTCCTAGATATACTATTTGGTATCCAGCAGTCTTCCCAGATGTTTATCTTCATCCCATTGCCTACCCTCCATATGCAGCCTTTCTTGAAAGTTTGTATCCCTGCCCAAATACTCTGCCAAACATAGGACAAACCCTTTTTTAGTTCACAATTTAACAAATCACCGGAGGGGTAATATTTGGCTCTTAGGACTTTTGCACACAAAGAATCATAGTTATCAATGAGCCTCCAACATCGCTTAGCCAGCATAGCCAAATTAAAGCTACGAATGCCATGAAAATCCATGCCTCCCCAGAGTTTAGGGATGCGCATCTTCCACCAAGCAAACAATGTAATTTGCGTTGATCCTCACCATCACCCCACCAAAATGCGATATAATATTAGTGATTCCCTTACAAATTTTCTTTGGAAATTTGAATACACCCATTGCATAGTGTTGGGGATATGACTATCAGATATGACCCGCCCAGGAGGGGCCGGGTCATCCATTATGACAGTTCATCTAAATGAAGCCCAAGAGTATACTCAAGATGGCGGTTTATAGATAGGCTTGTTAAAAGGCCCAAATCCGGAGGCGGCTTAAGGCCCGTAAGTGTAAACCGCTATGTATATGTAAACTTGTATTGTAAGGCATGTAAGATAAATCACCGAGTCGGACACATTTGTATGAGTCAGTCGGGACTCTGTAGGCCGCATCATGTCAACCCATGTATATAAGGGGACGACCCGACAGCAGTTTAGGGCAAGAAATAATAACTCGAGAGCCAAGCAAAGCGTGTTTGCTCCCTGGTAATCGAAACCCTAGCAATACCACCTCAAACTGGACTAGGCCTTTACCTTCATCGCAAGGGGCCGAGCCAGTATAACTCCCCGTGTCCTTGTCCCGTTTAACCCCTTTAAGCTAACCTCGTCGCAATGGTTCCACAACTAAGTCCTTCCATGAGGACATCTGCCGTGACACTTCCATGACAATTGGCACCCACCGTGGGGCTCGCGCATGGTGGTTTTGAGTTCTTGAAGGGAAGCTTCGAAGGGATTAAGGGATACGCTGTGGGCCGGATGACCAAGAGTCGTCGCGGCAAGCTCTACATCGACGATGCAGGCTGGGGCCCCGAGGCCGGCTCAATTGAGTACGGGTACCGGGTTCCCTTCGGCGGAATACACGTCTTCATCGGCAAGATCGGCGAACCAGGCCCTGAGCCGGACATCTGCACCGACATCATCGAGACTGCTCAGCGTGCACGACCCGCCCGGGTTAAACCCGTCGTGAAGCATGCCTTTGTTGGATGTATCCATGGGGCTGAGTTTGAAGGCTTTGTGTCTGGCGGTGAGACGACCATCTACTCCGATGGTGAGTCATCCACAGGCGAAACAGATTCGATGTATCAACTGCAAGACGGACGACTTGGGGGCTGTTCCGATGGCGACAGTATTCTGGACCCCCACAAGCCGCCGAACAGAGTGGCGATTTTCATGGCTGGCATGCAGCCGGTTCTTGGTTCGACAGCCACTGCGGCGATGACTCCGAGTGCAGCGGCGGTGACGGCGGCGGGTGCTGGCGGTTCAGCGCGCCCGCCAGCTCAAGTTTTGATGGATCTGTTGGATGATCTGGCGACTCTGATGGGGGTGGAGGTAACCGCAGACAACCAGGAATAGCAGAAGGTGGATGTGGCTAAGTTGCGTGATGAGATAGCGCAAGCTAAAGAGGAATTGGCAGCAGAAAACACTAGGATGGCTGCAGAGCGGGCCGTCTTAAACGCCCAGGCCCAGCGGATTCAAGAAGATTCGTACCGGCTTATGGTGGATCAGAATGCTTCAAATGAAGTCTAGAGAAGAAAACGCCAGAGTCGTCTGCCCTCGATTTATGAGTCAAGGAACCTCTTCAACACACCCAGAATGGGGGCTAGTAACCCGCCAATGATAGACCATGCACTTGAGGCGCCAAGGGATGGGGCGACGGGTCAGCCGCGCATAGCAGGTTCTTCGCATATGAACAACACCCTGCCTCAACACGTAATGATGCCACCGGGTCATTACTCCACCCCTCTAGACAATATGATTGCTGCAGCTACGCGATTGGCGGCTCTGCCAGTCGAGGGAGAGACTCCAATGGCAGTTGAAACCCGAAGGGCCAGGGAGCTTCTTTAAACGGCTTTGGTACAATAGCAGGCTTATTCCTATAGTCGTGACCGGATTCATTCGACCCCTCGTCCGAGCCGGAGCTACAACCGACACATTGACTCGCCAGCGGTTTCGAGTACTGAGCGGCATCGTAACCAACCTCATGGACATGACCCAGCGTGCAATGGTGCCAATGCACATGATTTGGTGGACCAGGGCAGAATGCGTCGGGAGGCCGAGCTGGCGGCTCACCAGCATGCCGGTTTGCCCAACGGCTTCAGTTGAGGCAGGTGTAACTTCTAGAGCTTTCAGTGTGCTGTGTCTAACGGCGACTCTACGGAACGAGCGTTTTCCCAAGGACTTTAAAGGCCCTCGCAAGGTGCCCAATTACACAGCAGACAACCCCCAGAGGCTTGGGTGGGGAGTTATGAGATGGCTATGGAGATGCTGGATGTTAGCGAGGTTGCATAGGCTAAGTACTTCACCATGATGCTGGAAGGGACGACTCGTACCTGGTTGAAGGGGCTGCTGGCTAACTCCATTGGGTCATGGGCAGAGCTGAAAGCCCTATTTATTCAGAATTTCAAAGATACATGCAAGCAACCTATGTCGATCGTGGATTTGGTTTCTTGTGTCCAAGCTGAGGGCAAGTCAACGACCAGCTGGGTGCGCCGGGTCTCGACTATTATACATTCTTCAGATAACATCAACGTCGGCTCAGCGGTTCTAATGCTGGAGAAGAATTGTCGTTTTATTCCACTCAAGCAAAAACTTGGGCGGCTTAAGCGTCATTGCAACGACATGGGGGAGCTTATGACGGATATTGTTAAGTATGCTGACTCTGATGGTACCAAGGACCCCGACTCTGAGGATGAAAGATCGGAAAAGGGAAAGAAGAGTAGCGACATGAAGGGACAACAATACAATCCTACCAATCAAGGCGGCAATGGTAAGCGCAAGGCTGATGATTTTGTGGCTAACACCGGTGTGTGCAATTATAGCCAGCGTCGTAAGGGACCACTGGTTCAAGGGACCAGGTTTGACCTTGATGCAGTGTTAAATCAGCCATGTCCAAAACACGAAACAGATCAGAAGCCAGCTACCCATCTGTGGAAAGATTGCAGCATAATGAGAAGCTTTAGGGAGTCCATCCAACGCAACCACGGCCCGAACGGCGGTTCGGGATCCGACTCTCGTGGTCCGGGTTAAGGAGGCGGCGGTTCAAATTCTGGGTTTCAGGGCTACGGTAACCAGGGCGGCTACAGCCAACAGAATAATCAGGGAAATCAGCAGCAGCAGTAGTCTGGTTATCAGAGCAACCCGAAGCAGTTGAATAGTAGACAATACCACGTTTTCACCACTAGCTTATGTAAGCGGGATCAGAAGCTTCATAAGAGGGCAGTCAATGCTGTTGAGCCGGCAGTACCACGTTACTTGCGGTGGTCAGAGCACAGTGTGGAGTCGCGAGGATCACCCACCCCGGGTTGATAATCCGGGTCAGCTGGCTCTAGTGGTGGCGCCTCAAGTTGGGGGCTAAAAATTCACTAAGGTACTCATGGACGGGGGCAGCAACATTAACACACTTTATTATGAGACCTTCCGTCGCATGGGACTGACTGATAAAAATCTTAAGCCGTCAAACACCATGTTCCATGGCGTGGTACCGGGTAAGTCAGCCTATCCAGTGTGTAAGATATCTTTGGAAGTTGCTTTCGGAGATGAGCATGACTCCAGGTTTGAGACTTTAACCTTCGAAATGGTCAAGATCAAAAGCCCTTATCATGCTCTGTTTGGGCGGCCGGCTTATGCTAAGTTCATGGCGAGGCCTTGTTATGTTTACTTATAGCTTAAGAGGCCGGGTTACAAGGGCACCATCATTGTGCATGGGAGTCGCAAGGTGGCCTTGGAGTGTGAAGAAGGAGATGTTGCCTATGTTGAATCAGTTTGTGCAGCAGAGGAGCAGAAATTTTACAAGGATAATGTTGACCCGGCAGACATGACATCCTTGAAGAATCCAACCACAGAGCATGATCCTTTGCTCAAGTTTAAGTCAGCGGACGACACTAAAATGATTGATTTTGTCCCTGGCGACTCATCTAAGCAGTTTAGCATCAGTGCTAATCTGGATCCAAAATAGGAAAGCGCGCTCATCGAGTTCATCCATGAGAACCGGGACATCTTTGCATGGAAGCCTTCAGACATGCCGGGTGTACCGAGGGAACTCGCTGAGCACACTCTTAATATTGGCCCGAAGTTTAAGCCGGTCAACAGTTTCTTCGTCGATTTAACGAGGAGCGGCAGAAGGCCGTTGGTGAAGAGGTGGCCCGGCTCTTGGCGGCCGGGTTTATTGTTGAAGTGTTTCATCCTGAGTGGATGGCTAACCCGGTGCTGGTGCTTAAGAAGAATGGCACTTGGCAGATGTGTGTGGATTACACGGACTTAAACAAGGCTTGTCCGGCTGATCCGTTTGCTCTCCCTCATATTGATCAAATCATTGATGCTACGGCGGGTTGTGAGTGTTTGAGTTTTTTGGACGCTTATTATGGTTATCATCAGATCAAGATGGCAGTTAAGGACCAGGAGAAAACAACTTTCATTACTCCTTTTGGAGCCTCTGCTATGTGTCTATGCCTTTTGGGCTTAAGAGTGCCCAGGCGTCTTATCAGTGGTGTGTGTAGAATTGCCTTCACAATTAGATCGGGCGTAATGTTCATGCTTATGTGGACGACACTATGGTCAAATCCAGAAAGAAGGAGACCCTGATTGATGATTTGAAGGAGACATTTGATAATCTCCGGGTCTACAAGATGATGCTTAACCCGGCCAAGTGTGTCTTTAGTGTACTAGCAGGCAAGCTCTTGGGATTTCTGGTTTCTAACAGAGGCATTGAGGCTAACCCGGAGAAGATCAAAGCCATTACTTCATTGGCTAAGCCGACGTGTGTCAATGATATTCAGCGTCTGGCGGGTCGTATTGCAGCTCTAAGCCGGTTCATAAGCCGGTTAGGTGAGAAGGCTATTCCTCTTTATCAGATGATGAAGAAGACAGATCATTTTGTTTGGAGTGACGCTGCTAATCAAGCATTTGAGGATCTGAAGAAATAGTTGGCTGAGCCGCCCGTGCTTGTCGCCCCTATTGATAAGGAGCCTCTATTGTTATATGTGGCTCCTAATAGTCGGGCAGTCAGTGTAGCTATTGTGGTAGAAAGAAAAGAGGCAGGCAAGGAATATCCGGTTCAACGGCCGGTTTACTACATCAGTGAGGTACTTATTGAGTCCAAGCAGAGATATCCACACTGATAGATGCTTGTATATGGGGTTTGCATGGCAAGTCGAAAGCTCAAGCAATATTTCCAGGGTCATCCCATTACTATGGTTAGCTCTGCTCCTTTAGGAGACATCATCCAGAACAGGGAAGCCACATGCCAGGTTGCTAAATGGGCCATTGAGCTTGGACCTCATGGTTTAAAATATGTGCCTCGTATGGCCATCAAGTCCCAAGCACTTGTGGATTTCATCAATGATTGGACAGAGTTGCAGGCACCTGAGGAAAAGTCAGATAACACATATTGGACTATTCACTTCGATGGATCCAGGAAGTTGGAGGGCTCGGGGGCTGGAGTTGTTTTGACTTCCCCACGAGGTGATAAACTTTCTTATGTTCTCCGGCTAATGTTCCCTTGTACTAACAATGCAGCTGAGTATGAGGCCTTGCTCCATGGTCTTCGGATGGCTAAAGAGATGAATTTAAGCCAGGCGAGGTGTTTTTGTGATTCAGATCTGGTAGCTCAACAAGTCTCTGGCACCTGGGATTCTAAGGATCCACTCATGGCGGCTTATCACCGAGAGGTTGATGCTATTGCGGGTCATTTCAAGGGTTATCAGGTTGAGCACATTGATCATAGGAAGAATGAGGCGGCTGATACTTTAAGCCGGTTGGGGTCTCAGTGTAAGCCGGTGCCACCTAACATGTTCCTGGATATTCTGCTTAACCCTTCTGTCAAATTGCCTACAGAGGAGGATCTTGCTGTCCCTGACCCGGAAGCACAATTGTTGGAGGCTCTTCATGCTATCCCTGATTCGACGGTTCCATATTTGGCTTACATGACCCGGGGTGAGTTGCCAGAGGATGAGATCTTGGCCATACAGATAACCCGGCAGTCTAAGTCAATGACAATTGTCAATGGGGAGTTGCACCATTGCAGTGTCACAAGGGCATTTCAGCGTTGCGTTTCTCCTGAGGAAGGCCTTGAGATTTTATGGGAGATTCATGAAGGAGATTGTGGTCATCATGCCGGCTCTAAATCTCTTGTAGCCAAGGCTTTCCGTCATGGGTTCTATTGGTTGACGGCTCATGCTGATGCTGAGGATTTGGTAAGCAAATGTGATAGTTGTCAGAAATTTTCACGACGAGCTCATGTACCGGCTCAAGAATTGAGGATGATTCCAATCACTTGGCCGTTTGCGACTTGGGGGCTTGATATGGTTGGGCCTTTCAAGAGGTCCAAGGATAAGAAGACCCACCTTTTGGTGGCGGTTGATAAGTTCATTAAATGGGTTGAAGCAGAGCCGGTCAGTAAGTGTGATGCGGCAACAACAATTCAATTCATTAAGAAGGTGATTTTCTGTTTTGGCTTTCCACACAACATTATAACAGATAATGGCACTAATCTCTCTAAAGGTGCTATGAGAGAGTTCTGTCTACGAGAGCATATCCAGCTTGACGTTTCGTCCGTGGCTCACCCTCAGTCTAATGGTCAAGCGGAACGAGCTAATCAGGAGATTCTGCGAGGCATCAAGCCCCGGCTTATGGTTCCTTTGCAGAGAACGCCGGGTTGTTGGGTGGAAGAGTTACCCTCGGTATTATTGAATATCAATACAACCCCCAACAGATCTACGGGTTACACACCTTTCTTCATGGTTTATGGAGCAGAGGCGGTTCTCCTAGTGACATCCGTCACGATTCACCCCAGGTGGTGGCTTACGCTGAAGCTGACAATGAAAAGGTACGTCAAGAGGCGCTTGACCTGTTAGATGAGGAGCGTGACCTCGCGGTGGCTCGTTCGTCGATTTACTAGCAAGATCTACGTCGTTATCACATCCGTCGGGTCAAAACCAGAACCTTTCAAGAAAGCAATTTAGTGCTCCGGCTCATCCAGGATCAAACACATATGCATAAGCTCTCGCCACCCTGGGAAGGACCTTTTGTGGTCAGCAAGAATCTGCATAATGGGTCATATTATCTTATCGACGTTCGAGAACACAAGGATTCATGCAAGTCGGAGGAGGAGACCCATCGGCCGTGGAATATTGCTCATCTTCGACCCTACTATACTTGAGCCAGTGGCTCTCATGATGTACATAGTTACCTGATGTATATATTATAAGCAGTATAATAAAGCCGACATCCCTGATAATTCAGGGCCTCTGTCGTTTCACTTCCTTGAAGCTGAGTCTTTATCATCATAAGAGGCTCGACGCCCAAACCTCAGGGACCAAAGAGAGTTGGATGCACAACACTGCTCAAACATAGGTCCCTGATGAGCATGATTTGTCAGTATGTCACTTGGGGGCTTCCTGTTCAAACATAGGCATATTCGACCAAAGAGAACATAACGTTACTACCCTCTTGACCAGGTTTGTCCAAACATAGGCGTATTCGACCAAAGAGGACATAACCTTTCCGGGTCATCCTACCTGTAGCCAGTTGCTTCAACTCCATCGGGTAATCCTGATTGACCCGTCGAACTCTTAATGATCAATCTTTACGGCGTATTCGACCAAGATCTGAGCTTATTAAGGTTCAAACGGCGGCTTGTCACGTGAGAGCACGGCTTACATATAGTCAGGATAGATCCAGGCTTCATAAGCCGCCTTCCTTGAAACTTGGATAAATCGGCCCATGATGTATGTTGTTACTCTGGCCCCGTGTACTCCTGATAAGTCTTTGAGCAAGACCAGACTTTATCTAGGGTTCAAATGTCGATTGGGTACTGTGAGTCAGGCTCACGGAACGCACGAACAATCCAGTGGCTTCAGCTAGTTTCATTGAAGAAGATACTTTGGCTTTGCAGCCTACAAAAGCCTTGAATTTCTTTTGATTTCTTATTCTATGATTTCTTTTTTGCCTTTTGTTTTTTTACAAGTCGGGCCCAGCTGCCCTACTTATGGCTCATATTTGAAGCATCTTTTGGGTCTCTACAACCCGCCAGGATGGCAGACTCTAAGTCGCCAGAGGATAATAATCTTGTGTTTTAGAGTCATTGCTCTAAAAACTCTAGCTGCATGGAGCTGATAAGCTGGCAGTCTAAATATACACCACAGGAATCGGTTTTCAAACCGGGTTATATTATTCAAATCTTTAATAGCCAACATGGCTGGATTTCTATTATGGTTATCAATAACCAATATTACGATTGAGGTTTTCAAAGTCGCTTCAGCGCAATGGATATTATTTTATCAATGGATATAATTTATTCTACAATGGAAGAAATAGTCCCGAGTCGCTGCAGGCTTACGACCCGACACTTGGGGGCTACATTATTCAAGTTGAGCTTACATCAAATATGCAAGTCCCATGACACTGCCAGCATGCACCATGGCACTTGGGGGCTAATGCAAAGTCATTTTTTGCTCACCTTATTGAAGACCCGACTCATCACATTGTAATGAGCCGGCCCTTGGAGGCTACCAATTGCTCCTGTCAAAAGTTCAAGTTCTACCGCCTCTAACTGCATAAGGTTGCTCAACCGGCAGTCTAAGCATAAAGCCACAGGTATGATATTTTATGTTAAACATTACGGTCAGACCAGCCCTGGTTTTGGACTATTTGTCCCCAGTGGCTTCAATGGGATATCATGACCCGCCCGGCGGTAAGCCGCCAGGGCACTTGTGCTTTCTTTGTGTGCAGGGTAATGATAAACCAACTCTACATCAATCAATGCTAAGCATAAAGTGATGTTTCTTTAACCAACGGACCAGCAGTGTTGCACAAAAACAGAAACGTGCACGATGGCACAACAGATTCAAGTTTTCACTACCCTATTACATGGTTGTATGGGCCGAATGAGATCAAGTTTTTCAATGATCAAATATATAAACCTCCAGGAGGTTCAATCTTCTTGGCCTTGTGGATTGGAGGCCTCTGGTTCATCCCTTTCCGGTTCTTCATCTTCTTCCGCCGTCTGAAAGTTTGGTGATGACCAATTGATACCAGATAAAGCTTGAAATTCAGCTTCATCATCTATAAGATCAGACGACTCAACTTCAGGGGCAAAAGTGTGCTTACGAATTGGGGGGATTAAGTCCATCACTCTATAAGCCGGGGTCGGCATCTTCTGATTCTTCTAGTTATAAGCCGGATGGTACTTCGCAAGATCATAATCATTGGCAGTCAGAGTCGCCATTGGACGTATTTCCTTTACGCAAGCTGAGAAGTCCTTATGATCAAATGGAGTGCCATATTCCTTTAAGCTTGGATATCCAGTGGCTACCTCAGACGGGTCAAGCTCTGGTACCCACCTTGGCCCGGCTCAAAGCCGTCACGGCGCCGGCTCTTGTAGACGATCGCTTCATCTCCTCAAACCTAGCAGGCAGCACAGAAAGCTTTTTCAACACATCTATCAACAGAGTAGGTGCCTGGTTCGTTGGAGAAATTGCGGCCAATGAACTGTGACGCTCAGATAATTAGCTACAGTAATCCCACGTTAATGATGCCACGTCACCACAGTTAGAGTTGCTAATCTTGCGCTAGTTCGAAATCGATTCGAATTCAAGTTCAAAATCTTGCAAACAATAGAAGTTTTCAAATATTAAAACTAAAATGTTCAGAGTGAGCCAAATAATGCATAGGTAGTAATGGTGGAGAAACCACATTGTTACAAAAGGTTTAAATGCACTTAGGTAATTAAAACAGTAGTTAAAACTTTTAAATAAATACATATCGGATTATGTTAAATATTAAAATATTTTTTTTGGGTTAATAATTACTATGACAGTAGTATAATTATAAATGCAAGTTTAGGTACTAGTGATAATTTTTATAAAACAAAAACTAAGAGGAAACAAAAAAATAGAAAAGAATAATAACTAAAAAAGAAAAGAACAAAACAAAGAACAAAAATAAAGAGCAAGACCCCCTGGCCTCTGGGCCGCTAGGCCAGCCCACGACCCACCCCACTCTCTCTGGCCTAAAAGGCCACTCCCCCCGACCCCAAACCCTAAATCCCCCCCACTCCCCCACGATCCCCTTGTCTCCCTCACCCGCCGCCACCACACAACACACACACGCACGCACGCATTGTGCCGGTGTGACGCCCGGATAATCAAGCTACAATCAACCTCTACTAATGATGCCATGTCACCTCGATTACTGTTGCTAACCTCACATTAGGTCAAAACGTTTCAAAATCAAATTTGAATTTTTGACAAAAAATAAAAGTTTTCAAAAATCAAAACTAAAATGTTCGGGTTGTGACCAATAATGCATAGGTAATTATGGTGGAGAAGCCACATTTTTATAAAATAATTAAATGCACTAAGATATTTAAAACAATAGCTAAAATCAGTAATGAAATGCCTTTTAAGATTTATAAAATATTAAGCTATCTTATTTAGTTGCCCAAACTTATATGGCAGTAATATATTTATTTAGACAAAATTAGGGACTACTTTTATAATCTATAAAACTAAAATAAAAGAGAAACTAGAAATAAAACAGAAAAGGAAAAGACAATACAAACCAAAAATAAATAAAAATAAAACAAAGGCGCCCCTACTGGGCCAACCGGCCCAACTCATAGGCCAGGCCGGCCCACCTGGCCCAGCCGGCTGACCCACCCCACTCCCTTATCCCCTCACACCCGCTAAC
>NC_041381.1:373873249-373940065 GCF_002162155.2 Triticum dicoccoides | reverse complement strand
CACGGTCGCGCCCGAGCCCGACGCGCTCCCGCCGCACGACGCTGACGCCGGAGCCGCACCTCGCTGATGCCGGAGCCGCACCTCGCTGGACCGCCCCGCCATTGCCAACGTCGCCTCGACCTCGTCTCCTCCCCACCGTGTATCGTCCCCATCCTCCTCCTCGTCGGACTCCATCGTCGCCGTCCACTCTGTCGACGCCGTTGTCCCCGTCGTCCTCCGTGAGCCCCGCTGCCCTTGACCCTGTGAACCCCGGTGAGGCCCCGGGCCTCCCCCTCTCCTCCTTCTTCCCCTCTCCTCGTGTGCGACGCACCCACGCACAGTTGCGGTGCCCCTGGCCGCTGTTGTGTCGCTGCTCTCCTGCTGCAACTGCCGACCTGGCTCCCCCTCGTCGCATCGGTCGCGCCCGGCCGTTTCTACCCGCGACCACCGGGCCTCCACGTCCCGCACTGGCACCGTCATCGCGTCCGGCAACACCCGCGCGCAACCATGGGCGCCCAGCCACCCGCCTAAGCTTCCCCGGCTCTGCACGCGCCCGCGCGCCACCGAACCTCCCCGTCACTCGCCGCTTCCCCCGTGGTGCCGTTCGGGTCCGTCCTGCTCGGCCTCCGCCTCCCTGTCGCCGGCCCCGCCTCGGGCTACCGTGCCCGCTGTCGCCCAGGCTCGGCCTTCACTCGGGCGCCCGCACGCCCCAGCGACCGAGCGGGCTGGTGCCCGCACCCGTTTGCCAGCACCCTTTGGGCCATTGACAACGGGGCCCCACCCCTGGAACTTTTTATTAAGAAAAAAAGAAGAGAAGAAAAAGAATTTTAAAAAAAATACTAAATACAAATATTAATTAATTAACTAAATTAATTAACTTAGTTAATCCTGATTAGAATAACCTAATCATTAGTTAACTTAATTAAACCCTGATTAGCCTAATCCGTCAATGACATGGGAGGCCCACCCCCTATTGTCCAGTCAAACATTGACTGGTCAACTGGGTCCCCCTGGCCCACATGTCAGCCCCTGTGTAAATTGCTGTGTACACAGAGCTGGGTACATTTAGAAATTTCCCTTTTATTTTCGAGTTAAAATAAATCCTGGAAATTTAGAAAATCATTTAAACTTATAAAAATCATATAAAATAATCCGTAACTCAGATGAAAATACTTTGTACATGAAAGTTGCTCAGAACAACGAGATGAATCCGAATACGCAACCTGTTTGCCAGCCACACGTCCCTAGCATAGCGAACCTGCAACATTTCACCTCCGGTTCATTTGTCCGAAAACGCGAAACACCAGGGATACTTTCTCGGATGTTTCCCCACTTCACGGGTATCACCTACTACTGGGTTAGGTCACTTCTAGCACCGCGTATTGCCATATTACACATTGTGATGCTTTGATTACTCTGTTATTTATTGTGTTCCCCCTTTGTTACTTCTTTCCGGTTGACCCCGAGACTGCCGGCGATCCCAGTTCGACTACGGTGTTGACGGCTCCTCCTTGCCAGAGCAACCAGGCAAGCCCCCCCTTTGATCACAAGTTATCGCCTATTCTTCACTCTACAGCTTGCATTAGAGTAGTGTAGCATGTTACTGTTCGGTTACTCCTATTCTGTTGCATAGCCTGTCATTGTTGCTACAGTCATTGATACCTTACCCGCAATCCTAAATGCCTAGTATAGGATGCTAGTTTATCATCATTGGCCCTACATTCTTATTAGTCTGCCTTGCTATACTATCGGGCAGTGATCACTCGGGAGGTGATCACGGGTATATCCTATACATATATACATACTATACAGATGGTGACTAAAGTCGGGTCAGCTCATTGAGTACCCGCACGTGATTCCGATGTGGGGGCTGGAAGGACAGGTAGCTCCATCCCGGTAGAGGTGGGCCTGGGTTCCCGACGCCCCCCGACTGTTACTTTGTGGCGGAGCGACAGGGCAGGTTGAGACCACGTAGGCGAGAGGTGGGCCTGGCCCTGGTCGGCGTTCGCGGTTACTTCATAATAACACGCTTAATGAGATCTTGGTATTTGATCTAAGTCTGGCCACTGGCCTATATGCACTAACCAACTACGCGGGAACAGTTATGGGCACTCGATGTCGTGGTATCAGCCGAAGCCTTCGTGACGTCAGCGACTGAGCGGCGCGCGCCAGATTGGACCGTTAGCCTGCTCTTGTATTAAGGGGGCTTGGTCTGCTTCCAGTCGCCCTCGCAACGTGCAGGTGTGCAATGGGCGATGGGCCCAGACCCCTACGTGCATAGGATTTAGACCAGCGTGCTGACCTCTCTGTTGTGCCTAGGTGGGGCTGCGATGTGTTGATCTCCCGAGGCCGGGCATGATCCAGGAAAGTGTGTCCGGCCAAAGGGGATCGAGCGTGTTGGGTTATGTGGTGCACCCCTGCAGGGAAGTTTATCTATTCGAATAGCCGTGTCCCTCGGTAAAAGGACGACCCGGAGTTGTACCTTGACCTTATGACAACTAGAACTGGATAATTAATAAAACACACCCAGACAAGTTCCAGAGACATCCCGGTGATCACTTTCCCATAGGGCGACGAGGGGAGGATCGCCGGGTAGGATTATGCTATGCGATGCTACTTGGAGGACTTCAATCTATTCTCTTCTACATGCTGCAAGACGGAGGCTGCCAAAAGCGTAGTCTTCGATAGGACTAGCTATCCCCCTCTTATTCTGGCATTCTGTAGTTCAGTCCATCGATATTGCCTCTTTACACATATACCCATGCATATGTAGTGTAGATCCTTGCTTGCGAGTACTTTGGATGAGTACTCACGGTTGCTTTGCTCCCTCTTTCCCTCCTGTTTCCTCTTCTTCTCGGATGCCGCAACCAGACGTTGGAGCCCAGGATCCAGACGCCACCGTCGACGACGACTCCTACTACACTGGAGGTGCCTACTACTACGTGCAGGCCGCTGACGGCGACCAGGAGTAGTTAGGAGGATCCCAGGCAGGAGGCATGCGCCTCTTTCGATCTGTATCCCAGTTTGTGCTAGCCATCTTATGGAAACTTGTTTAACTTATGTCTGTACTTAGATATTGTTGCTTTCGCTGACTCGTTTATGTCCGAGCACTTGTATTCGAGCCCTCGAGGCCCCTGGCTTGTAATATGATGCTTGTATGACTTATTTTACTTTTAGAGTTGTGTTGTGATATCTTCCCATGAGTCCCTGATCTCGATCGTACACATTTGCGTGCATGATTAGTGTACGATTGAATCGGGGGCGTCACAAGTTGGTATCAGAGCCGACTGCTTGTAGGAATCCCCCTTCCAAACTCCTTGGTCGAAGTTGAGTCTAGTCACTGCAAAACTTTTACTAACATGGCTGTGCGGCCCATGGGCCCACGTCGCCATTGGGTGGTACTAGGATCTTTACTCCTCGATCTATACTCTGGGACTCTGAACTCTTTTCTATTCAGGTTTAAATGGTTTTACTAACTCTAACATTAGGATCTCGTGACCACTTCCTCCCGGAGAGCCCCTTAGTACAGATGATCGCCTGCTGCACGAGAAGATTCCGAAGATACTTTATAGTGTTCTCTCAAGACTTTGTGTCATCGCTTTTTGCATTCCCTACCACTATTATATCCTGAGGGATAACTGCATACACTTGCCAATCTTACGTTCAACCCCATTGATCTTGTTAATACAAGATGCCTCGAACTGCTCTTCATTATCCCGAGAATCCTTTGAGCTTACCGCCTTGTAGTTCTTGCCCCATGAATACCCCTACGAATAATTTTCCCACACTTATCGAGTATCCGCTCATCCCCAGTTGATTCATGTATTTCAGAAAGGTCTTCGAAATACTATTCGATCTTCCGAAAATCCTCAGCAGCTTATTACCCTTGAAATTCTCGCTTGCTGCATTATGGTTAATCCCATAAGTAATCTTATTGGCATCCTTTGTCACTATCATTTTGAGTCCATTGATTCAATAAGTTGTGAATGCTCGCGATCCTCAACCAGATCCTAGAATTCATCCTTCAGACTCAGACGTCATTCCGGACATGAGTTGGTTCTCAGCAATTCAAATCTTTATTGATTGTCCAACTAAGTGTTTTCAACTTATCCATCCTCGATCAGAGCGTCTGCTTCTGATCCTTCATTTTGGAAACCACAATCTCTTTCTATTTAAGCATCAGACTAATCAGGTGATTCTTGAATCTGATGCCTCTGCATTCTTTCTTCCTCTGAGTGAGTACCGATACTCACATCAGCTCCGTTGTGGATCACCCGATCCATTGTTGGATTTTTATTCGACAGTGTCCTTCATATTTAATCACCTTGTGAGATCCCCCTGATACATAATGCCTTTGGTACATTGTATCCTCTGCTTGACCAACCATGCTTTGCTTTCGAGCTTGTGTATTTACTTTTGAAACTTGTGGTATATGTTACTAAGATGCCCGATGGGTCGAACCTATGCCTTCCCCTAATCCGTGAGAACCCAAAATTTTTCACAAGTCATACTCTTCCGGTGTTCTACCAGATAAAATTCCAACACTAGAGTTATATCAAAGCGAGAGGTGAATGAAATGATATGCATTAAAGAAGTGGGAGTCGGCCTTGAACTTTGTGTTCATGCCCATGAAAATGATGTAGACCGTCTCGGAAGCTTCTTGCAAAATGATTATCCAGCTGTATGATTCTTTCGGTATTCTTGAAATTGATTCCTTACAGTTATGGTTCTGACCATGCTGTCCTGATCTGATATATCTGATGGGAATCCATTCCAGTGCCTCGTCTATTTTTGTCAATGTTGAAGTATCTCAATGTCATAGGTCAATGACCCGGTTCTACTTCTATCATGTTCCACCTTCGAGTATTACCCCCTGGTATCTCGAGATTATCATGGAACTGCATAACTTCTTATGAGTTCTTCATCAAGTACTACATTCTCACTGATTCCAATTTTGCACGAGCTTCGAGTTATTAAACACTCAAAGACACCGATAACTGAACTGAGTTCGCACTGCAGTTCAACAACTCTTAGTAATCTTTCTTGCGTATGAGTTTGTACCCGATCACGCCACTCATAGCCTGTTTGGCTATATCATTGTCATGATGATTTTAGTGGTGCTACCTGGTCCTTATTCTCGGAGCACCACTTTCGATGATGAGCTAAGCTTACGTCGATTTTCCTTGTCATATCATTTCGCCTTGAACAGCAAGCTTGATTTCGAGTTTGTGTCGTACTCGTGGTTCCAATAACCTTTTGCTTCATCATTCCTTTGACTTGATGTCGTCGCCGATTGATTACATCTTCATGAATTCTCTTGACAAATGTGTCATGATCATCATCAACATTTTGATGCTCTTCCAAGATATCTATTGAATTCTTCATGGGAAATACCATCCTTGTCCCTTAGTAAATTGTGTTGTCATCGACTACTTCCTTACCTTCTTTCCAACACAAACTTGTTTGTGTTGTGGTTGTACCTTGAGTTCCTGGCTATCCAACTTGTCTTATGTCCTACCCTGAAGTATTACCATCTTTTATGACAAGAATGTCGTGAGAATTTCACCACCTCTAGAGAATTCTTGATACAGGTGATACCTTCTGCCATATCCGTTCATTCCTTGGTCCCCGTGTTATTTTTAAACAGGAAAACCGAGAATCGAACTATGATGTGCGACTTCAAAACTTCTAGCAACCCTATTGCTTCGAAGTTAATGGTCATTTTTTCATTCTTAGACCATTGGTCATCGAACCACCATTCTAACATTGATCATGCTACTTAAGCCCATATTTCGGGTGCACCTTTCAACCAATGTTTAACTGTGTATGTTTTCCTCGAGCATACATCATTATATCATTTGACCTGACAAATTGATACGTCTCCGTCGTATCTATAATTTTTGATTGTTCCATGCCAATATTATTCACTTTCATATACTTTTTGGCAACTTTTTATATTATTTTTGGGACTAACATATTGATCCAATGCCCAGTGTCAGTTCCTGTCTGTTGCATGTTTTTTGTTTCGCAGAAACCCAATATCAAACGGAGTCCAAACGGGGAAAAACGGACGGGGATTTTTTTTGGAATATTTATGATTTTTGGGAAGTAAAATCAACGCGAAACGGTATCCGAGGTGGGCACGAGGTAGGGGGGCGCGCCCTACCCCCCAAGCGCGCCCCTGTCCCTCATGGTCCACCCGTAAGGCGGTTGACGCTCTTCTTTTGGCGCAAGAAAGATAATTTTACGAGAAAGATCTGGGCGAAAGGTTCACCCCAATCGGAGTTACGGATCTCCAGATATAAAGGAAATGGTGAAGGGGTAGAATCAGAGAACGCAGAAACAGAGAGATAGATCCAATCTCGGAGGGGCTCTCACCCCTCCCAAGCCATGGGAGCCAAGGACCAGAGAGGAAACCCTTCTCCCATCTAGGGAGAAGGTCAAGGAAGAATAAGAAGAAGGGGGGCTCTCTCCCCCTTGCTTCCGATGGCGCCGGAACGCCACCGGGGGCCATCATCATCAACGCGATCTTCACCAACACCGCCATCATCTTCACCAACATCTCCATCACCTTCCCCCATCTATATCCAGCGGTCCACTCTCCCGCAACCCGCTGTACCCTCTACTTGAACATGGTGGTTTATGCTTCATATTATTTTCCAATGATGTGTTGTCATCTTATGATGTCTGAGTAGATTTCTATTTTCCTATCGATGATTGATGAATTGCTATGATTGGTTTGAGTTGCATGTTTTATTATTGGTGTTGTCCTATGGTGCCCTCTGTGTCACGCAAGCATGAGGGATTCCCGCTGTAGGGTTTGCAATATGTTTATGATTTGCTTATGGTGGGTGGTGTGAGTGACAGAAGCACAGACCCGAGTAAGTAGGTTGTTTGCGTATGGGATAAAGGGGACTTGATGCTTTAATGCTATGGTTGGGTTTTACCTTAATGAATCTTTAGTAGTTGCGGATGCTTGCTAGAGTTCCAATCATAAGTGCATATGATCCAAGTAGAGAAAGTATGTTAGCTTATGCCTCTCCCTCAAATAGAATTGCAATAGCGATTACCGGTCTAGTAATATAGTCAGTTGCCTAGGGATAATTCCACAACTCCTACCACCACTTTTTCACACTCGCCATATTTACTTTAGTTGTGTTATTATCTAAACATCCCCTAGTTTCATTTAGGTGCTCTTTATTATCTTGCAAACCTATCCTATCACACCTTCAAAGTACTTCTAGTTTCATACTTGTTCTAGGTAAAGCAAACGTCAAGCGTGCGTAGAGTTGTATCGGTGGTCGATAGAACTTGAGGGAATATTTGTTCTACCTTTAGCTCCTCATTGGGTTCGACACTCTTACTTATCGAAAACTGTTGCAACCCCCTATACTTGTGGGTTATCAAGACCTTTTTCTGGCGCCATTGCCGGGGAGTCATAGCGTGGGGTGAATATTCTCGTGTGTGCTTGTTTGCTTTATCACTAAGTAATTTTTATTTGCTGTTCTTAGTTGTTCTCTATCTTTAGTTATGGGTAGGAAACGCAAAATACCAAAAAAAATAGTTGTACCTACTGCTCCAATGGTTGAAGAACCACTCAAAATCTATCACACTACTGAAGCTTTTTACTTGGATCATCTTTGATCCCTATGTGCTCGTGCTGAAACCCCAACTAGCTTAGTTGAGGGCAAATCTTTAGATGAGCATGCTTGTTATGTGCGACACCATATATCTGAAAAAGGGAAACTATTATGGGATCAAATTCAACGTTTGCAATGCTATGCTTGGAATTTATGTGAAATATATGATGTTACTTGTTGTTCTAAAAACCCTAAGAAACACCTTCCCTATCAATGCATGTTTAGTGATAATGGAATCGTATCTTCGTATGCTAAGGGTGTTTATAATTACTATGATGTTCAACAAATTGAAGAATCTGTTGCTTTTAAGGGTGCTTTTGAAATTGCTTCTTTGATTGAAAGGTATGATGCTACTCTTTACAAATCTGAAAATTTTGCCATACTTGAATACTGTTATGAGAATTATGCTTCTAATGCCTATGTTAAACAATATACCGAGGCTTACCCCGCTATCCAAGAAGAGACTAATATTTTGCAGGAGCCTATGGAAGAGGAAATTGATGAAACAGTGAGCTCATTGGATGAAAAAGATGATGAGAAGAGCGAAGAACAAGAGGAGGAAGAGCGGATTGATCACCCGTGCCCACCTTTTAATGAGAGTAACTCTTCAACTCATACATTGTTTAATTCCCCTTCATGCTTACCGAAGGATGATTGCTATGATGACTGTTATGATCCCATTGATTCTCTTGAAATATCCCTTTTTGATGATGCTTGCTATGCTTGTGGCCAAGATGCCAATATGAATGATGCTTATGGAGATGAACTTTCTATAGTTCCTTATGTTAAACATGAAATTGTTGCTATTGCACCCACGCATGATAGTCCTATTATCTTTTTGAATTCTCCCGACTACACTATACCGGAGAAGTTTGTGCTTATTAAGGATTATATTGATGGGTTGCCTTTTACCATTGCACATGATGATTTTGATGAATGTAATATGCATGTGCTTGCTGCTCCTACTTGCAATTATTATGAGATAGGAACTATTTCTCCACCTCTCTATGTTTCCAATACGATAGAATTGCAAGAAACTGCTTATACTATGCATTGGCCTTTACTTGGTGTGCATGAATTGTTCTTTTATGACATGCCGATGCATAGGAAGAGAGTTAGACTTTGTCATTACATGATTTATGTTACTTTGTGCTCACTACTAAATTACAAATCATTGTTAATTAAAATTGGCTTTGATATACCTTGGGATCCGGGTGGATCCATTACTTGAGCACTAAATGCCTAGCTTAATGGCTTTAAAGAAAGCGCTGCCAGGGAGACAACCCGGAAGTTTTAGAGAGTCATTTAAGAGTCATTTATTTCTGTTGAGTGCTTTCATATAGTTTAAAAACAAAAAAATAAAGAGGGGAACCTAAAACTTTTCAAAAAGGAAAGTGAAAGTGAGAGAGATAAGCATTGTTGAAGTGGGAGAGCTCCTTAAACTTTGTTCATGCTCATGGAAACTTTGTGAATCTTGATTACAGAAACTTTTCATCAAAAATAATTATCCCCTTGTACAATTCCATTGTATTATAAAAATAATGTGCCAAGGTTTGCCTTTAGGATTGTTTACATTGCTTGTTGGTTTGTACGGTGCAGGACAAAAACTTTGGCTGTAGTGAGCGATTTTACATTTGTAACTGGAACGTCAAATGGTTATGATTCCTTTTCCACTGTCTTTCTATACAACTTGTTTATTTTTCCTAATTTGTTTAGAATTTTTGGGGTACCAGAAGTATGGTGGATGTTTAGATTACTACAGACTGTTCTGTTTTTGACAGATTCTGTTTTTGATGCATAGTTTGCTTGTTTTGATGAATCTATCAATTTATATAAGTGGATTAAGCCATGAAAAAGTTATATTACAGTAGACACAATGCAAAAACAAAATATGAATTTGTTTGAAACAGTACTTAGAGTGGTGATTTGCTTTATTATACTAACGTATCTTACCGAGTTTTCTGTTGAAGTTTTGTGTGGATATAGTGTCTAATCGAGGATGTTTCGATGTGAGAAGAGGGAAGAGAGGCAAGAGCTCAAGCTTGGGGATGCCCGAGGCACCCCAAGTAAATATTCAAGGAGACTCAAGCGTCTAAGCTTGGGGATGCTGGGGAGGCATCCCCTCTTTCTTCAACAAGTATCGGTATGTTTTCGGATTCGTTTCGTTCATGCATTATGTGCAAGTCTTGGAGCGTCTTTTGCAATTAAGTTTTTATTTTTCTTTTATGCACCATGCTGGTATGAGATAGTACTTGGTTGATTTATAGAATGCTCTATGCACTTCACTTATATCTTTTGAGTATGGCTTTATAGAATGCTTCATGTGCTTCACTTATATCATTTGAAGTTTGGATTGCCTATTTCTCTTTACCTAGACAACCGCCATTTGTAGAATGCTCTTTTTCTTCACTTATATTTGTTAGAGAGTGGGCATATCTTTAGAATTAAACTCTCTTGCTTCACTTATATCTATTTAGAGAGATGACAGGAATTGGTCATTCACATGGTTAGTCATAAAATCCTACATAAACTTGTAGATCGCTGAATATGATATGTTTGATTCCTTGCAATAGTTTTGCGATATAGAGGTGATAATATGTGGGAGGTACTAGTAGATGGTTGTGTTTAGTAAAGATGTTGGTGTTAAGGTTTGTGATTCCCGAAGCATGCACGTATGGTCTACTAACTATGTAACCAAATTGGCGCGCATTGTATTTTGATTGTTTATCATTGCGTGAAGGTCGGGGGCGCGCGATGGTTAACTCCTACCAACCTCCCCCCTAGGAGCATGCGTGTAGTACTTTGTTTCAAGGGCTTCTAAATTTTTGCAATAAGTATGTGAGTTCTTTATGACTAATGTTGAGCCCATGGATTATACGCACTTTTACCTTTCCATCTTTGCTAGCCTCTTCGGTACCGTGCATTGCCCTTTCTCACCTCGAGAGTTGGTGCAAACTTCACCGGTGCATCCAAACCCCGTGATACGATACGCTCTATCACACATAAGCCTCATTATATCTTCCTCAAAACAACCACCATACCTACCTATCATGGCATTTCCATAGCCATTCCGAGATATATTGCCATGCAACTTCCATCATCATCATATTCATGACTTGAGCATTCATTGTCATATTGCTTTGCAAGATCATAAGATAGCTAGCATGATGTTTTCATGGCTTGTCCGTTTTTTGATGTCATTGCTATGCTAGATCATTGCACATCCCGGTATACCGCCGGAGGCATTCATATAGAGTCATATCTTTGTTCCAGTATCGAGTTGTAAGTAAATAAAAGTGTGATGATCATCATTGTATAACATTGCCCCAAAAAAAGGGGAAAGGCCAAAGAAGCCTAAATAAAAAAGGGGGGCCAAAGAAGCCCATCCAAAAAAAAGAGAAAAGAAAAGGGGCAATGTTACTATCTCTTTTTCCACACTTGTGCTTCAAAGTAGCACCATGTTCTTCATGTAGTGAGTCTCATATCTTGTGCTTCAAAGTAGCACCATGTTCTTCATATAGATTGTCTCCTATGTTGTCACTTTCATATACTAGTGGGTATTTTTATTATAGAATTTGGCTTGTATATTCCAACGATGGGCTTCCTCAAATGCCCTAGGTCTTCATGAGCAAGCAAGTTGGATGCACACCCACTTAGTTTCTTTTGTTGAGCTTTCATACACTTATAGCTCTTAGTGCATCCGTTGCATGGCAATCCCTACTCCTCACATTGATATCTATTAATGGGCATCTCCATAGCCCGTTGATACGCCTAGTTGATGTGAGACTTTCTTCCTTTTTTGTCTTCTCCACCTAACCTCCATCATTATATTCTATTCCACCTATAGTGCTATATCCATGGCTCACGCTCATGTATTGCGTGAAGGTTGAAAAAGTTTGAGAATACTAAAGTATGAAACAATTGCTTGGCTGACACCGGGATAGGCATGAGGGGTACCTTGTGTTAAGAAAAGGGAGCATACGAGACTATATGATTTTTGTAGGGATAACTTTCTGAAGCATTGATGTTTTGAAAGACATGATTGTTTGTTGGGATGCCCTAAGTATTATTGCTTTTATGTCAAATGATAGACTATTGCTTTGAATCACTCGTGTCTTAATATTCATGCCATGATTAGACATATGATCAAGATTATGCTAGGTAGCATTCCACATCAAAAATTATTGTTTTTTATCATTTACCTACTCGAGGACGAGCAGGAATTAAGCTTGGGGATGCTGATACGTCTTCGTCATATCTATAATTTTTGATTGTTCCATGCCAATATTATTCACTTTCATATACTTTTTGGCAACTTTTTATATTATTTTTGGGACTAACATATTGATCCAGTGCCCAGTGCTAGTTCCTGTCTGTTGCATGTTTTTTGTTTCGCAGAAACCCAATATCAAACGGAGTCCAAACGGGAAAAAATGGACGGAGATTTTTTTGGAATATTTATGATTTTTGGGAAGTAAAATCAACGCGAAACGGTATCCGAGGTGGGCACGAGGTAGGGGGGCGCGCCCTACCCCCCCAGGCACGCCCCTGGCCCTCGTGGTCCACCCGTAAGGCTGTTGGCGCTCTTCTTTTGGTGCAAGAAAGATAATTTTATGAGAAAGATCTGGGCGAAAGATTCACCCCAATTGGAGTTACGGATCTCCAGATATAAAGGAAACGGTGAAGGGGTAGAATCAGAGAACGCAGAAACAGAGAGATAGATCCAATCTCGGAGGGGCTCTCGCCCCTCCCAAGCCATGGGAGCCAAGGACCAGAGGGAAAACCCTTCTCCCATCTAGGGAGAAGGTCAAGGAAGAAGAAGAAGAAGGGGGCTCTCTCCCCCTTGCTTCCGGTGGCGCCGGAACACCTTCGGGGGCCATCATCATCACCGCGATCTTCACCAACACCGCCATCATCTTCACCAACATCTCCATCACCTTCCCCCATCTATATCCAGCGGTCCACTCTCCCGCAACCCGCTGTACCCTCTACTTGAACATGGTGCTTTATGCTTCATATTAGTTTCCAATGATGTGTTGCCATCTTATGATGTCTGAGTAGATTTCTATTGTCCTATTGATGATTGATGAATTGCTATGATTGGTTTGAGTTGCATGTTTTATTATTGATGCTGTCCTATGGTTCCCTCCGTGTCGTGCAAGCGTGAGGGATTCCCGCTGTAGGGTTTGCAATATGTTTATGATTTGCTTATGGTGGGTGGCATGAGTGACAGAAGCACAGACCCGAGTAAGTAGGTTGTTTGCGTATGGGATAAAGGGGACTTGATGCTTTAATGCTATGGTTCGGTTTTACCTTAATGAATCTTTAGTAGTTGCGGATGCTTGCTAGAGTTCCAATCATAAGTGCATATGATCCAAGTAGAGAAAGTATGTTAGCTTATGCTTCTCCCTCAAATAGAATTGCAATAGCGATTACCGGTCTAGTAATATAGTCAGTTGCCTAGGGACAATTCCACAACTCCTACCACCACTTTTCCACACTCGCCATATTTACTTTAGTTGTGTTTTTATCTAAACAGCCCCTAGTTTTATTTACGTGCTCTTTATTATCTTGCAAACCTATCCTATCACACCTTCAAAGTACTTCTAGTTTCATACTTGTTCTAGGTAAAGCAAACGTCAAGCGTGCGTAGAGTTGTATCGGTGGTCGATAGAACTTGAGGGAATATTTATTCTACCTTTAGCTCCTTGTTGGGTTCGACACTCTTACTTATCGAAAACTATTGCAATCCCCTATACTTGTGGGTTATCACTAATGTTATCTCCGTGTTCACATAATTTTGCAAACCCATCTTTTGGAAGTCTCGATGAATTGTCGCTGAGTTCATCAGCTAACACCTTATCCCTTCACTGGTTTAATGATGAGCTCTTGTTTTGGAACTCGCTCCCATAGTTCATTACCCGAGGATCTTATAATGTAATCTCGTCAATTGCGTTGCACCTTGTCTTCTTAGGCATCCTGGGTCTGAGGTATCGTGCCCCCAATCAGATCTGAATCTCGTTCAGATATGATGGTTGGAACATATTTTCCAAGAGTTATAATGTTGGTCTTTATATGACCCGGTAATGTGGTGTCATGCCTAGCAGACCTGGACGGAGGCCCTATTGGCATTGTTTCCTTTTTAGCAAAGATAACCATTCTTCCATGAGGAAATTGTAAGACTTATTATATAATTTGTTCCTGATGGATCCTTTGTGCTTCCAAATTCTGACCCTTACTTGATGACAATGTCAATGCTATCTTGATGCATGTTCGTGGTACTCCGATTTTTAACAAGAACATCTGAAGCCCAATGCTAAATGTTTCTTGCTCAATTATCCAAACACCGTTGCCTGGGTAATGTCATGAAATTTCTCTCCCCTTACCTAAAGGGTTTTCTACATTATATCTTGTCATGGATATCATGCTCTGCTTGTCCTTGGGAAGGATATACTCCTGAAATATGTGTTTAAACACATTTTCCTTTCCATTATTCTGTTTAATCTGATAATAATACTATCCTTTCAATTGTTTTGTTTAACCTTTCTAGTAATCAGACTTAACCGAGCAGTGATAATTCCCTGCTTAGGTAAGCACCTCGTTGTACCACTCTGTCAGTAAGACCCTGTTACTATTGTTGATGACATTCCGGTAACCACCGATGGACGAGAACTTTGCCTACTGGTCCGCTGATACGTCCATTTTGCATCATGCTTTTATATCAATATTTATTGCATTCTGGGCTGTTATTACACATTATATCTCAATACTTATGGCTATTCTCTCTTTTTTACAAGGTTTACCATGAAGAGGGGGAATGCAGGCAGCTGGAATTCTGGCTGGAAAAGGAGCAAACATTGGAAACCTATTCTGCACTGCTCCAAAAATCCTGAAACTCCACGAAACATGTTTTTGGAATTAATAAGAATTATTGAGCGAAAGAAATACACCAGGGGGCCCACACCCTGTCCAGGAGGGTGGGGGCGCGCCCACCCCTACTGGGCGCGCCCCATGTCTCCTGGGCCCCCTGGTGGGCCCCCGGTGTCCATCTTCTGCTATATGAGAGCTTTTACCCTGGAAAAAATCATGGGCAAGCTTATGGGACGAAACTCCGCCGCCACGAGGCGGAACCAATCTAGGGCTCTGGCAGAGCTGTTCTGCCAGGGACACTTCCCTCCGGGAGGGGGAAATCATCACCAACATCATCACCAACGATCCTCTCAGTGGGAGGGGGTCAATCTCCATCAACATCTTCACCAGCACCATCTCCTCTCCAAACCCTAGTTCATCTCTTGTATCCAATCTTGTATCAAAACCACAAATTGGTACCTATGGGTTGCTAGTAGTGTTGATTACTCCTTGTAGTTGATGCTAATTGGTTTACTTGGTGGAAGAGCATATGTTCAGATCCTTAATGCATATTATTACTCCTCTGATTATGAACATGAATATGCTTTATGAGTAGTTACGTTTGTTCCTGAGGACATGGGTGAAGTCTTGCTATTAGTAGTCATGTGAATTTGGTATTCGTTCGATATTTTGATGAGAAGTATGTTGTCTTTTCCTCTAGTGGTGTTATGTGAACGTCGACTACATGACACTTCACCATTATTTGGGCCTAGAGGAAGGCATTGGGAAGTAATAAGTAGATGATGAGTTGCTAGAGTGACAGAAGCTTAAACCCTAGTTTATGCGTTGCTTCGTAAGGGGCTGATTTGGATCCATATGTTTAATGTTGTGGTTAGGTTTACCTTAATACTTCTTTTGTAGTTGCGGATGCTTGCAATAGGGGTTAATCATAAGTGGGATGCTTGTACAAGTAAGGGAAATACCCAAGCACCGGTCCACCCACATATCAAATTATCAAAGTACCGAACGCGAATCATACGAACGTGATGAAAACTAGCTTGGCGATAATTCCCATGTGTCCTCGGGAGCTCCTTTCTCATTATTAGAAATTGTCCAGACTTATCCTTTGCTACATAAAGGATTGGGCCACCTTGCTGCACTTTATTTAGTTGTTACTCGTTACTATTTATCTTATCACAAAACTATCTATCACCTACAATTTCAGTGTTTGCAGAGAAAACCTTACTGAAAACCGCTTATCATTTCCTTCTGTTCCTCGTTGGGTTTGACACTCTTACTTATCAAAAGGACTATGATAGATCCCCTACACTTGTGGGTCATCTAGACTCTTTTCTAGCACCGTTGCCGGGGAGTGTAGCGCTTTTGGTGAGTGGAACTTGGTAAGGAAACATTTATATAGTGTGCTGTAATTTTCTGTTACTTGTCACTATGGAAACTAATCCTTTGAGGGGCTTGTTAGGATTATCTTCACCCCGACCAGAAGAGCAAAGAGTTGCTCCTCAACCTACTGAACTTTTTGAAAATATTTACTTTGAGATTCCTTCGGCTATGATAAATAAACTGCTAGCTAATCCATTTGCAGGAGATGGAACATTGCATCCCGATTTACACCTTATCTTTGTGGATGAAGTTTGTGGATTATTTAAGCTTGCAGGTATTCCCGATGATGTTTTCAAAAGGAAGGTCTTCCCTTTATCTTTGAAGGGAGATGCATTGACATGGTATAGGCTATGTGATGATACGAGATCTTGGAATTATAAACGATTGAAGTTGGAATTTCCCTAGAAGTTCTATCCTATGCATCTTGTTCATCGTGATCGTAACTACATATATAATTTCTGGCCTCGCGAAGGAGAAAGCATCGCTCAAGCTTGGGGGAGGCTTAAGTCAATGTTATATTCATGCCCCAATCGGCTTTCTCTTAATGATCGCAACCTGCTCGATACTTCCTGTGCTGGTTCTTATATGCTGAAGACTATTGATTTCAAATGGGACTTATTTGAAAGAATTAAACGCAACTCTGAAGATTGGGGTTCCGACGATGGTAAGGAGTCAGGTATGACACCTAAGTTCGATTGTGTTAAATCTTTTATGGATACCGATGCTTTTCATGGATTTAGCGCTAAGTATTGACTTGACTCTGAGATAGTAGCTTCTTTCTGTGAATCTTTTGCTACTCACGTTGATCTCCCTAAAGAGAAGTGGTTTAAATATAATCCTCCTGTTGAAGTGAAAGTAGTTGCACCTATTACAGTTGAAGAAAAGACTATCACCTATAGTGATCCTATTGTTCCTACTACTTATGTTGAGAAACCTCCTTTTCCCGTTAGGATAAAGGATCATGCTAAAACTTCGACTGTTGTTCGTAAGAGTAATACTAGGACTTATACACCTCCTGAGAAAATCAGTGTTGAACCTAGTATTGCTATGGTTAATGATCTCTTGGATGATGATTTAGATGGGCATGTTATTTATTTCTGTGATGAATCTGCTAATATTGCTAGACCAGATAATAAGATACATAGACCTGTCGTAGGCATGCCTGTTATTTCTGTTAAAATAGGAGATCATTGTTATCATGGCTTATGTGATATGGGTGCTAGTGCTAGTGCAATACCTTATACCTTATATCAAGAAATTATGCACGACATCGCACCCGTTGAATTAGAAGACATTGATGTTACCATTAAGCTTGCTAATAGGGATACCATTAAACCAGTTGGGATAGTTCGAGATGTTGAAGTTTTGTGTGGGAAGGTTAAATACCCTGCTGATTTTCTTGTTCTTGGCTCCCCACAAGATGATTTTTGTCCCATTATTTTTGGTAGACCTTTCTTGAATACAGCTAGTGCTAAGATTGATTGTGAAAAAGACACTATCACCATTGGCTTAGATGGTATGTCTCATGAGTTTAATTTTGCTAAGTTTCATAGACAACCATGTGATAGGGATACACCTAGTAAGGATGAGATTATTGGTCTTGCTTCCATTGATGTGCCTCCTACTGATCCATTAGAACAATATTTGCTAGACCATGAAAACGATATGTTTATGAAGGAAAGAAGGGAAATAGATGAAGTGTTCCTTAAACAGGAACCTATGCTGAAACATAATCTTCCCGTTGAAATTCTTGGGGATCCCCCTCCACCCAAGGGTGATCCCGTGTTTGAACTCAAACCATTACCTGATAATCTTAAGTATGCTTATCTTGATGAAAAGAAAATATATCCTGTTATTATTAGTGCTAACCTTTCAGAGCAAGAAGAAGAAAGATTATTGAAAACTCTGAAGAAGCACCGAGCTGCTATTGGATATACTCTGGATGATCTTAAGGGCGTTAGTCCCACGTTATGCCAACATAAAATTAAATTGGAGGACAATGCCAAACCAGTTAGAGATCCTCAACGACGACCGAATCCCAAGATGAAAGAAGTGGTAAGAAAGGAGATACTAAAGCTCCTTGAGGTAGGTATAATCTATCATGTTGCTGATAGTGATTGGGTAAGCCCTGTCCATTGTGTTCCTAAGAAGGGAGGTATCACCGTTGCTCCAAATGATAAAGATGAATTGATCCCGCAAAGAATTATTACAGGTTATAGGATGGTAATTTATTTTCGTAAATTAAATAAGGCCACTAAGAAAGATCATTACCCTTTACCTTTCATTGATCAAATGCTAGAAAGACTATCCAAACACACTCATTTCTGCTTTCTAGATGGTTATTCTGGTTTCTCTCAAATACCTGTGTCAGCTGGGGATCAATCTAAAACTACTTTTACTTGCCCTTTCGGTACTTTTGCTTATAGACGTATGCCTTTTGGTTTATGTAATGCACCTGCTACCTTTCAAAGATGCATGATGGCTATATTCTCTGATTTTTGTGAAAAGATTTGTGAGGTATTCATGGATGACTTCTACGTTTATGGATCCTCTTTCGATGATTGTTTGAGCAACCTTGACCAAGTTTTGCAGAGATGCGAAGACACTAGTCTCGTCCTGAATTGGGAAAAGTGTCACTTTATGGTTAATGAAGGCATTGTCTTGGGGCACAAGATTTCTGAGAGAGGTATTGAAGTTGATAAGGCCAAAGTTTATGCTATTGAAAAGATGCCATGTCCCAAGGACATAAAAGGTATAAGAAGTTTTCTTGGTCATGTCGGTTTTTATAGGAGGTTGATTAAGGACTTTTCTAAAATCTCTAGGCCTCTGACTAATTTATTGCAAAAAGATATTCCTTTTATATTTGGTGATGATTGTGTAGAAGCATTTGAAATACTTAAGAAAGCTTTGATCACTACACCTATTGTTCAGCCGCCTGATTGGAATTTACCTTTTGAAATTATGTGTGATGCTAGTGATTATGCTCTAGGTGCTGTTCTAGGGCAAAGAGTTGATAAGAAATTGAATGTTATCCAGTATGCTAGTAAGACTCTTGATACTGCCCAGAGAAATTATGCTACTACTGAAAAAGAATTCTTAGCAGTTGTGTTTGCATGTGATAAGTTTAGACCTTATATTGTTGATTCCAAAGTTACTATTCACACTGATCATGCTGCTATTAAATATCTTATGGAAAAGAAAGATGCTAAGCCTAGACTCATTAGATGGGTTCTCTTGCTCCAAGAATTTGACTTGCATATTGTTGATAGAAAGCGAGCTGAGAACCCCGTTGCAGACAACTTGTCTAGGTTAGAGAATGTTCTTGATGACTCACTGCCTATTAATGATAGCTTTCCTAATGAACAATTAGCGGTCATTAATGCTTCTCGTACTGCTCCTTGGTATGCTAATTATGCTAATTACATTGTTGCTAAATTTATACCGCCTAGTTTCACATACCAGCAAAAGAAAAAGTTCTTTTATGATTTAAGACATTACTTTTGGCATGATCCACACCTTTATAAAGAAGGAGTAGATGGTGTTATTAGACGTTGTGTGCCTGAGCATGAACAGGAATAGATCCTACGCAAGTGTCACTCTGAATCTTATGGAGGACACCATGCTGGAGATAGAACTGCACACAAGGTACTACAATCTGGTTTTTATTGGCCTACTCTCTTCAAATATGCTCGTAAGTTTGTCTTACCTTGTGATGAATGTCAAAGAGTAGGTAACATTAGTAGACGTCAAGAAATGCCTATGAATTACTCTCTTGTTATTGAACCATTTAATGTTTGGGGCTTTGATTATATGGGACCTTTTCCTGCCTCTAATGGTTACACTCATATTTTAGTTGATGTTGATTACGTTACTAAGTGGGTAGAAGCTATTCCAACTAGTAGTGCTGATCATAACACTTTTATTAAAATGCTTAAAGAAGTTATTTTTTCGAGGTTTGGAGTCCGTAGATATCTTATGACTGACGGTGGTTCACATTTTATTCATGGTGCTTTCCGTAAGATGCTTGCTAAGTATGATGTTAATCATAGAATCACATCTCTTTATCATCCGCAGTCTAGTGGTCAAGTAGAGTTGAGCAATAGAGAGCTCAAATTAATTTTGGAAAAGATTGTGAATAGATCTAGAAAGAATTGGTCCAAAAAACTTGATGATGCATTATGGGCCTATAGAACTACATACAAAAATCCTATGGGTATGTCTCCATATAAGATGGTTTATGGAAAAGTGTGTCATTTACCTCTTGAACTTGAACATAAAGCATATTGGGCTATTAAAGAGCTCAACTATGACTTCAAACTTGCTGGTGAGAAGAGGTTGTTTGAAACTAGCTCACTTGATGAATGGAGAACCCAAGCCTATGAGAATGCCAAGCTATTCAAAGAAAAAGTCAAACGCTGACATGACAAAAGAATACAAAAGCGTGAGTTTAACGTAGGAGATTATGTGTTATTATTCAACTCTCGTTTAAGATTTTTTGCAGGAAAACTTCTCTCTAAATGGGAAGGTCCTTACGTTATCGAGGAGGTCTATCGTTCTGGTGCCATAAAAATCAACAACTTCGAAGGCACAAGTCCGAGGGTGGTAAACGGTCAAAGGATTAAACATTATATTTTAGCTAATCCTGTCAATGTTGAAACTAATATTATTGAAACCATAACTTCGGAGGAATACATAAGGGACACTTTCCAGAACGTTCCAGACTCCGAAAAGGAATAGGTATGTGGTACGGTAAGTAAACCGACTCCAAAAGAACTCCAATGGCAATTTTTTATCAGTTTTGGAATATTTAAGAATTTTAGGAAGAAAGAAGTAGTCCGAAAGGGACACAAGGCCCCCATGAGAGTGGAGGGCGTGCCCACCCTTACTGGGCGCACCCCCTGTCTCGTGGGCACCTCATGTGCCTCCCGGACTCCGTTTTCTTGCATGTTACGTATTTTGGTCGGTAAAAATTCATTATATATACTCCCGAAGGTTTTGACCACTGTATCACGCAAATATCCTCTGTTTTCGTTTCGAGTTGTTTCTGTTTCAGATTTAGAGGAATATGTCGTCCCAGGATTCGGAAGGGGAAAGTTATGTGGCTGATTACCTCGCAGACCCTAAGGTCTACGGGGACTTGGAGCATGATGGCTGGACCTCTGAAGAAGAGGAAGACTATGAGCCTAAAGTAAAGGAGGAGACGAGTTCACACGAAGACGAAGCCCCATTACCTCAGCCTGGGGATATGCATGTGGAGTTTAAAAAGTCATGCCTCCCTGATAGAGCAAAGAAGCCAAAGATTGAGTTTATCCCTTTTCGTCTCTTGCAAGAAAATAAACAGGAATTATGCAAAAGAGTATTAAGCCTTGAGAGGGAAATCGAAGACCTAAAAGAGCAAAATACTATACTCAAGCGTAAATTGAGGAAGAAGCCATCATCATCACCACCCCATCACCTCCGAGGACATAATAACATGGGTATGGGCACTCCCCTTGGCAACTGCCAAGCTTGGGGGAGGTGCCCCGGTATCGTATCACCATCACACTCCTATCTCTACCATTTTATTTAGTTCGATCCTTTTAGTAGTATCTTGATCTAGTAGATTGAAGTTTTGATATCAAGTAGTTTTGAATTTTGCTTGGTGATCTATTTTTGTAATCGAGTCCGTGAGCTATCTATAATAATGATTAGTGTTGAGTCAAGGGCTTTGCTATGTTGCTATGATCTTGAGGAAGTAGAAAGAATAAAAGAGTTCATATTGATCTTTATGGTTAGTGATGACTTCACACATAGAAAGTATGAGGCATAAAAGTTGTTGAGAGTTGATAAACGTAGTTTTGGTCATTGTTGCAATTAATAGGAAGTGATAAGGAAAGAGGGGTTCACATACAAATATATTATCTTGGATACCTTTTATAATTGGGAGCACTCATTAAGTATGACATGCTAAAAGAGTTGACGTTGGACAAGGAAGACAACGTAATGGTTTATGTTTTCGCACATCTCAGTTAAAGTATATTGTCATTGACCTTCCAAACATGTTGAGCTTGCCTTTCCCCCTCATGCTAGCCAAATTCCTTGCACCAAGTAGAGATACTACTTGTGCTTCCAAATATCCTTAAACCCAGTTTTGCCATGAGAGTCCACCATACCTACCTATGGATTGAGTAAGATCCTTCAAGTAAGTTGTCATGTTGCAGGCAATAAAAATTGTTATCTAAATATGTATGACTTATTAGTGCAGAGAAAATAAGCTTTGTACGATCTTGTTGTGGAAGTAATAAAAGCGACGGACTGCATAATAAAGGTCCACATACAAGGGGCAATATAAAGTGACGTTCTTTTGCATTACGATTTTGTGCATCCAACCCTAAACGCACATGACAACCTCTGCTTCCCTTTGCGAAGGGCCTATCTTTTACTTTATGTTTTTTACTTTATGCTTGAGTCAAGGTGATCCTCACCTTTCCCTTTTTCATTTTATCCTTTGGCAAGCTCCTCATGTTTGAAAGATCATGATATATATATCCAATTGGATGTAAGTTAGCATGGGCTATTATTGTTGACATCACCTAAAGGTGAATACGTTGGGAGGCAACACAATAAGCCCCTATCTTTCTCAGTGTTCGGCTGATACTCCATAACCACAAGTATTGCGTGAGTGTTAGCAATTATAGAAGACTACAAGATAGTTGAGTATGTGGACTTGCTGAAAAGCTCTATTGTTGACTCTTTCTGATGTTATGATAAATTGCAATTGCTTCAATGACTGAGATTATAGTTTGTTAGTTTTCAATGAAGTTTTTGAACCATACTTGACATTGTGAATTGATTGTTACTTGAGCATAAGAAATCATATGATAAAATCTATATAAGTTGTTGTTATAAGAATGATCATGATGCCCTCATGTCCATATTTTATTTTTATCGACACCTCTATCTCTAAACATGTGGACATATTTTTCGATATCGGCTTCCGCTTGAGGACAAGCGAGGTCTAAGCTTGGGGAGTTGATACGTCCATTTTGCATCATGCTTTTATATCAATATTTATTGCATTATGTGCTATTATTACACATTATATCTCAATACTTATGGCTATTCTCTCTTATTTTACAAGGTTTACCATGAAGAGGGGGAATGCCGGCAGCTGGAATTCTGGCTGGAAAAGGAGCAAACATTGGAAACCTATTCTGCACTGCTCCAAAAATCCTGAAACTCCATGAAACATGTTTTTGGAATTAATAAGAATTATTGAGCGGAAGAAATACACCAGGGGGCCCACACCCTGTCCAGGAGGGTGGGGGGCGCGCCCACCCCTACTTGGCACGCCCCTTGTCTCCTGGGCCCCCTGGTGGGCCCCTAGTGTCCATCTGCTGCTATACGAGAGCTTTTACCCTGGAAAAAATCGTGGGCAAGCTTACGGGACGAAACTCCGCTGCCACGAGGCGGAACCTTGGCGGAACCAATCTAGGGCTCTGGCGGAGCTGTTCTGTCGGGGACACTTCCCTCTGGGAGGGGGAAATCATCACCAACATCATCACCAACGATCCTCTCATCGGGAGGGGGTCAATCTCCATCAACATCTTCACCAGCACCATCTCCTCTCCAAACCCTAGTTCATCTCTTGTATCCAATCTTGTATCAAAACCACAAATTGGTACCTGTGGGTTGCTAGTAGTGTTTACTCCTTGTAGTTGATGCTAATTGGTTTACTTGGTGGAAGATCATATGTTCAGATCCTTAATGCATATCATTACTCCTATGATTATGAACATGAATATGCTTTGTGAGTAGTTACGTTTGTTCCTGAGGACATGGGTGAAGTCTTGCTATTAGTAGTCATGTGAACTTGGTATTCGTTCGATATTTTGATGAGATGTATGTTATCTTTTCCTCTAGTGGTGTTATGTGAACGTCGACAACATGACACTTCACCATTATTTGGGCCTAGAGGAAGGCATTTGTAACGCCCCAGATACAACTTTCCATATTCGTAACTCCAACTCTTGCCATTTCCGGCTAGGTGATATATTATTTCCTCCGTGGTTGGTTTTTTTGTTTGTTTTGCATTTTGTTCATGTCTTGCATTTCATCTCATGTCATCATTTGCATTGCATCGGCACTCGTCACCGTCATTGTTTTCATAAAACTTGCATTCGCTCGTAGTTGCCGCTTCTTCCTTGTCCTGTTGACCCCTCTCAGATCAACCGGACCGCTCTCTTCTCTCTCTTTTCTGAGCCCATCAAAACCCCTTGTCTCCATGGCGTTTTGCCAAACCCCTCTTGCACGCGTCCGAATACTGCCCCGAACCCAAACCACTCAATCATCACCGTTGCATTCAGATCATCCCCAAATATCTACAAAACATCTCCGTTTTCTTAACTGGACGTCCTAACCTATATTTTTCCCAGCCGTCCGATTAAAATCGAAGGGACCAAATGCCCCTAAACCAAACCCACCTGCTATATAAATAGACCACCTACCCACCTGCCAACCCTAAATTCTAGGAGATTTGTCCCTGCCGCCGCCGCACTCATCTCCCACCTCGGGATCCCTCCTGATTCCCACCTGCTCTCCTCATCGATCCAGATGGCCGCACCCTTGATCCAAAAATCCTCTCGGCCTCCAATCCATAGCCCTCCACCTCTCGATCTCTCCTCACCAACCAGCGCCTCCCCTGGATCCCCTCGTCCACCTACTGCAGCCGCTGTCGTCCGTGACCGCAGGAGCAGGAACTCTTGCAGCCGCGAGCGCCCGAGGCCCAACCACCCGAGCACCACCATCGGCGTCTAGGACCAGGCTGCACCACCCTGTCGTGTCCTTCTTCCATTTTCCCCTTCCCTCCGGTTCCCTCTCTCCCTCACGATCTCTCCTCTCTGTTTCTCTAAACAGGAGCTCACCACCGACCGGAGCCGATGGAGCTGAGCCACACCGGCGGCGATCTCCACCGACCCCATGCCACGGCCTCCCCGAGCTCTTCCTTCCACACCCTGCGGCAGAGAACCCCAACCCCGGCGTCCGCGTCGCCAAGTACCTCGACCGCGCCTGAGGCCACCAGCACCACTAGGCCTCTCTACCTCCCCTGTCCGAGCCCCAACGAGTCCGCCGGCCGGCCTCCACTTCCATCCGGCAGGGAACGGGACCCCGACGACCTCCACCGCCTGGATCCGCCAAGTCCCCGGCTGCCATGGATGTCCCGATGCAGGAGCTCGCCGTTGACCCCGCGCTCGATCTGGCAGCGAAGCCGCTCGCCCCTTTGACTGCATGGCCCCGAACCGGTCTTCCCTCCTCGCCGTTGACCGCGCCAAGTCCCATGACCGCACGCGCCTGGGCCGGCCTCGGCTCGGTCCAGCTGGCTCTGCCCGCTGCTTCCTCCTCCACCGACTGGGCCAGATCCCATGGTGAGGCCACCCCTAGCCCTCTCCTGTATGTTGTTGGCCCAGCAGATTTGGCCCATGCATGTTTTTTTTCCTGCTGCGAATTTAACCTTATCCAAAAAACTGTATGTTTACAGATTACCCCTCCATATTCATGCATTTAATATCTCACAAACCGTGCATCGGATTAAAATATTTTAAATATGGAAAATGCTTAGAATTTCCTCTAGTTTCACATTATGCCATTTTCATCCATGTTTAAAATGTTTAAAATGTTGTTTTTTTAAATTTGCTCAAATGCCATGTTAAAATGATTTATTTCATAACTAAATAATCGTAGCTCCAATTTTAACAAACTTTATATGTAAATGGGGTGGAAAAATTCCTAGTTTAACATGGTCCACTTTATTTTCCTGTTTAACAACTTTAAAATATGTTTTAGGGCAGAACAGTAGCAAATTCATAAATTGCATATGAGGATTTTCCGGAAATGTTGTTTGTTGTTCCGGCCTCATTTAAACTTGCCTAAATAGTTCGTTTACTTTTGTTACACCCCTTGTCATGTTTAACAACATTTAACATTGTTGTGTATCTAAACGAGATTAAACTAAATATGTCAATGTGGTGTTTTGTCAATATGCAACTCGTTGCATATTGAGCTCCACTTAACTTGTAGTATTGCATGTTGCACTTTGCCATGCCATGCCTCATTAAACCGGACATGCATCATACTTGTTTGTGCGTCATGCCATGTTCATGCTTGTGCATTTACCATGTTGTTTGTTTCTTTCCGGTGTTGCTTCTTAGTTCCGGTAATGTTGCGATTGTGAGGATTCGTTCGACTATGCCCGTTCATCTTCTTCATGGACTCGTTCTTCTTCCTAGCAGGATTTCAGGCAAGATGACCGTCACCTTGGATCTCATTACTATCATTGCTATGCTAGTTGCTTCGTTCTATCACTATGCTGCGCTACCTATCGCTTGCTCTTCAAGCCTCCCAAATTTGCCATGTCAGCCTCTAACCTTTTCACCCTTCCTAGCAAACCGTTGTTTGGCTATGTTACCGCTTTGCTCAGCCCCTCTTATAGCGTTATTAGTTGCAGGTGAAGTTGAAGATTGCTCCATGATGGACAGGATTATGTTGGGATATCACAATATCTCTTATAAATTATTAATGCATCTATATACTTGGTAAAGGGTGGAAGGCTCGGCCTTATGCCTGGTGTTTTGTTCCACTCTTGCCGCCCTAGTTTCTGTCATACCGGTATTATGTTCCCGGATTTTGCGTTCCTTACGCGGTTGGGTGATTTATGGGACCCCCTTGACAGTTCGCTTTGAATAAAACTCCTCCAGCAAGGCCCAACCTTGGTTTTACCATTTGCCTCACCACCACCTATACCCTTCCCTTGGGTCGGCCAACCCGAGGGTCATCTTTATTTTAGCCCCCCCGGGCCAGTGCTTGTCTAAGTGCTGGTCCGAACCAGAGCCCTTTGCAGCGCCCCCTCAGGGAAACTTGAGGTCTGGTTTTAGTTGTACGGATTGCTCATCCGGTGTTGCCCTGAGAACGAGATATGTGCAGCTCCTATCGGGATTGTTGGCGCATTGGGCGGCTCTGCTGGTCTTGTTTTACCATTGTCGAAATGTCTTGTAAACCGGGATTCCGAGACTGATCGGGTCTTCCTGGGAGAAGGAATATCCTTCGTTGATCGCGAGAGCTTATCATGGGATAAGTTGGGACACCCCCGTAGGGTATAAACTTTCGAGAGCCGTGCCCGCGGTTATGTGGCAGATGGGAATTTGTTAATGTCCGGTTGTAGATAACTTGACACCTGATTCGAATTAAAACGCATCAACCGCGTGTGTAGCCGTGATGGTCTCCTCTTGGCGGAGTCCGGGAAGTGAACACGGTCTTTGGGTTATGTTTGACGTGAGTAGGAGTTCAGGATCACCTCTTGATCATTGCTAGCTTCTTGACCGTTCCTTTGCTTCTCTTCTCGCTCTCATTTGCGTATGTTAGCCACCATATCATGCTTAGTCGCTGCTGCAACCTCACCACTTTACCCCCTTCCTTTCCCTTTAAGTTTTGCTAGTCTTGATACCCATGGTAATGGGATTGCTGAGTCCTCGTGGCTCACAGATTACTACAACAACAGTTGCAGGTACAGGTTATGCGATGATCTTGACGCGAGAGCGATGTTTGCTTGTTTTGGAGTTCTTCTGCTGCTTCTTCTTTGATCAGGGAATAGGTTCCAGGTCGGCAGCCTGGGCTAGCAGGGTGGATGTTGTTTGAGTTTCTGTTTGTGTTTCATCCGTAGTCGGATGGTGCTCTTATGTAAGATGATGTTGTATTCGTGTGGCATTGTATGCCTTATGTATGTATCCCCATCTATTATGTAATGTTGATGTAATGATATCCACCTTGCAAAAGCGTTTCAACATGCGGGTCTATCCTTGGTGGGACCTTCGAGTTCCTTTTGGATAGGGTCGCATATTGGGCGTGACAAGTTGGTAATCAGAGCCTCGACCGACCATAGGAGCTCCCTTGATTGTTGGCCATTGTTGAGTCTAGAAAAAAAAACTATTTTGAGTCTTAGGATTATATATATCGGAGAGTAGGATTCTTTTTACTCCTTAGCCCCCTTCGTCGCTCTGGTGAGGACTCCTGACCTAGATGTTTTGTCTTTCCTCTCCTCAAATTTCACTAATTTTTTTTTAGGATCACGCGGGTATCTTGGAATCGTTCCGATAGTCTTGTGACGAGAACATTGTTCTTGGTGCCTCCTGACATTTAGGGGTTGTGGCAGTGTCCCGGGGAGTTGAGCTCCAAGGTGTTGTCATCACAATTTTATCATTGCAGTTCTGGAATACCTGAGTTTTGCCGACATCGAAAATCTCTTTTATGCAGTTGTTGGTGAGATAACCTCGACGTCACCCAGTACTGGGGAGTTCGGGAGTATTGTCATAGCTTGTATAACGGATGCTTTTCGAAGGTTGAGGTACATGATTTCCGGAGTTTTCTTGGTTATGTGTTGACGGATGGATATAACTGGATGTAGGGATTGTTAGTTTGGGTGAGATATATTGCTTCCCCTGTATCCCCAACACCAGATTGCATAACCAAAAAGTTTCGGGAGTTTATAGGTGGGAATTCAAGTAACTCCTAGAATATCTTTCCGACAGATGCATGATATAGGATTGGGTAAATCTCTATCATATGTATTTGTTCCGGCTTATTCTGCAAGCCAAATCCATTGTTTTGTTTTATCTGTGGTATTCGAGTTGCTTCAATGTCAAATGTTGAATCCATACCTTTCCTAAACGGTGTTCTCATATTGCTATGTGAATATTAATCCTTTTGATCATTGAGGTTGTCATGTTAATTCTTTTCCAACCAGTGCGCTTCTCTTCGAGATGATCCCATCATTCTCCCCATCCGCAAGATCAATTCTAAGTTTTTCTCAATGGTGTTTGTTTCATTCATCCCAAGTTGCCTTTGTTTTCCCGCCCTCCCACCCTTTTTCTTCAAGGACTCAGATTTCTTAATCATATATCCTTTTATTTGTGGGAAGTCTCTTCATTGTTTTCAATCAATGTTCTTATCCGGTGATTTCCCATGAAGATGCTCGACAGTTTCAAGTTCATCATCCTTCATTGTTGTTTCTTCTCCGGTGGATCCAATTCAAACTTTCGTTATTCATCATATTCCTTTCCTCGTTTCTAGTGCTTTCTCATGCCGATGCACCTCTTAATCAGTCACTTCTTCCTATTCATTTGTTCTGAAGTGCTGAAGATATCTCACAAGACTTGTGTTTCCATTCTCAACCCGTTCAAGATATCTTGAGATTGTTATCTCATTCAAGCCATTTAATTCTACCGATGCAATCTTTATTTCAAGCAATCCTTCAACGATGTTTCTTTTTAGTGGGCCCTAACCCACAGGTCTTTTCCCAGGATCTTACCTGACTCTTCTAATTATCAGGAGCCATTCCCAAATTCTTTTCCAAGTTTGATGTAAGAATGAATTTTCATCAGTCACATGCCTTCTCCAAGGTCGCTTTCAAATTCTTTTCAGATTTGGCTCAACCTTTTCCTGTTTTAACCCTTCCGGAGTTTCTCAAAATTTGGTGGTGTTTCTCGTCGTCATTCTCGAATTTTGAAGACCGAAGAAGAGTTCCTCTTAAATCCTTACCCGTTCTTCCAGAGATTCATGGTTCTAGCTTCATGCCATCCTCATAGTTGTTTTTGATTGTGACAATTCTTTTCTTACCATCCAGAGCATTTCATGAATTGTTTCCATTTCTTTCCTCCGAAGGCCATCATGTCAAAATTCTTCATTCTCAGCGTGTAGCTATCATTCTCCAAATCTTACCGGTGAATCGTTCTAATATCCTCTAATCAGTTCATGATCTCTTCGTTCTCAGGTAGCTAAATCCCCTCAAGTATCTTCATTTGTTTTCCAATTCTTCCCGGTGAATCGTGCCTTTGCTACTTTCATTTTCTATTCTTACGGTGGTTCATTCAAGATTTCACTTCCTTCGTTATCATATCAAATATTCATTGTTTCCAAATCACACCAGTGGTTCCATCAATACCTTCTCAGGTTTGTGCTATATCTCTCTTAATCCTTTCTACGGGAATAAGTAGTATGCCAAATCCATTGCTTGTCATCAATTTAATTAGATGAGGGATAAGCATACAATAACTCTTATTCTTATTTCCTCGAGGTAATTCAATTTTTCCTTCCGGAGATTGTTCATGATGAAGTAATTCTCGGTTCTAGTGTTCATCTTTTCTTTCCGGAGTTCCAAGTTCTCTCGGTTATATCATCGCGAAGCTCCATCTAAATCATTGCAAGGCTTCACCTTGTGTTTCCAACTTCTTTTGCTTTTCATCATCCTTTTATTACCGGAGTTCTTCATTGAGGCTCTACATGGTGGTTCATCAAGGATTCTCTTCATTCTTCAATTGTTCTTCAAGATTTCTCTCGAAGTTATGACCCGCCAAGCTATACTCAAAATTAAACATGGTGCTCAACACATGTTTTGTTTTGAGGCGTTCAAGTATTCTTCTTCTTGCATTTCGAAGTGCAATCCTTTCTACCTTAGCTTTTGAGGTGGTGTTATATCATTCTTGGCAATTTCCATTCAGGTTTCGCGATTCACATGTTGTCAAGAATGAGGTATTTTAAATCCATCAATCTCTTTGTTGGAGTTATCTTGGGATAGATTTCACCTAAAGCCTTCCCTAAGGAATGTTGCTATTGTGCTGCTTATCTAAGATCCAAGTTTCCTCCTATCCTCTCGATGAAAGAAGTTTTCATCTCTTCGTTGCTCTCAAGCAATAAATTGTTTTTAGTTAGTGGCCGTTTGTCACCTCATAATTTTGAGTTGTCTTCCATAAGCCCACTACAAGCTTGTTCGTTTCGTTGTTGGTTTTCCAACAACTCCATTATAACCTTCTTGGAAGGGTGCTTTCCAAGTTCTTTTGTGGCAGAAGTTGGCATTTTCTTCTCCGTTCCTTTATTTCAATGATCTATCTTCTATTCTTTCTTCCGGAGGCATGGTGATGTTGCTCTTTTCATTCATCATCTCGAATTCTGAGGATCGTGTTCTTTTCGTGCTTATCCATTTAACCGGAGTGTTATGTCTTCTCTACAAGTTCTTTTCATCTTATCAAGTCATGCGTCTCTTTTCAACCGGAGTGCTGCCCGAATTCTTTCTTCTTATTCCTTGTCCAGCTAATTTTTAACCGAAATGGTTTCAATATCTATCTTATCACTAAACCTCTTGGTTCTTGTCGTATCCCTTGTTCCTCGCTTCTAACAGAGTGTTTTCAACTTTGTTCATCTTTGTTGTTTTCTTTCTTTCATTTTGCTCAACCTCTCATGGTTCGTGGTTTCACTCGTTCATCAAAGAAGCAACTTTGTTTTACCTCTCCTCTTCCTTTTTCCTCCGGTGCCATCCTAGATCTCGGGACGAGATCCTCTCGTAGTGGTGGAGTGTTGTAACGCCCCGGATACAACTTTCCATATTCGTAACTCCAACTCTTGCCATTTCCGGCTAGGTGATATATTATTTCCTCCGTGGTTGGTTTTTTTGTTTGTTTTGCATTTTGTTCATGTCTTGCATTTCATCTCATGTCATCATTTGCATTGCATCGGCACTCGTTGCTGTCATTGTTTTCATAAAACTTGCATTCGCTCGTAGTTGCCGCTTCTTCCTTGTCCTGTTGACCCCTCTCAGATCAACCGGACCGCTCTCTTCTCTCTCTTTTCTGAGCCCATCAAAACCCCTTGTCTCCATGGCGTTTTGCCAAACCCCTCTTGCGCGCGTCCGAATACTGCCCCGAACCCGAACCACTCAATCATCACCGTTGCATTCAGATCATCCCCAAATATCTACAAAACATCTCCGTTTTCTTAACTGGACGTCCTAACCTATATTTTCCTCAGCCGTCCGATTAAAATCGAAGGGACCAAATGCCCCTAAACCAAACCCACCTGCTATATAAATAGACCACCTACCCACCTACCAACCCTAAATTCTAGGAGATTTGTCCCTGTCGCCGCCGCCCTCATCTCCCACCTCGGGATCCCTCCCGATTCCCACTTGCTCTCCTCATCGATCCAGATGGCCGCACCCTTGATCCAAAAATCCTCTCGGCCTCCAATCCATAGCCCTCCACCTCTCGATCTGTCCTCACCAACCAGTGCCTCCCCTGGATCCCCTCGTCCACCTACTGCAGCCGCTGTCGTCCGCGACCGTAGGAGCAGGAACTCTTGCAGCCGCGAGCGCCTGAGGCCCAACCGCCCGAGCACCACCATCGGCGTCTAGGACCAGGCTGCACCACCCTGCCGTGTCCTTCTTCCGTTTTCCCCTTCCCTCCGGTTCCCTCTCTCCCTCATGATCTCTCCTCTCTGTTTCTCTGAACAGGAGCTCACCACCGACCGGAGCCGATGGAGTTGAGCCACGCCGGCGGCGATCTCCACCGACCCCATGCCACGGCCTCCCCGAGCTCCTCCTTCCACACCCTACGGCAGAGAACCCCAACCCCGGCGTCCGCGTCGCCAAGTACCTCGACCACGCCTGAGGCCACCAGCGCCGCCGGGCCTCTCTGCCTCCCCTGTCCGAGCCCCAGCGAGTCCGCCGGCCGTCCTCCACTTCGATCCGGCAGGGGACGAGACCCCGACGACCTCCACCGCCTGGATCCGCCAAGTCCCCGGCCGCCATGGACGTCCCGATGCAGGAGCTCACCGTTGACCCCGCGCTCGATCTGGCAGCGAAGCCGCTCGCCCCTCTGACTGCATGGCCCCGAACCGGTCTTCCCTCCTCGCCGTTGACCGCGCCAAGTCCCACGACCGCACGCGCCTGGGCCGGCCTCGGCTCGGTCCAGCTGGCTCTGCCCGCTGCTTCCTCCTCCACCGACTGGGCCAGAGCCCATGGTGAGGCCACCCCCAGCCCTCTCCAGTATGTTGTTGGCCCAACAGATTTGGCCCATGCATGTTTTTTTCTGCTGCGAATTTAACCTTATCCAGAAAACTGCATGTTTACAGATTACCCCTCCATGTTCATGCATTTAATATCTCACAAACCGTGCATCGGATTAAAATATTTTAAATATGGAAAATGCTTAGAATTTCCTCTAGTTTCACATTATGCCATTTTCATCCATGTTTAAAATGTTTAAAATGTTGTTTGTTTAAATTTGCTCAAATGCCATGTTAAAATGATTTATTTCATAACTAAATAACCGTAGCTCCAATTTTAACAAACTTTATATGTAAATGGGGTGGAAAAATGCCTAGTTTAACATGGTCCACTTTATTTTCCTGTTTAACAACTTTAAAATATGTTTTAGGGCAGAACAGTAGCAAATTCATAAATTGCATATGAGGATTTTCCGGAAATGTTGTTTGTTGTTCCGGCCTCATTTAAACTTGCCTAAATAGTTCGTTTACTTTTGTTACACCCCTTGTCATGTTTAACAACATTTAACATTGTTGTGTATCTAAACGAGATTAAACTAAATATGTCAATGTGGTGTTTTGTTAATATGCAACTCGTTGCATATTGAGCTCCACTTAACTTGTAGTATTGTTTGTTGAACTTTGTCATGCCATGCCTCATTAAACCGGACATGTATCATACTTGTTTGTGCATCATGCCATGTTCATGCTTGTGCATTTACCATGTTGTTTGTTTCTTTCCGGTGTTGCTTCTTAGTTCCGGTAATGTTGCGATTGTGAGGGTTCGTTCGACTACGCCCGTTCATCTTCTTCATGGACTAGTTCTTCTTCCTAGTGGGATTTCAGGCAAGATGACCGTCACCTTGGATCTCATTACTATCATTGCTATGCTAGTTGCTTCGTTCTATCGCTATGCTGCGCTACCTATCGCTTGCTCTTCAAGCCTCCCAAATTTGCCATGTCAGCCTCTAACCTTTTCACCCTTCCTAGCAAACCGTTGTTTGGCTATGTTACCGCTTTGCTCAGCCCCTCTTATATCGTTATTAGTTGCAGGTGAAGTTGAAGATTGCTCCATGATGGACAGGATTATGTTCGGATGTCACAATATCTCTAATAAATTATTAATGCATCTATATACTTGGTAAAGGGTGGAAGGCTCGGCCTTATGCCTGGTGTTTTGTTCCACTCTTGCCGCCCTAGTTTCCGTCATACCGGTATTATGTTCCCGGATTTTGCGTTCCTTACGCGGTTGGGTGATTTATGGGACCCCCTTGACAGTTCGCTTTGAATAAAACTCCTCCAGCAAGGCCCAACCTTGGTTTTACCATTTGCCTCACCACCACCTATACCCTTCCCTTGGGTCGGCCAACCCGAGGGTCATCTTTATTTTAGCCCCCCCGGGCCAGTGCTTGTCTAAGTGCTGGTCCGAACCAGAGCCCTTTGCAGCGCCCCCTCAGGGAAACTTGAGGTCTGGTTTTAGTTGTACGGATTGCTCATCCGGTGTTGCCCTGAGAACGAGATATGTGCAGCTCCTATCGGGATTGTTGGCGCATCGTGCGGCTTTGCTGGTCTTGTTTTACCATTGTCGAAATGTCTTGTAAACCGGGATTCCGAGACTGATCGGGTCTTCCTGGGAGAAGGAATATCCTTCGTTGATCGCGAGAGCTTATCATGGGCTAAGTTGGGACACCCCTGCAGGGTATAAACTTTCGAGAGACGTGCCCGCGATTATGTGGCAGATGGGAATTTGTTAATGTCCGGTTGTAGATAACTTGACACCTGATTCGAATTAAAACGCATCAGCCGCGTGTGTAGCCGTGATGGTCTCTTCTCGGCGGAGTCCGGGAAGTGAACACGGTCTTTGGGTTATGTTTGACGTGAGTAGGAGTTCAGGATCACCTCTTGATCATTGCTAACTTCTCGACCGTTCCTTTGCTTCTCTTCTCGCTCTCATTTGCGTATGTTAGCCACCATATCATGCTTAGTCGCTGCTGCAACCTCACCACTTTACCCCCTTCCTTTCCCTTTAAGTTTTGCTAGTCATGATACCCATGGTAATGGGATTGCTGAGTCCTCGTGGCTCACAGATTACTACAACAACAGTTGCAGGTACAAGTTATGTGATGATCTTGACGCGAGAGCGATGTTTGCTTGTTTTTGAGTTCTTCTGCTGCTTCTTCTTTGATCAGGGAATAGGTTCCAGGTCGGCAGCCTGGGCTAGCAGGGTGCATGTCGTTTGAGTTTCTGTTTGTGTTTCATCCGTAGTCGGATGGTGCTCTTATGTAAGATGATGTTGTATTCGTGTGGCATTGTATGCCTTATGTATGTATCCCCATCTATTATGTAATGTTGATGTAATGATATCCACCTTGCAAAAGCATTTCAATATGCGGGTCTATCCTTGGTGGGACCTTCGAGTTCCTTTTGGATAGGGTCGCATATTGGGCGTGACAACATTGGGAAGTAATAAGTAGATGATGGGTTGCCAGAGTGACAGAAGCTTAAACCCTAGTTTATGCGTTGCTTCGTAAGGGGCTGATTTGGATCCATATGTTTAATGTTGTGGTTAGGTTTACCTTAATACTTCTTTTGTAGTTGCGGATGCTTGCAATAGGGGTTAATCATAAGTGGGATGCTTGTCCAAGTAAGGGCAGTACCCAAGCACCGGTCCACCCACATATCAAATTATCAAAGTACCGAACGCGAATCATATGAACGTGATGAAAACTAGCTTGACGATAATTCCCATGTGTACTCGGGAGCGCCTTTCTCATTATTAGAAATTTTCCAGGCTTATCCTTTGTTACATGAAGGATTGGGCCACTTTGCTGCACTCTATTTACTTTATTTACTTGTTACTCGTTACTATTTATCTTATCACAAAACTATCTATCACCTACAATTTCAGTGCTTGCAGAGAAACCTTACTGAAAACCGCTTATCATTTCCTTCTGCTCCTTGTTGGATTCGACACTCTTACTTATCGAAAGGACTACGATAGATCCCCTACACTTGTGGGTCATCATCCGCCTCATTCAACGAGCAGGAAAATGGTTCTCTTTGTCCCTCGCCCTTGGTACCGATGTTGTTGCCGACATAACCGACAGACTATCCTCTGACATACCTTGCTTACATGATCGTGCAAGATGTCACCGACCGTCCTACTTTTAACCCACATGGTGGGCCCATAACCCACAGTGCCACAAGATCCAAACCTGACTCTCCTGTACACCTTGTTGTCAAAGTTATCCCTTTCTCTTGGTTTCGTAGGTAATTCGCGAGCCACCTTCCTAGTGATCTATTCTGGTAGCACACGCAATACTTATACTCATTGCTCTGAACCCCTGTTCACACTCCGTTTCAGGCATCCAACGATTGCCTACCAGCTTGAAACTTCCCATGATACCTTCTTACTTTGCTCTCGATATTTTCTTAAGATTCGATTCGAGAGTTACTTTCCGCCACCTTTCCTGATGTTATCTACCAGATACGCAGCATTGCAGCAGGTCCGTTCTTCCGAAGTTACCCCTTGTCCTTCGTACATACGATGGAGTTCATGAAGAAAGGAGGACGACTTCATCATGATGACCTGGAGCAGAGGAATGAAGGCATCAACGTATTGGATTGACCTCTTCGAGAAGAGCAACCAAGACCGGGAACACTCGCTAGAATTTCGTAGTCAGAACCTTCCCACTTACCCACATCTTAAATCTCGGGACGAGATTTCTTGTAGTCGAGGAGAATTGTGACGCCCGGATAATAAAGCTACAGTCAACCTCTACTAATGATGCCACATCACCTCGATTACTGTTGCTAACCTCACGTTAGGTCAAAACGTTTCAAAATCAAATTTGAATTTTTGACAAATAATAAAAGTTTTCAAATATCAAAACTAAAATGTTCGGGTTGTGAGCAATATGCATAGGTAATTATGGTGGAGAAGCCACATTTTTATAAAATAATTAAATGCACTAAGATATTTAAAACAATAGCTAAAATCAGTAATGAAATGCCTTTTAAGATTTATAAAATATTAAGCTATCTTATTTAGTTGCCCAAACATATGTGGCAGTAATATATTTATTTAGACAAAATTAGGGACTACTTTTATAATCTATAAAACTAAAATAAAAGAGAAACTAAAAATAAAACAGAAAAGGAAAAGACAATACAAACCAAAAATAAATAAAAATAAAACAAAGGCCCCCCTACTGGGCCAACCGGCCCAACTCATAGGCCAGGCCGGCCCACCTGCCCCAGCCGGCCGACCCACCCACTCCCTTATCCCCTCACACCCACTAACCCTACCCCCCCGTCGCCCCACTCCCCCCCACGTTCGCCTCCTCCTCCCCGATCCAGATCGGGATCGGGGGAACGGAACCACGGTCGCGCCCGAGCCCGACGTGCTCCCGCCGCACGACGCTGACGCCGGAGCCGCACCTAGCCGGACCGCTCCGCCATCGCCAACGTCGCCTCGACCTCGTCTCCTCCCCACCGCGTATCGTCCCCATCCTCCTCCTCACCGGACTCCATCGTCGCCGTCCACTCTGTCGACACCGTCGTCCCTGCCGTCCTTCACGAGCCCCGCTGCCCTTGACCCTGCGAACCCCGGTGAGGCCCCGGCCTCCCCCTCTCCTCCTTCTTCCCCTGTCCTCGTGCACGACGTGCCCGCTCATAGTTGCGGTGCCCCTGGCCGCCGTTGTGTCACTGCTCTCCTGCTGCAACTGCCGACTCAGCTCCCCCTCGTCGCACCGGTCGCGCCCAGTCATTTCTACCCGCGACCACCGCGCCTCCATGTCCCGCACTGGCACCGTCGTCGCGTCCGGCAACACCCGTGCGCAACCACGGGTGCCCAGCCACCTGCTTGAGCTTCCCCGGCTCTGCACGTGCCCGCAGTCGCCTGCGCGCGCGCCACCGAACCTCCCCGTTGCTCGCCGTTTCTCCCGCGGTGTCGTTTGGGTCCGTCCTGCTCGGCCTCCGCTTCCCTGTCGCCGGCCCCGCCTCAGGCTGCCGTGCCCGCTGCCGCCCAGGCTCGGCCTTCGCTCGGGCGCCCGCACACCCCAACAACCGAGCGGGCTGGTGCCCGCACCCGTTTGCCAGCGCCTGTTTGGCCCCTTTGGGCCATTGACAACGGGGCCCCACCCTTGGCACTTTTTATTAAAAAAAGAAGAGAAGAAAAAGAACTAAATAAATACTAAATAAAAATATTAATTAATTAACTTAATTAATCCTGATTAGAATAACCTAATCACTAGTTAACTTAATTAAACCCTGATTAGCCTAATCCGTCAATGACACGGGGGCCCCACCCCCTGTTGACCAGTCAAACATTGACTGGTCAACTGGGTCCCCCTGGCCCACATGTCAGCCCCTGTGTAAACTGCTGTGTACACATGGCTGGGTACATTTAGCAATTTCCCTTTTATTTTCGAATTAAAATAAGTCCTGGAAATTTAGAAAATCATTTAAACTTATAAAAATCATATAAAATAATCCGTAACTCAGATGAAAATACTTTGTACATGAAAGTTGCTCAGAACGACGAGACGAATCCGAATACGCAGCCTGTTCGCCAACCACGCGTCCCTAGCATAGCGAACCTGCAACATTTCACCTCCGGTTCATCTGTCCGAAAACGCGAAACACCAGGGATACTTTCCCGGATGTTTCCCCACTTCACGGGTATCACCTACTACTGGGTTAGATCACTTCTAGCACCGCGTATTGCCATGTTACGCTTTGTAATGCTTTGATTGCTCTGTTATTTATTGTGTTCCCCCTTCGTTACTTCTTTCCGGTAGACCCCAAGACTGCCGGCGATCCCAGTTCGACTATGGTGTTGACGACTCCTCCTTGCCAGAGCAACCAGGAAAGGCCTCCCTTTGATCACAAGATATCACCTATTCTTCTCTCTACTGCTTGCATTAGAGTACTGTAGCATGTTACTGTTCGGTTACTCCTATTCTATTGCATAGCCTGTCATTGTTGCTACAGTCATTGATACCTTACCCGCAATCCTAAATGCCTAATATAGGATGCTAGTTTATCATCATTGGCCCTACATTCTTATAAGTCTGCCTTGCTATACTATTGGGCCGTGATCACTCGGGAGGTGATCACGGGTATATCCTATATATATATACATACTATACAGATGGTGACTAAAGTCGGGTCAGCTCGTTGAGTACCTGCATGTGATTCCGATGTGGGGGCTGGAAGGACAGGTGGCTCCATCTCGGTAGAGGTGGGCCTGGGTTCCCGACGACCCCCGACAGTTACTTTCTGGCGGAGCAATAGGGCAGGTTGAGACTACCTAGGTGAGAGGTGGGCCTGGCCCTGGTCGGCGCTCACGGTTACTTCATAATAACATGCTTAGCGAGATCTTGGTATTTGATCCGAGTCTGGCCACTGGCCTATACGGACTAACTAACTACGCGGGAGCAGTTATGGGCACTTGACGTCGTGGTATCAGCCGAAGCCTTCGTGACATCAGCGACTGAGCGGCGCGCGCTAGATTGGACCGTAAGCCTGCTCTTGTATTAAGGGGGCTAGGTCTGCTTCCGGTCGCCCTCGCAACATGCAGGTGTGAAATGGGCGATGGGCCCAGACCCCTACGCGCATAGGATTTAGACCGGCGTGCTGACCTCTCTATTGTGCCTAGGTAGGGCTGCGACCTGTTGATCTCCCAAGGCCGGGCATGACCCAGGAAAGTGTGTCCGGCCAAAGAGGATCAAGCGTGTTGGGTTATGTGGTGCACCCCTGCAGGGAAGTTTATCTATTCGAATAGCCGTGTCCCTCGGTAAAAGGACGACCTAGAGTTGTACCTTGACCTTATGACAACTAGAACTGGATACTTAATAAAACACACCCGAACAAGTTCCAAAGACATCCCGGTGATCGCTTTCCCACAGGGCGACGAGGGGAGGATCGTCGGGTAGGATTATGCTATGCGATGCTACTTGGAGGACTTCAATCTATTCTCTTCTACATGATGCAAGACGGAGGCTGCAAGAAGCGTAGTCTTCGATAGGACTAGCTATCCCCCTCTTATTCTGGCATTCTGCAGTTCAGTCCACCGATGTTGCCTCTTTACACATATACCCATGCATATGTAGTGTAGATCCTTGCTTGCGAGTACTTTGGATGAGTACTCACGGTTGCTTTGCTCCCTCTTTCCCCCTGTTTCCTCTTCTTCTCGGATGTCACAACCAAACGTTGGAGCCCAGGATCCCGATGCCACCGTCGACGACGACACCTACTACACTGGAGGTGCCTACTACTACGTGCAGGCCGCTGACGACGACCAAGAGTAGTTAGGAGGATCTCAGGCAGGAGGCATGCGCCTCTTTCGATCTGTATCCCAGTTTGTGCTAGCCATGTTATGGCAACTTGTTTAACTTATGTCTGTACTCAGATATTGTTGCTTCCGCTGACTCGTTTATGTTCGAGCACTTGTATTCGAGCCCTCAAGGCCCCTGGCTTGTAATATGATGCTTGTATGACTTATTTTACTTTTAGAGTTGTGTTGTGATATCTTCCTGTGAGTCCCTCATCTCGATCGTACACATTTGCGTGCATGATTAGTGTACGATTGAATCGCGGGCATCACAGCCAGGGAGAGGAGCTCCCCGCGCCCGGTCCCCTACCCTGCATCGGTGCCCCGCCTTAACCTCTCCGTTCGTCGTCACCCTCCCCGTTGCCGGACCTCGCAGCTCCGTCCTCGACCTCGTCCTCGATGGCTCGCATCGAGCCATGCCACCCCGACCTCACCGCCGCCCCGGATGGACCTCGTCGGAGCGCTCCCTCGCCGGATCTCCTCATCGTCTCCGTCGGTCGTCCCCGTCCTCCTCCACAACGGCTCCCTCGAGCCTTGCCACCCCCTGGTCTCTACTCGAACGTGAGGCCTGCCTTCCCTCTCTTCCCTCTCTGTCCGGCGCCGCCTCCCGTTCGTCCCCGCGTGCTAGCACGAGCCGCTTCGCCCCTGACCTCCCCCTTCGTGGCCATGCTGTACGCGCGCCGCGCCGCGCCCCCGTCCACGGCCACGAATGGCCGAGCATGCCCCGCTTCGCCCTGCTGGGGCTGCTCGCCGTCCACCGCTCATGTCGCCATTGCCTCGCCTACGCCACGCCTCCCCATGCAGCTACCGACCCTGGACCACCGCGCTTGAGGCCAACTCCGGCACCCCGCTGCGCCCGGCGCTCGCGCCTATCGGGCACCCACGGCCTCGTCCGCCTCACGCACCCCACTGGCCGCTCGTCGGCTCCCCGAACCGCCGCCCCTTTTCTATCTCGTGGCGGTCCTGTTGCCGCGCCGCATCGGCGTGCGACCCCGGCCCCCTGTGCTGCTGCTGCCGCTCGTCGCGTTGGCCGCCGGCGCCATCGCCGTTTCCCCCTGTTAACCTGGGCGGGTGCTCAGTGCCCGCTCCAGGCGCCCGTTAGCCCGAACTGCTAAGGCTCTGGCCCAATGACAGCCGGGGCCCAGCCCCAGAACATTTTTATTAGAAAAATATGAATTTAAAATAAATAAATTATTAACTAGTTAATTAGTTAATTAATTCTGTTAACTAAACTAATTAAACCTAATTAATCTACTAACTAATCTACTTAACTTGTTAGTTAATTAGACAACCTATGACATGCGGGACCTAGTGGTCTGTTGACTAGTCAAAGTCCATAGTTGATTGCTGACGTCATCATGATGTCATAAAAGAAATTTTGATTTGAAATAATCTGTTGATTCTAGAAAATGATTTAAAATAGAAAATAATATAAAATAAACCGTATCTCAGATGGAAAAACTTTGTACATGAAAGTTGCTCAGAACGACGAGACGAATCCGGACACGCAGCCCATTCGTCCGCCACACATCCCTAGCATAGAGAACACACAACTTTCCCCCTCCGAATCACCTGTCCAAAAACGTGAAACATCGTGGATACTTTCCCGGATGTTTCCCCCTTTCGCCGGTATCACCTACTACCGCTTAGGGCACACCTAACACTGTTCATTGTCATGTCATGCATCGTCATGCTTATGTTTGGTTTTATATTTATTGTTTATCCCCTCTCTTCTCTTGCTAGACTCCGAGAAGGACGCTGCAGCTGCCCAGTTCGACTACGGAGTTGACGACCCCTCCTTCTTGCCAGAGCAACCAGGCAAGCCCCCCCTTGATCACCAGATATCGCCTATTCCTTCTCTCTACTGCTTGCATTAGAGTAGTGTAGCATGTTACTGCTTTCGGTTAATCCTATTCTGCTGCATAGCTTGTCATTATTGCTACAGTTATTACCCTTACCAGCAATCCTAAATGCTTAGTATAGGATGCAAGTGTTCCATCAGTGGCCCTACACTCTTGTCCGTCTGCCATGCTATACTATTGGGCCGTGATCACTTTGGGAGGTGATCACGGGCATATGCTAAATACTTTATATTGTTACATTACTTATGATACTGTTCGGAGATGGGGGCTGAAGGGGCAGGTGGCTCATTCCCAGGAGAGGTGGGTATGGGTTCCCGATGGCCCCCGACTGTTACTTTGTGGCGGAGCGACATGGCAGGTTGAGACCACCTAGGAGAGAGGTGGGCCTGGCCCTGGTTGACATTCACAGTTACATCAATTAACACGCTTAACGAGGTCTTGGTATTTGATCTGAGTCTGGCAACTGGCCTATACGTACTAACCAACTACGCGGGAACAGTTATGGGCACTCGGTGTTGTGGTATCAGCCGAAGCCTTCATGACGTCAACGACTGAGCGGCGTACGCCGGATTGGACCGTAAGCCAGCTCTTGTATTAAGGGGGCTAGGTCTGCTTCCGACCGCATACGCAACATGCAGGTGTGCAATGGGCGATGGGCCCAGACCCCTGCGTGCATAGGATTTAGACCGGCGTGCTGACCTCTCTGTTGTGCCTAGGTGGGGCTGCGACATGTTGATCTTCCGAGGGCGGGCATGACCCAGGAAAGTGTGTCCGGCCAAAGGGGATCGAGCGTGTTGGGTTATGTGGTGCACCCCTGCAAGGAAGTTGATCTATTCGAATAGTCGTGTCCCTCAGTAAAAGGACGACCCAGAGTTGTACCTTGACCTTATGACAACTAGAACCGGATACTTAATAAAACACACCCAGACAAGTTCCAGAGACAACCCGATGATCGCTTTCCCACAGGGCGACGAGGGGAGGATCGCTGGGTAGGATTATGCTATGCGATGCTACTTGGAGGACTTCAATCTACTCTCTCCTACATGCTACAAGACGGAGGCTGCCATAAGCGTAGTCTTCGATAGGACTAGTTATCCCCCTCTTATTCTAGCATTCTGCAGTTTAGTCCACCGATATTGCCTCTTTACACATATATCCATGCATATGTAGTGTAGATCCTTGCATGCGAGTACTTTGGATGAGTACTCATGGTTGCTTTGCTCCCCCTTTTCCCCCTTTTCCCTCTTCTTCTTGGATGCCGCAACCAGACGTTGGAGCCCAGGAGCCAGACGCCACCGTCGACGACGACTCCTACTACACTGGAGGTGCCTACTAATACGTGCAGGCCGCTGACGACGACCAAGAGTAGTTTAGGAGGATCCCAGGAAGGAGGCCTGCGCCTCTTTCGATTTGTATCCCAGTTTGTGCTAGCCATGTTATGGCAACTTGTTTAACTTATATCTGTACTCAGATATTGTTGCTTCCGCTGACTCGTTTATGATCGAGCACTTGTATTCGAGCCCTTGAGGCCCCTGGCTTGTAATATGATGCTTGTATGACTTATTTTACTTTTAGAGTTGTGTTGTGATATCTTCCCGTGAGTCCTTGATCTTGATCGTACACATTTGCATGCATGATTAGTGTACGATTGAATCGGGGGCGTCACAAGTTGGTATCAGAGCCGACTGCCTGTAGGAATCCCCTTTTCCAACTCCTTGGCCGAAGTCGAGTCTAGTCCTTTAAAAACTTTTACTAACATGGTTGTGAGGCTTACGGGCCCACGTCGCCATTGGATGGTATTAGGATCTTTTACTCCCCGTCTATACTCTGGGACTCTAAACTCTCTTCTATTTGGGTTAAATGAATTTTGCTAACTCTAACATTAGGATCTCGTGATCACTTCCACCTGGAGAGCCCCGTGTTACCGATGACCGCCTGCTGCACTAGAAGATTCGGAAGATACTCTACGATGTGCTCTCGAGACTATGTGCCATTGCTTTTGCAATTCACTTCCATCAATAATTCCCTCTGGATAACTACTTACACCTGTCGTTCATATTGTCATCCCCAGTTGCTCTTGTTATTACAAGATGTCCTGAAATACTCTCCGATATTCCGAGAATTCTTTATGCTTACTGCCCTACAGTTCCTTGCCGCATGAATACCCCTACGGTTAATTACTTGCGCTTACCGAGTACCCATTCATCCAAAGTTGTTCAGGTGTTTCACAAAAGTCTTTGAAGTACCATTCGATCTTCCAAAAATCCTCAGCAGCCTTTTGCTCTTGAAATTCTTGCTTGCTTGCATTATGGTTGCGTTCCATATGACTAGCAATATTCATTGGTATCCTTTGTCATTATCATTTCGAGTCCCTTGGATCAATATGTTGCGAATGCTCGCAAACCTTCATCAGATCCTAGAATTCATCCTTCCGGCTCAGTCGTCATATTAAACATGAGCTGGATCTCGACCAATTAAATTGCCATTGATTGTACCCTTAAGCCTACTCAACTTATCCATCCTTTATCAGAGTGTTTGCTTTTGATCCCTTGATTTGGAGCTCATAATTCCTTTGCATTTGAGCTTTGGATTAGTCAGTTGTTTTGATAATCCGATTGCCTTGCTTTCTTTCTTCTTCTGGTTGAGTATCGATGCTCACATCAGATCCCTTGTGGACCACCAGAACCTTTACTAGATTTTACCCGACGATGTCCTTCATATTCAATAACTTTGTGAGTCTTTTCTCGGATACATAATGCCTTTGGTAAATTGTATCATCTGCTTTGTCAACCATGCTCTGCTTTTGAGCTTGTGTTATTTACTCCTGAAGTTTGTGTTATATGTTCCTAAGAGGCCCCGATGGGTTGGGCATATGTCTCTTCTAATCCGTGTGAACCCGGAAACTACTACGGGTCATACTCTACTGTTGTTATGTAAGATAAAACTTCAACACTACAACTTCGTCGAAGGCGGGAAGTGAATGAAAGGTTATGCATTAGAGAAGTGGGATTCGACCTTGGACTTTGTGTTCATACCCATGGACATGATGTAGATCCTATCATGGAAACTTCTTGTAATAATAACTATTTCCTTGATAATATCATCTGGTATCTGTGAATTGATCCTTTGCAATCATGGTTTCCGACCATATCGTTCTTCTTTGATCCCATTTCTCGGACAAGTTTAAGCACTTGTCTTTTGCAGATCATTGCACCTGTCCAACCTTTACTTTGATCTACCATCGAGTATTACACTCTAGTATCTCAAGAATATCATGGAATTGCGTAACTTCTTATGGGTTCTTCATCAACAGTTATTTCTCACCAATTCCAATTTACCTGGGTTCTGGGTTGTCATCAACCGAGAACACTGATAAGTGCATCATTTCCTCACTCCGATTCAATAACTCAAAATAATCTTTGTTGCTTATGAGTTTATTAATTCTTCAAGTCATTCCTAGCCTGGTCGGCTATATCATTATCGTGCAACTTTTTAACTGTGCTACCTGGTCCTTCCCGGAGCAAAGTTTTCGATGATGAGCTAAGCTTATGTCGACTTTGCTCATCTTATCATTTCGCCTTGAAAAACAAGCTTGATTTTGAGTTTGCGTCGTACTCGTGGTTCCAATAACCTTTCGCGTCATCATTCCTTTGACTTGATGTCATCGCCGATCGATTACATCTTCATGAAATCTCTCGACAATTTTGTTGTGATCATCATCAACATTCTGAGCTCTTATAGGATATCAATCGAATCCATGAGGAGTAATACCATCCTTGCCCCTTGATGAATTGTGTTATCATCAACAACATTCTTGCCTTCCCCAATGCAAACTTGTTCATGTTTTGTGTTGTACCTTGATTTCCTTGCTATCTGGCTTAGGTTATGTTCTACCTTGTAGTATTATTGTCTTCTGTATCAAGAATGTTGTGAGAATTTCACCACCTCTTAAGAATTCTTGATGCGGGTGATACCTTTTGTGATATCCATTCATTCCTTGGTCCCCGTGTTACTTCTAACCGGAAAACCGACAATTGAACTATGATGTGCGACTTCAAAACTTCTAGCAACCCTATTGATTTGAAGTTAATGGTCGATATTTCATTCTTAGCTTATCGGTTGTTGAATCACCATTCTAACAATTGATCAGGCTACCTATGCCCATATTTCGAGCGCGCCTTTCAACCAATGTTTAATTGTGCATGTTTTCCTTGGGCATACATATTATATCATTTGATCTGACAAGTGTTATCTTCTTATTCACATAATTGTGGAAATCCATCTTGTCAGAAATCTTGATGAATTGTCACTGAGTCCCTCAGTCACCTCCTCTTCCTCTCCCTGGTTTGATGATGAACTCTTGTTTCGAAATTCGCTTCCATAGTTCAATTCCCGAGAATCTTACAATGTCATCTCGACAATTTGTGTTGCACCTTTTCTTCTCAGACATCCTGAGTCTGAGGTATCCTGACACCAATCATATCTGAATCTTGGTCAGATATGATGGTTGGAACATATTTCCAGGAGTTATAACATCTTTACATGACCCGGTAAGGTGATCTCATGCCTAGCACACCTGGCCGGAGGCCCTATTGTTATAGTTTCCTTTTCAACAAGGTTATCCGTTCTTCCATGAGGAAATTGTAAGACTTATTCTATAAGTTGTTCCTGATGGATCCTTCATGTATCCAGAGTTTGACCTTTGCTTGAGGACCTTGCCAATGCTACCTCGAAGCATGTATGTGGTACTCCTATCATAAATAAGAACATTTGAAGCACAATGCTAAATTTTCTTTATCAATTATTCAAACACTCTTGTTTGGGTAATGTCATGTCATTTCTCTCCCCTTACCTAAATGGTTTTCTACCTCCTATCTTGTCAGGGATATCATGCTCTGCTTGTCCTTGGGAAGGATATAACCCTGAAATATGTGTTTAAACACATTTTCCTCTCCATTGTTCTGTTTAACCTGATGATCACCTTTTCCTTTCCTTTGTATTGTTTAACCTTTCGCGTGGTTTATATGATCTAAGTAGTAATGATTCACTGCCTATGTAAACACCCTGGTGTACGACCTTGTCAGTAAGACCGTGTTACTATTTTTGATGACATTTTGGTAACCACCGATGGACTAGAACTTTGCCTATTGGTCCGCCTCATTTCAACGAGCAGGAAAATGGTTCTCTTCATCCCTCGCCCTAGGTACCAACATTGTTGCCAACAAAACTGACAGGCTATCCTCTGACATACCTTGCTATCTTGACCGTGCAAATGTTAGCGCATTCCCACTTTTAACCCACATGGTGGGCCCATAACCCATAGTTCCACGGGATCGAAACCTGACTCTCCTGTACACCCTGTTTCCAAAGTTAATCCTCGCGCTTGGATTCGTATGCTATTCACGAGCCACATTCCTAGTGATCTATTCTGGTATCAGATGCAATACTTATTCACGTTGCCCTGAACCCTTTCACCTTCTGACTAGACATTGAATGATTGCCTGGCTACTTGAAACTCCATATTGTACCTTCAAACTTTACTCTCGAGGTGTTTTATTTGTTCAACTCGAGAGGTACTCATATGCTCATTCATGGGTTAATCCCAGATTATTACCCTTATAGCATTCTGTCGTTGCCGATCTGCCCTGTTACCTATTCGTAAGTATGGTGAAGATCCCGAAGAAAGGATGCCTACTTCATCATGATGACCTGAAGCAGAGAAATGAAGACATCAACCTAGTCGATCGACCGCTTCGAGAAGAGCAACCAAGATCAAGAAAACTCATTAGAATTTCGGAACCAAATCCCTTTCCCCTTACCCCACCTCTTAAAATCTTGGGACGAGATTTCTTGTAGTGGAGGAGAATTGTGACGCCCGGATAATTAGCTACAGTAATCCCACGTTAATGATGCCATGTCACCACAGTTATAGTTGCTAATCTTGCTCTACTTCGAATCAATTCGAATTCAAGTTCAAAATCTTGCAAACAATAAAAGTTTTCAAATATTAAAACTAAAATGTTCGAAGTGAGCCAAATAATGCATAAGTAGTAATGGTGGAGAAACCACATTGTTATAAAAGGTTTAAATGCACTTAGGTAATTAAAACAGTAGTTAAAACTTTTAAATAAATACATATAGGATTATGTTAAGTATTAAACTATTTTGTTTTGGGTTAATAATTAATGTGGCAGTAGTATAATTATAAATGCAAGTTTAGGTACTAGTGATAATTTTTATAAAACAGAAACTAAGAGGAAACAAAAAAATAGAAAAGAATAATAACTAAAAAGAAAAGAACAAAACAGAGAACAAAAATAAAGAGCAGGACCCCCTGGCCTCTGGGCCGCCAGGCCAGCCCACGGCCCACCCCACCCTCTCTGGCCTAAAAGGCCACTCTCCCCGACCCCAAACCCTAAATCACCCCCACTCCCCCATGATCCCCTCGTCTCCCTCACCCGCCGCCACCACACAACACACACACGCATGCACACATTGTGCCGGGGAGAGGAGCTCCCCGTGCCCGATCCCCTTGCCTGCATCGGTGCCCCGCCTTAACCTTGTTGTTCATCGCAACCCTCCTCGTGGCCGGACCTCGCAGCTCCGTCCTTGATCTCGTCCTCGATGGCCCGCATCAAGCCATGCCGCCCCGACCTCACCGCCACCCCGCCTGGACCTCGTCGAAGCGCTCCCTCGCCGGATCTCCTCCCCGTCTCCGTCGGTCGTCCTTGTCCTCCTCCACAACGGCTCCCTCGAGCCTCGCCGCCCCCTGGTCTCTACACGAACGTGAGGCCCTCCTCCCCTCTCTTCCCTCTCCGGCCGGCGCCGCCTCCCGTTCGTCCCCGCGTGCTAGCACGAGCCGCTCCGCCCCTGACCTCCCCCTTCGTGGCCGCGCTGTACGCGCGCCACCCCGCGCCCCCGTCCATGGCCACGAACGGCCAAGCATCCCCCGCTTCGCCTCGCTGGGGCTGCTCGCCGTCCACCACTCGTGTCGCCGTTGCCTCGCCTACGCCATGCCTCCCCGTGCAGCTGCCAACCCCGGACCACCACGCCCGCGGCCAACTCCGGCACCCCGCTACGCCCGGCGCTCGCGCCCATCGGGCACCCACGGCCTCGTCCGCCTCACGCACCCCACTGGCCGCTCGTCGGCTCCCCAAACCGCCGCCCCTTTTTCCATCCCGCAGCGGTCCTCCTGCTGCGTCGCATCGACGCGCAGCCCCGGCCCCCTGTGCTGCTGCTGCCGCTCGTCGCGGTGGCCGCCGGCGCCCATCGTCGTTTCCCCCTGTCGACCTGGGCGAGTGCCCAGCGCCCGCTCCAGGCGCCCGTTAGCCCGACCCGCTAAGGCTCTGGCCCAATGACAGCCGGGGCCCAGCCCCAGAACATTTTTATTAAAAAAATGTTGAATTTAAAATAATTAACTAATTAATTAGTTAATTAATTAATTTAATTAATTCTGTTAACTAAACTAATTAAACCTAATTAATCTACTAACTAATCTATTTAACTTGTTAGTTAATTAGACAGCCTATGACATGTGGGACCTAGTGGTCTGTTGACTAGTCATAGTCCACAGTTGATTGCTGACGTCATAAAAGCAATTTCGTTTTGAAATAATCTGTTAATTCTAGAAAATGATTTAAAACTTTTGAAAATAATATAAAATAAACCGTAGCTTAGATGGAAAAACTTTGTACATGAAAGTTGCTCAAAACGACGAGACGAATCCGGATACGCAGCCCATTCGTCCGCCACACATCCCAAGCATAGAGAACACACAACTTTTCCCCTCCGAATCACCTGTCCAAAAATGCGAAACACAGAGAATACTTTCCCGGATGTTTCCCCCTTTCACCGGTATCACCTACTACCGCGTTAGGGCACTCCTAACACCGTTCATTGTCATGTCATGCATCGTCATGCATATGTTTGCTTTTATATTTATTGTTTCTCCCCCCTCTTCTCTCGCTAGACTCCGAGACCGACGTTGTTGCTACCCAGTTCGACTACGAAGTTGACGACCCCTCCTTGCCAGAGCAACCAGGCAAGCCCCCCCCCTTGATCACCAGATATCGCCTATTCCTTCTCTCTACTGCTTGCATTAGAGTAGTGTAGCATGTTACTGCTTTTGGTTAATCCTATTCTGCTGCATATCCTGTCATTGTTGCTACAGTTGTTACCCTTACCTGCAATCGTAAATGCTTAGTATAGGATGCTAGTGTTCCATCTGTGGCCCTACACTCTTGTCCGTCTACCATGCTATACTATTGGGCCGTGATCACTTCGGGAGGTGATCACGGGCATATGCTAAATACTTTATACTGTTACATTACTTATGATACTGTTCGGAGATGGGGGCTAAAGGGGCAGGTGGCTCCATCCTAGTAGAGGTGGGCCTGGGTTCCCAACGGCCCCCGACTGTTACTTTGTGGTGGAGCGACAGGGCAGGTTGAGACCACCTAGGAGAGAGGTGGGCCTGGCCCTGGTCAGCGTTCGCGGTTACATTAATTAACACGCTTAACGAGATCTTGGTATTTGATATGAGTCTGGCCACTGGCCTATACACACTAACCAACTACGCGGGAACAGTTATGGGCACTCGGCCTCGTGGTATCAGCCGAAGCCTTCGTGATGTCAGCGACTGAGCGGCGCGTGCCGGATTGGACCGTAAGCCTGCTCTTGTATTAAGGGGGCTAGGTCTGCTTCCGGCCGCATATGCAACGTGCATGTGTGCAATGGGCGATGGGCCCAGACCCCTATGTGCATAGGATTTAGACCGGCGTGCTGACCTCTTTGTTGTGCCTAGGTGGGGCTGCGACGTGTTGATCTTCCGAGGCCGGGCATGACCCAGGAAAGTGTGTCCGGCCAAAGTGGGTCGAGCGTGTTGGGTTATGTGGTGCACCCCTGCAGGGAAGTTGATCTATTCGAATAGTTGTGTCCCTCGGTAAAAGGACGACCCGGAGTTGTACCTTGACCTTATGACAACTAGAACCGGATAATTAATAAAACACACCCAGACAAGTTCCAGAGACAACCCGGTGATTGCTTTCCCATAGGGCGGCGAGGGGAGGATCACCGGGTAGGATTATGCTATGCGATGCTACTTGGAGGTCTTCAGTCTAGTCTCTTCTACATGCTGCAAGACGGAGGCTGCCAGAAGCGTAGTCTTCGATAGGACTAGCTATCCCCCTCTTATTCTGGCATTCTACAGTTCAGTCCACCGATATTGCCTCTTTACACATATACCCATGCATATGTAGTGTAGATCCTTGCTTGCGAGTACTTTGGATGAGTACTCACGGTTGCTTTGCTCCCCTTTTCCCCCCTTTTCCCTCTTCTTCTTGGATGCCGCAACCAGACGTTGTAGCCCAGGAGCCAGACGCCACCGTCGCCGATGACTCCTACTACGCTGGAGGTGCCTACTACTACGTGCAGGCCGCTGACGATGACCAGGAGTAGTTTAGGAGGATCCCAGGCAGGAGGCCTGCGCCTCTTCGATCTGTATCCCAGTTTGTGCTAGCCATCTTATGGCAACTTGTTTAACTTATGTCTGTACTTAGATATTGTTGCTTCCACTGACTCGTTTATGATCGAGCACTTGTATTTGAGCCCTCGAGACCCCTGGCTTGTAATATGATGCTTGTATGACTTATTTTACTTTTAGAGTTGTGTTGTGATATCTTCCCGTGAGTCCTTGATCTTGATCGTACACATTTGAGTGCATGATTAGTGTATGATTGAATCGGGGGCGTCACATGCATGTTGGGTTCCGGTGTACAGCTGTTCGACAAGTGTGTAGACAGCCTTGAGCTTCACAAGCATGTCTTGTTTCAAGTTGCTGCTCCCGGGCCCTGGATACATCACAGATTGGTTAAATGGTGGTTTATATTGTCACAATAAGGATTCACTTTTGATGACTAGCAAGGAGACTTACCAAAGATAGCAGAAACCATCTAAGATACACGGTGTTTTAAGCCGGTGAGCTTAGTGGTTACCTCTTGAAGAGCTGCCTTTTCTTTTTCAGCTCGCTGGGTTAAGGCAGACTTTTCCTTAGCCCAAGTGCTCTTCTCAGCTTCAAAACTGGTCTTCAGTTTTTCCGATTCAGCCACGCTAAACTGGAACTTTGACTCAGCTTTCCGGGTCTCGGTTTCCTGAGTCGCCAACCGGGTCTTTGCACCATTTAATTGAGACTCCAGTTCAGTAGTAGCAGCCTGTATAAAGTACAGGGTTATCAACCCATTTATATGAGGATTACAAGAACATAAGTCCCAAGTCTTTTGCAAGCAACAACACTTGGCACTTGGGGGCTAATGTCTGTCAAAGAAATTTTTCAAGGAAAAGGCTCTTATGAATAAAGTCCCAAGCACTTTGCAAGCAAGACTACTTGGAACTTGGGGGCTAATGCATATTGCTTGTATCTTCTTAATGATGAGCCGGATGTGCTGTAAACAGTCCCAGCTGACTCATGGGGGCTATGCAATTAAGATCTCCTTTCTTACACACTGGTAAATAGGACCGACTCATTCATGCTGATTAAACCGGCCCTTGGGGACTACGGATGCAAAGTTAAACTACTTAAACATCCGGTTTTATTTTAAACCGGACTTGGAGGGAGTCTATGACAGAAGCTTATGGATTCTTCTAAGTTTACAACCTATTCAATATTATCATAACCAGTAGACTTGGGGGCTCGCAGGAGGGGCATAACTTATTTAAAACCGGAAGTCATATCTCATATTTCTGGTGCATCTATTTCACCATATCAATCTCAAGGTCGCGATTGGAATGAACTTGGTTAAGATAACCAGAGAATACTTCATTGACGGTCAGTTGAGAATAATCAGCAATGTCAAATTTCATTTTTCGCCTCTCAATGAACTCATCTTTAGCGGAGTGCTTGGCCAATACGGTTGGACGTCCCGGTTCTCTGAAGCTGGTGCCAGTAATCATAATGTCTTTACCATATTCTTCTGGCGGCTTAAAAGGGTTGGATGACTCAGTGGGCACATGATTAACATCCGTGTGGTCACGGAAAGGTCAGCAATCTCAGATGGAGTGTCAGTGGCAGGTTCTTCTGGCTGTTTGTCAGAAACTTCAGGTGCAGAGACTTGTTGCTCCGGCTCAGCAGCTTTAGGTGCCTCAGTTGTCTTGGTCGCCTTCGCCTTCTTATTAGGCTTTGCTTGTCCACTACACGGATTATGATAAGTCAGAATAAGTATAAGAGTATAAAGAGATACAGAATAAAAGGTAATTATTGTTACCCAAGAGCAGTTTTAAAAGCCGACAACTCGGTTTGCGATGAGTCGCCAGAGGAGGAACGGTCAATCTCCTGGTCAATTGAATCAACAGAGTTAAGTGGTAAGCAATAAGACCCGCGCCGGGTGGAAAGAGTTTAAAGCTAAAAAGAACCTCGTTTTAACGTTTTCGAGGAGTGGGAGCGTTTGGTAAGCCGGAGGACAACTCGTCACCTCCACTGGTCTGGGTCTGACATCGATTCTCGTATTATTGTTGCTTCAAAAGAAAGTGAGGATCTAAATAAGCCAAGGGGTGTGAAAACCTTACTTTCTGGGTTACTTGTCGAAGTTTCTGTCTTGGCAAAGGTTCTGAGCCAGAGGAAATAATAGTTACCTCTTCTTCAACTGCTTGGCTGGCTCCCGTGTCATCCTGATAATAGTCAGTGTCAATAAGATGATTGAAAAACAAGCCAAGAGAGTCAAGGGCTACCTCCGACTCAGAGGTGCCATCCAGACTAAGCATATCAGAGGCGCTTGGTTTCTTCTTTTTCTTGGTGGTCTTCTTGGCGGCTTTCTTGTCGGCTTTCTTGGCAGCTTCATGATCGTACTCCTCTTTCCAAAAGTCAGACTTCACCTGTAAAGGTTATTAAAGGTTGAGTTAATAAGGGTATTTGAATAATGAAGTAAAGGTAAGAAAAATTCAGAGACTCACTTCCGGTGGTAGGTTAAGTTTGTAGAAAGGGGCCAACCCCACTTTAATGCAATCTTCCGGGTCTTCATTCAGAAGGGACTCGGTCATTTCATTAATTGCCTCGTCAGTTAATTGCACAGATGTGTGACGTAGTGGATCCTTTACACCACCAGTGTAAGTACACATTAAGCCGGACCGATGACTTAAGGGTATGATCCGCCAAGAAACCCAGCACCAAACCAAGTCAATGCCAGTTAACCCATTGGCCAGCAGAGCCTTGACTTTTGTAATAGTAGGGGCAAGTTTTGCATGTTCAGAAGCGATAAGTTTTTCAGGAAGAAGACGCTTTGGGTCCAGACGCTCAATGCAATAACCCGACAATGGATTCTCATCAACCAAAGAGGTATCTTTTCAATAAAGCCATGTCTTATTCTAATCTTTGGGGTGACTCGGCAAGGTCGCGTAAGGGAAGATGGCGTCTCTTCTTCGCTGAATTGAGATTCTGCCAAGTTCCAAACTGGGTTCGTTCATGTACTCATTTTGGCGGTTTAAATAGAAGTATTCTCTAAAAAGTTCAACACTGGGCTCCTCTTGAAGGTATACTTCACAAAAGACTGGAAAATCGCAGATATTTGACACGGAATTGGGTCCGATGTCTTGAGGATGGAGCTGAAAGAAGTGCAAAACATCCCAGAAAAACTTAGAGCCGGGTGGTGAGAAGCCCCAGTTCATGTGATCAGTGAATACAATGACTTCACCATCCTTTGGCTGAGGTTTTTCTTCGCCTGGTTCAGGGGCGCGGTAATACATAACACTCTTTGCGGGCAAGTACCTGGCTTTGACAAAGTCTCTGAATGTGCCCTCAGTGACGACGGAGGGGACCCAATTGCATGTATAGTCTGTCTTTGGCGGCATTGTGAAAGAAAGAAAACCTAGAGGAAGGGAATAATTTACCGGTTCAAGTCAGTTGGTGAAATCACAAGTTAACAGTTGCAGTATACGTTCAGAATGGCGGCTTAAGTGAGGACTAATGATATATGATTAATTATAAACCAGATATGTAAGCTGCCATGGCACGTACTGGTATTCAAGATTTGATAAGAGCAAAATTTTACTAAGTGTTGGGATAAACAAGTTTCACAGATTGAAGATATGAGATTGGATCTGCGACAGTTTAGAAAAAAGGAAATAAATCCTAAACCTAGGGTGGCGGCAGCAGAAAAGTGGGGGTGCCTAGATGAGATCTGTTGTGATAAGGATATGCTCTAGTATCAAAAACAGGTGCTAAAACTGCTACCGCACGGGATTGGTACTACTTTCCGATCAAAGCTATGCGACTTGAGACAGAGAAGGGGAAGAATGGTGATGAACACCGACGAACATAGAAACCCTAAAAACAGATCTATGAAGGGGAAAGTGGAAGACTTACTGACGCTGATTGAGAGCGAAGGAGCACCGCGGCGTTTCTAGTCAGTTCAGGGTGATGTAGCGGCAGGAGTTGATGAAGAGGATGAAGGTCAACAGCGGCAGAGCTCGGATGCACTGGGACGTCGCGAGGAGGAAGAAGAAGGAGAGAAGGCAAAGGGGGAGAATGATAAGTGAGCTTGTGGCCCTATTTATAAGGCCGGAAGGATAAGTGGCACGCGCGGGAATCGAGGAGACACAAAAGTGGATATGTGACGGCGTGAGCACCTCGATTTTTGGAAGGGTCAGTTAAGAAAAAGATTTATTAAGATTTGGGTCATGCGTCGTATTAATTAAAAGTGACGTCATGGCGGGTTACCGCAAATTTCCGGGGATGACGTCATGGCTGGTTATAGCATTGCACAGGAAGATGAAGAAGGTTTTGTTTCTAAAATTTTGAAGATTGACATGAACAGGTTTAAATCAACCTGGGGCCTAATGTTGGGGATATGACTATCAGATATGACCTGCCCAAGAGGGGCCGAGTCATCCATTATGACGGTTCATCTAAATGAAGCCCAAGAGTATACTCAAGATGGTGGTTTATAGATAGGCTTGTTAAAAGGACCAAATCCGGAGGCAGCTTAAGGCCCGTAAGTGTAAACCGCTATGTATATGTAAACTTGTATTGTAAGGAATGTAAGATACGAGCCGGACACGTTTGTATGAGCCGGCCGGGACTCTGTAGGCCGTAGGGCGTCAACCCATGTATATAACGGGACGACCCGACAGCGGCTTAGGGCAAGAAACAACAACTCGAGAGCCAGGCAAAGCATGTTTTCTCCCTGGTAATCGAAACCCTAGCAATACCACCTCAAACTAGATTAGGCCTTTACCTTCACCGCAAGGGGCCGAACCAGTATAAACTCCTCGTGTCCTTGTCCCGTTTAACCCCTTTAAGCTAACCTCGTCGCAATGGTTCCACAACTAAGTCCTTCCATGAGGACATCTGCCGTGACACTTCCACGACACATAGGTTGGGATAGCTTGAGCAACCGCCTTAATTAAAGCCTCATTACCACCATAAGACAAGGTTCTTTCTTCCCATCCATTAACCAACTTCTGAATTCTTTCAATAAGATGTTTAAAACAATCAACCCAATCAACACCGATCATTGAGGGAAGGCCCAAGTATTTGTCAGACAGAGATTCTGTCATAATATCAAGGATTCGACAAACTTCCACCTTGTCATCGACACTTGTGTTGGGGCTGAAATATGTTGAAGATTTTCCAGCACTCACCATTTGCCCTGAGGCCTCGTAGTAATCATCAAGAATATTCTTGAGTGCGATAGCATTAGAAGCATCTGCCTTCATAAGAATTAAAGAGTCATCACCAAAGAGTAGATGAGAGATGAAAGGGGAGTCACAACAAACTTGTACCCCTTTTAGATGCCCAAGTTCTTCCTCATGGGCAATCAAAGCAGATAGTCCTTCAGCACATAGCAAGAAAAGATATGGGGATAATGGACCCCCCTGCCTCAGGCCCCTAGTTGGGGAGAAAACATCTGTTTCATTTGAGTTGAACCTCTCCTTATATTGTACAGATGTGACACACTTCGTAATGAGATTAACCCATTGAGAGTCAAAGCCGAGTTTTAGGAGAATAGCTTCCAAAAAGACCCACTCGACCCTGTCATAAGCTTTGTGCATATCCAGTTTGACTGCACAAGAGCCAACTTTACCTTTTTTCTTCTTCATTGAATGTAGGCATTCATAAGCAACAATCACGTTATCTGTGATAATCCTCCCGGTACGAAGGCACTTTGTGTCTCACTAACACTTTCTGGGAGAAAACCCTTACCCTTGCTGCCAACATCTTTGCAATTACTTTATAAACCACGTTACATAAACTAATAGGTCTAAATTGCATTACCTTCTTTGGTGTTTCCACTTTTGGGATTAGCACAATTATTGTTGTATTCCAACCAGGTGGGATCACCCCACTGTTGACAGCCTCAAGTACCTCTTTGACCAGATCATCACCTAGGAGATGCCAAAATTTCTTATAAAAAATCGCATGGAGACCATTCGGCCCCGGGGCCTTGAGGTCTCCTATACTGAATAGCGCCCGCTTCTTCTTTTGAGTAGGGCGCAAGCAAACTTTCATTCATATAGGAAGAAAACTTTAGGTTTGACTTTTTCAAGAACCTCCTGGTTCGGTACATGCACTTCCGAACAAAAAAGATGCTGGAATTAACTATCAATTAATTGCTTCATTGTCTTCCTTCCACTCGCCATTCTCATCCATAAGACGACGTATGAAGTTCCTTTTCTTCCTTGCAGAAGCAAAATTGTTGAAACATTTGGTGTTACGGTCACCGTAATTTTAGCCAATTCGGCCTTGCCCTTTGCACCCAATAAATTTCTTCCTTTTCCATGGTTTCTTCTTTTTCGATCAGCAACTGTCTTTGCCGATCTGCCGACTCATCAGTGAGTGGCCCCGATCACAAAGTTCCAAGCTCCTCCTTGAGAATTTTTAGACAGTGTTGTGGCAACTTCAGGACCTTGCGGTCCCACTCATGAAGCTCTCCGTGGACAGCAGCCGTCCGCTCAGCCAAAGACGCGGAAGAATGCGTGCGCGACCACGCCTTCGTGACCCTTTCCATGACCTCATCTTCCTGTAGCCAGCGGGCTTCAAAATGTCGTTGTTTATAGCCCTGTTCTTGCTCCATCGATCCACCCTCGGTATCCAGCACCACAGGCATGTGGTCAGACTTAAGATGTGGTGCATTCGTTATCAGCGCATGCGGGAACAAGCCATGGAAACTGTCATTACACACCACTCGATCCAACCGCTCCCGGAGACGACGCCTTCTCCTTGTAAACTGCTCACCGAAGAAGCCCATGCCATCAAGTTCACAATCGACTAGGGCCTCCTAAAAATTCTGCATCAACCGAACAGGGCGTGGGGCGCCCCTTCCTTCTCATGGGAATATAGGATCTCATTAAAATCGCCTACAACTACCCAAGGCAGGGAAGATTGCAGGTATAACCCTCTCAGGTAATCCCAAGACAAGTGCGTGTCCTCCCACTTAGGCTCACCATAGAAGCCAGAAAACCTCCAACTTTCCTCTAGTGCAATGCCCACCTTGACATCAATGAAATTCTTTGTCTTATCCATCAATTCCAGCACAACTGGATCACGCCAGAATAGTATGAAACCACCACTGGCTCCAACACTCTCCACCACTTCCAAATGATCCATGTTCAACTTTCTTCTAAGCTTTTCTGCCCTGACTGAATTTAGATGTGTTTCGGACAAGAAAATCACATCCGGCCCTCACTGCTTCTGGACATCCAGAAGCGATCTTACATCTGCGGTAGTGGCCATACCACGGCAGTTCCAACTAACTGTTCTCATATGCTCCCGGCGATCGCCCTCTAGGGGAGTTGCACCGGTTCAGCGAGAATTGGCAACTTGCAATATCAGCACACCCAGACACACATAGACTGGATCAAAACTTCACTCCGAAAAGTATCAGAACCCATGCATGCACGCTCTTCATGCAGAATGCGATGGATCAAGGAAACAGATCTACTAGCAGACTCCTACGGTGCTAACACCAGGAGACTCGCAGCAGAGAGAGAGAGACCAGCGACGGCACCTCCGGCGCCGTCCTGGAAAAGTAACGCCGGCGCACGCGCCGCCGCCGCGGAGGCGGCCGGCGGAGGCCCGGCTAAACCCTAGTCGCCCTGGAGTCGCTTTCTGCCCGAGAAATAACGCTTCACGAGATATAATGTTTCCCTGATCCATGTATGTTAGTTAGCAACACCAGCGCATCCCTCTTTTTAAGCGGGCAAAGGAAACCAACCAGTCTTTCATTGATTCGTGGCAAGAAGAACAACGTAATTACAGGATTCTAAGATTAAAACGGAAAGGCCTCCCATGACTTGCGCGTAATTACAGGATTCTGCGATTAAAATGGAAAGGCCTCCCATGACTTGCCAATGCATGCATAGCTAGCTGAAGGAAGGAGTCTTCTCGTATTAATTAACGCTCGCAAATTGCTCCATGTATAACAGAATAGTAGGATCTCTCGGGAAAAAAAATCTTATACGACTCGGATCGTACGTTCCACCAGATGAAACTCTCTCCCACGACTAATCTCAAAGCAATCCGGCCAGATTCAAATCAAGAAAATCCCATTCCTGACTTTTAGCATAATATGTTTACCAAGATTCTCTCTCAAAAAGAAACGAAAACACTAACGCCCACACGTGTGGGCATTTGCATCTCGCCACATGCGTGGATTCATGTCCGTTTGTGAGCGCACGAATCTTGGCATGTTTTTAGTGCCACGTAGGACTGGGCTGGTGTATGGGCATTCATCCGGTCGTCCATACGGCCGTTTCACCACACGGGAGGGGCCGGTGTGTGGGCCTTCAGCAGTTCACCCGCACGCCACTTTCCACTAACGCACAAGGGCTGATGTGTGGGCATTTGCCATCTCGCCCACACGCCCGTCTCCTGTCCCACACCCAAGCTACTAGTTGCCATGTGTTTTGCAGTGTACATGGCAACTGCCCTATTGTGCTTGTAAGCAGATGACAACTCTTTTTTTTACCCGAACATGTCAGTTGCCATGTGTTTTGCAGGGTACACGTCAACTGTCTAGTGTGGACGTAAGCAGATGGCAACTCTTTTTTACCCGAGTTGCCATGTGTTTTTGCATTGTACATGGCAAATGTCCTAATGTGCACGTAAGCAGATGGCAACTCTTCCTTTTATATGGCAACTGTCTTAGCGTGCTTGTGAGCACATGGCAACTCTCTCAACTGCCTAGTGTTAGTAGGTGGCAACTCCTAAAATTTTGAAATCGTGGCAACTGCAGTAGACCAGATCATATACGGCAACTGCAGTTGAGCAACCATGACAACTGTAGTTGTCCGACATGGCAACCGTAGTTCAGTGACATGGCAACTGTAGTTAAACGAACATGGACAAGGGTCTGGACCATGGCAACTGCGGACGCGCGGTGACTGCCAGCGGGGCGTGCGGGACCACGAGGTACGAGGCCTGACGCACGGGGCGTGTGGGCGTTATCTATTTCACCCACACGCACGCATGTGAGAGGGATCGGGAGAAAAAAAAAGATGTGTGAGCATTACTTGTTTTGCCCACGCGTAGGTGTGTGGGTTGTTTCTCTTATACACCACAAAAAACGTGTGGGCAGATCCTCTAATGCCCCCACGTGTGGCACTTATCGACGTCCAAAAGAAAATGTTTACCAAGAAGATTCATCTTCCAAGGACCCGACATCTTGGGGCCAACGGTGCAGCAGGATGGCGATTGAGCAGGAATACAACGGCAGCATGGCGTAGGGCCAAGGAGCATACACGGCAGCCTCGCCGCCATAGCTCTCTCTACCTGCAGATTCACCAATCTCTCCACCTAAACCCTCTCATTGATTTCATTGCCCTCCTACCAATCGCCATGGATTTACCTGTTTGGTCGCATATCGCCTAGAATAGATATGGGGATAGTGAAATTGTTGGGAGATGGATTCACCATGCTTCATGCTTTGAAATTATTATTTTCCCGATGACTGGTTGATAGACGATGGATTTCTATTATGAGAGGAGAGGAGAAACGAGTTGGAGAGAAGATTGATTACTGCATGCAACCAACCGACTCCTTTGTCCCTGATCGATTATCTCCCAGCTCCCAAGTAGGGGTAAGAGCATGGTAATAATATAGCCAACGGTCGGCTACAAGGATTTGCCATGTCATCTAGAGCTAACCTTATACTTCCTTCTTTTCAGTTTATAAGGCTTAATTCAAAAATATCACCAACCAAGGTAGATGGTGAGTGGTGGAATACTTTTTGTAGTTTGCAAAAGTACCCAATTAATGCTCTTGTTTTCTCAAAAAAATTATGTTTACCAATGCATTAATTGTAATGCATGCATGCATAAAGTACATGCATTGGTCAATTTTCTCTAAATACTTGCATGCAATGATTTAATGCACCTTGAAATCTGAACTTGTGATGGGGAACAACCAAATTGAGCCTTATAAAATGGAAAAACTAAAATTTTGAGATAAGTCCTATAAACCGGAAAGGAGGGAGTAGCTAGCATGTACAGTAGTAAATTTTTAATGTGTACTACTTTATTAATTGTTGGCCCACCATACATCCTCACAAAGCGTCTTGGGTCTTGTGTTGTAGCCGGCTACTAGCCAAAAGCCCGCTTCTCTTCTCTTTTCTCTTCTCTCTCCTCCAACTAAACAAAGATATAATATTGTGTGTGTGTCTAGGGCACATCTAGATGTGCTCTAATTATTGCACATCTAAATGAGTGAATCAAGTATAAAAAGGAAAAAAGAAAAAAAAAGAAAAAAGAAAAAAGGAAATATTCACACGAATCTCAACGTAAGAGCAATGACATAGGACTTAGATGTGCAATACTTATGTGCACATCTAGATGTGCTTTAACAAAACTATATAATATTCTATTCCTTATAGCCTGCTTATGTCACCTTATTGTACTTGCTCTAAGTGTGAGACGAGCAGATGTCGGCGATGACATGGCGACATGCGTGTCGTCACAGGCGGACGTGGACACATGAGGCTATTCAGGGACAAGCATGCCTAGGAGATCGGCACCGTGAAGTATATCAAGCGGGGCTAGAAGGTATATGTCATGGGTTTAAACTCCGTTCTTCTGCTCTTGGTTTTGGAGTTTGGTCTCCTTGATGATTCATAGTGGAGTTGTGTCCTTGTTGATGGATTAATCCTTAAGGAAAGTGTGATGACTATTACTGTAGGTTTTTGTTGCTGGATATGGTTTTCAGGTTTTCTTGTGTGCTTGCAGATTAGCCATTATTGGTCGCAGCTACACCCTCACACCATACGGTTCCCACTTTCCCAGGAGATAAAATTACCGGAATCCTGACTTGACAGTCGTTTGATAAGTTTGTTTGTTGTCAATCACATTAGATTAGTGAAATTTGAAGGTTCTCAAGTGAAAACTCTGACCTACTTATGTGTCCTCTCCAAAATGCAGAAATGCCACTCTATTTTTTGGAAATAAATGTCGATTAGGTTTTAATTTTTTTTTCATCATGACTGAAGGTAACATTTATTAGTCGTATTTTCCTCTTCTTCAAAAGATATAATTATAGAAGTACCTTGGGCTAGGCACTATTGATACACATTAATTGGAGGGTCAGTAGGATTTGTTATAATGATTTTAGAAGCATTGATGTTTATCCTAAATCTCTCCGTCTGATCTTCAATTTAGCATATTTTTCTCCATTAGATAAAACTGAATGGAGTTGCTATAATATGGTCTTATTTATGTACAATCAAGAATATGTTTGTTTAACCCATCGCGCCTTTCCTTTGTCATGTAATATGCTGCCGGTGGAGAACTTTGAATGTGCACTGCATTACAATTCAGTGAGATGCCATCCCTCGTCAATCTACTTACTTTGTTATGTCATCAGCCTATCTTTATTCTGAACCATCTCTGCTAACAATGCATGTAATCTTGTAATATGTTTGATATGTGTGTCAATTGGCAAGGTACTTCTTGCAGCAACTAATTTCAAGGGTTAGCTAACTGCCAGCCAAAGGAAACAAATGCAAAACCCAATGGCCCAAGATCTTAAAATGTAAAAGGCCTCTGGTTGGGAACCCAACCTAGTGAAAATTTACTGAAGGGTTATAATATTACTGCTATGTCAACTCCAACATGCATACCAATAATTGTACTAACTCTCTCGTACGTTATATGTTACTATTGTTTTTGTATTATTTTCGCCATTTGGTTCCTAACTTTTCGATCTGCAGACAGAACTCAGATTACGTGATTTCGATAACGCCTACTAAATATGGCTTGAATATGTTATCATTGTATACAATTATTATTATTCTCTTGAAAACCATTTATTACGCTTGAAAACTTGGATACTCAAATTAATTGTTCTAATGCAAATAAAGGAAATCAATAATGGAAAGAGTACGTGTAACGCCCCGGATTCGATGCGCCAGGTGTCTGCCAGTTATTCGCCGTCGTTGCCATGTCATTTGCTTGAGTGTTGCATTTTGTCATGTCATCATGTGCATTGCATTGCATACGTGTTCGTCTCATGCATCCGAGCATTTTTCCCGTTGTCCGTTTTGCAATCCGACGCTCCTATGCCCTCTGGCGTTCCCCTTTTGTCTCCTGTTGTGAGTGGGTGTTAAACTTTTTCGGAATGGCCCGAAGTTTGCCAAGTGGACTTGGTATAGCACCGGTAGACCGCCTGTCAAGTTTCGTGCCATTTGGAGGTCGTTTGATACTCCAACGGTTAACCGGGTAACCGTAAAGCCCCTCTCTCTTTGCAGCCCAACACCCTTTCCAAACTGGCCCAAAACCCATCTAATTCTCCTCCATGCTCTCGGTCGTTCGATCACGATCGTGTGGGCGAAAACCGCTCCTCATTTGGACTCTCCTAGCTCCCTCTACCTATAAATATGTGTCCCTCCTCGTCCAAATCGCAGATGAAACCCTAGCAACTCCTCCCCGTGCCGCCGGACATGTCCATCCACGCCGGACATGTCCGCCGGACACGTCGCTCCGACCAATCGGGCGTCGCCACGTCATCGTCGCCGCCGCCCGCATCCAATATCCTCCCGCCACGCCGCTCCCGCCGCCGTCTCCACCGCGCGGGCCCGCGAGCCCAGATCCGGCCCGCGGGGCCCGAGCCGCCACTCGCCGCCGCCCGTGCGGATCCCGCCTCCGCGCCCGAGGCCGCCTCCGAGCGCCGCGCTGCCGTCCTCGCAGCCGGTCACCGCCTCCCCGCGCGACGCCCTCCGCTGCCGGTCGCCGGCCCTCGCCGCGCCGCTTGCCGCCGCCCGGATCCGGTCGGGCTGGGCCAAATCCGGTGCATGGGGACCGGATCCCGCCGCCGCCGCCTTGTTTCAGCCATCCCCGGGCTCCGCCCCTCGCCGGAGTTGCTCCCTGCCGCCGCCGCCATGGATCGTGCTCGGGAGCGAGCAGAGGAGTTGCTCCTCCCGTGCGCCGCTCGGGACCCCCGCGTGGGCCCCAGCCCAGCTCCCCGTGAGGCCCAGCCAGACCAGCCCAGCGCCCGGCCTGCCCCGGCCTCTCCACTTCTGGGCTCAGCCCAATGGGTGAGAAACCCTCTTTCCCCCGCCCCGTGCGACATTTAGCCATATAGCGCCCGTCTGTTTTTTTTTCCAGAAAAACGACCAAGTCCCCGAATATTTTGTCATTTTCATGCCATGTTCATCGCATAGTATCTCTGCATCTGTAGCGCCGTTTTGTGCGTGTAATATGTCAAATTGTTCGACTCAACGAGTACACCATTTCATTCCATTAAATCATATTCATTTGAGGTCATCCTGATGCCTGAATCATCGTTGCAAAAGTGCTTCATAATGTTAATCTGCTGAAACTGTAATAACGAGCTATTTTGTCATTTTTGCCATGATTTATGTGTGCCTCCTATGAGGTTGATGTCTACATGTGTTTTGATCTATGCCATGTCTTCTTTACAGAGGTGCTTCCCATGTATTTGTGTGATCAATTTGGTGACTAGCACAAGCATGCAAACTAGGCATCGTGATGTTGCTGATTCTAGCCCCTGTTCTGCTGTTATTTTGATGCCATGTAAACATGATGCTACAGAGAGATCCATGCATATTTTGAGATACTTCAGTAAGGATGTTTTGAACATATGGTTATGCTATATCCATACATGCCCTTGGTTGCAATTATGGAGTAGTCTAGAATGTCATTTCCATGCTCTACTTTTGCTACAAAATGTTTTCCTGGCAGATTGTTTACATGTTATTCAATTTGGCCAAGGTTGTTGTAGTTGATCCTTGCATGCTATGAACTTGCTCTTGCCATGTTTAGCTTCATAAACATGTCTTCTTACTGTTGGTTGCCTTGCCATGCCATGTTTTTCTCTGTGGTAAGTGGTACAAGCTCATCTACATGGCTTCATAATTCAGTATCTGCCATGTTTGAATCTGTATTATAACTTGTCATGTTTACGTGGGTGCCATCATATTTTCTGATCCTTTTTGGCTCATGGTCAGGAAGAGACTCTTGTTCTATGCATTTAGTAGTATCATGCCATACCTTTGTTTTTCATGATAAGTTCCTGTAACATGTTGTTTGATAGCTCTAAACATTGCAACCTGATGTTATTTTCTGCAAAGTCTGAATTGTTATTGTTTGCAATCTTACCATGTGTGTTTGAGCATGTTCTAGTAGTTTCTGGAGATAGCTCAGTGTTCATGTTTTGTTGTGCTTTACCTATACATCATGCCCATGCCTTTTGTTTTCATATTGTGGTGCTGTAGCATGTTGTTTTGATACTTGCAATATGCCTAGTTGCTGTTTTGGACAGATTGTTGCTATAACTTGTTTCATGTGTGTGTGTTGAACCGTTGCTCCGTTTTGAGTGTGCTCTATATGAAACTTGCTTAGATTTGCATATAGTTTCATATTATCATGTTGCATCCATGTTTTGAGGTGTTTGCTTGATGTTTGGGTGCATTTTGCATCAATGCCATGTTTAACTTGTGTTGCTCATATCTTCTAGGCCGTAGCTCCGAATTAAATGAACTTTATATGTAACTTGACTAGAATCTCGTGTAGATCATCCTTGTGCATCTTAACTTGCTGTTTAACAACTTGAACATAAGGTTTATTCGGGTCTGGACCAATTTCGAAATATGCATATGAGGACTTACCGGAATTGTTATATGTTGTTCCCGGCCTCATTTAAACTTGCATTGATGTGTTGTTCTTGTTTGCATCATCTCTTACCATGAGAAGCTTCATGTAGTCTTGTCATGCATCATGCTTGTTGTGCATCATGCCTTGTTCATGTGTGGTGTGTTTACCATGTTGTGTGCTTCTTTTCGATAGTTTCTGTTTCGTTGCAATCGTGAGGATTCGTTCGTCTACGCTTGGTTCGTATTTGTGGCTTCATCTCCTTCATGGACTCGTTCTTCTTCCTTGCGGGATTTCAGGCAAGATGACCGCTACCCTGGATCTCACTACTATCATTGCCATGCTAGTTGCTTCATTCTATCGCTTTGCTGCGCTACCTATCACATGTTTATCAAGTCATCCCAAATTGCCATGAACCTCTAACCTTTGACACATTTCCTATGCAAACCGATGTTTGGCTATGTTAACGCTTTGCTCAGCCCCTCTTATAGCGTTGAAGTTGCAGGTGAAGTTGAAGATTGCCCCATGATGGACAGGATTTTGGTTGGGATATCACAATATCTCTTATATTATTAATGCATCTATATACTTGGTAAAGGGTGGAAGACTCGGCCTTTTGCCTGGTGTTTTGTTCCACTCTTGCCGCCCTAGTTTCCGTCATACCGGTGTCATGTTCCCGGATTTTGCATTCCTTACGCGGTCGGGTGATTTATGGGACCCCCTTGACAGTTCGCTTTGAATAAAACTCCTCCAGCAAGGCCCAACCTTGGTTTTACCATTTGCCTCACCTAGCCCTTTTTCCCTTGGGAGTTGCGCTCTC
>NC_041381.1:373813464-373873018 GCF_002162155.2 Triticum dicoccoides | reverse complement strand
GGGCCAGTGCTCGTCGTGAGTGTTGGTCCAACCTGTCAGCCGCCGGTGGCCACCAGGGGCAACTCTGGGCTGGCCTACCGGAAGTTTGGACAATCCGGTGTGCCCTGAGAACGAGATATGTGCAGCTCCTATCAGGATTTGTCGGCACAACGGGAGGCTTTGCTGGTCTTGTTTTACCATTGTCGAAATGTCTTGTAAACCGGGATTCCGAGTCTGATCGGGTCTTCCTGGGAGAAGGTATATCCTTCGTTGATCGCGAGAGCTTATCATGGGCTAAGTTGGGACACCCCTGCAGGGTATAATCTTTCAAAAGCCGTGCCTGCGGTTATAGGCAGATGGGAATTTGTTAATGTCCGGTTGTAGATAACTTGACACCAGATCCGAATTAAAACGCATCAACCGTGTGTGTAGCCGTGATGGTCTCTTTTCGGCGGAGTCCGGGAAGTGAACACGGTTTCTGGGTTATGTTTGACGTAAGTAGGAGTTCAGGATCACTTCTTGATCATTACTAGTTGACGACCATTCCGCTTGCTCTCTTCTCGCTCTTATTTGCGTATGTTAGCCACCATATATGCTTAGTCGCTGCTGCAACCTCACCACTTTACCCCTTCCATTCCCTTTAAGCTTTGCTAGTCTTGATACCCATGGTAATGGGATTGCGGAGTCCTCGTGGCTCACAGATTACTACAACAACAGTTGCAGGTACAGGTTATTCGATGATCATGACGCGAGAGCGATGTTTGCTTGTCTTGGAGTTCTTCTGGTGCTTCTTCTTCGATCAGGGGATAGGTTCCAGATCGGCAGCCTGGGCTAGCAGGGTGGATGTTGTTTGAGTTTCTATTTGTGTTTCATCCGTAGTCAGATGTTGATCTTATCTATTGTGATGTTTTGTTATGTGGCATTGTTTGCCTTTTGTATGTAGCCCCATTCTATTATGTAATGTTGATGTAATGATATCCACCTTGCAAAAGCGTTTCAATATGCGGGTCTATCCTTGGTGGGACCTTCGAGTTCCTTTTGGATAGGGTCGCATATTGGGCGTGACAAGTTGGTATCAGAGCCTCGACCGACCTTAGGAGCCCCCTTGATTGATCGTGTAGTTTGGCCGTTGTTGAGTCTAGAAGAAAACTATTTTCGGAGTCTAGTTATATCGGAGAGTAGGAATTCTTTTTACTCCTCAGTCCCTTCGTCGCTCTGGTGAGGAATCTTGACGTAGGTGTTTTGAATTACTCCTCTTCCCCTTCAAAATTTCTTTAGGATCACGTAGTTGGTTTTTCGATCGTTGGTTCTCAGCTCTTTTGATCCGGTGCATCTCTCGTCAAGCTGACTCGACCCTCTTCATCTTTGAGTTCAATCCTCAGTTGTTTTTTTCCCACCCGCCCTCCCTTCTTCTTCTCGGAACCGGAGTCCGTAATTGAGTATCCATCCTACACGTGCGAAGTCTTTGCTTTCTTTCCTTAATTTTTTTCAACTGGTGTTGTCTCTTCAAGATATTCGTCGATTTCCCCTTCCAAGTTGCCTTTGTTTTCCCGCACTCCCTGAAGGAAATATGCCCTAGAGGAAATAATAAAGTTATTATTTATTTCCTTATAATCATGATAAATGTTTATTATTCATGCTAGAATTGTATTTTCCGGAAACATAATACATGTGTGAATACATAGACAAACAAAGTGTCACTAGTATGCCTCTACTTGGCTAGCTCGTTAATCAAAGATGGTTATGTTTCCTAACCATAAACAATGAGTTGTTATTTGATTAACGAGGTCACATCATTAGTAGAATGATCTGATTGACATGACCCATTCCATTAGCTTAGCACCCGATCGTTTAGTATGTTGCTATTGCTTTCTTCATGACTTACACATGTTCCTATGACTATGAGATTATACAACTCCCGTTTACCGGAGGAACACTTTGGGTACTACCAAACGTCACAACGTAACTAGGTGATTATAAAGGAGTACTACAGGTGTCTCCAATGGTCGATGTTGGGTTGGCGTATTTCGAGATTAGGATTTGTCACTCCGATTGTCAGAGAGGTATCTCTGGGCCCTCTCGGTAATACACATCACATAAGCCTTGCAAGCATTACAACTAGTATGTTAGTTGTGAGATGATGTATTACGGAACGAGTAAAGAGACTTGCCGGTAACGAGATTGAACTAGGTATTGGATACCGACGATCGAATCTCGGACAAGTAACATACCGATGACAAAGGGAACAACGTATGTTGTTATGCGATCTGACCGATAAAGATCTTCGTAGAATATGTAGGAGCCAATATGGGCATCCAGGTCCCGCTATTGGTTATTGACCGGAGACGTGTCTCGGTCATGTCTACATTGTTCTCGAACCCGTAGGGTCCGCACGCTTAAGGTTACGATGACAGTTATATTATGAGTTTATGCATTTTGATGTACCGAAGGTTGTTCGGAGTCCCGGATGTGATCACGGACATGACGAGGAGTCTCGAAATGGTCGAGACGTAAAGATTGATATATTGGAAGCCTATATTTGGATATCGGAAGTGTTCCAGGTGAAATCGGGATTTTACCAGAATACCGGGAGGGTTACCGGAACCCCCCGGGAGCCATATGGGCCTTCATGGGCCTTAGTGGAAAGGTGAAAGGGCTGCCCATCAGGGCTGCGCACCTCCCCCCCTTCCCCTAGTCCTATTAGGACTAGGAGAGGTGGCCGGCCACCCTTCTCCTCTTTCCCCCTTTGGGGATTCCTAGTTGGAATAGGATTGGAGGGGAGTCCTACTCCCGGTAGGAGTAGGACTCCTCCTGCGCCACCTCTCCCTGGCCGGCGCCTCCTCCCCCCTTGGCTCCTTTATATACGGAGGCAGGGGCACCTCTAAACACACAAGTTGACACAAGTTGATCCACGTGATCAATTCCTTAGCCGTGTGCGGTGCCCCCTACCACCATATTCCTCGATAATACTGTAGCGGAGTTTAGGCGAAGCCCTGCTGCTGTAGATCATCAAGATCGTCACCACGCCGTCGTGCTGACGAAACTCTTCCCCGACACTTTGCTGGATCGGAGTCCGGGGATCGTCATCGAGCTGAACGTGTGCTCGAACTCGGAGGTGCCGTAGTTTCGGTGCTTGATCGGTTGGATCGAGAAGACGTACGACTACTTCCTCTACGTCGTGTCATCGCTTCCGCAGTCGTCTGCGTTGGGTACGTAGACAACACTCTCCCCTCGTTGCTATGCATCACATGATCTTGCGTGTGCGTAGGAAATTTTTTGAAATTACTACGAAACCCAACAGTGGCATCCGAGCCTAGGTTATTGATGTTGATGTTATATGCACGAGTAGAACACAAGTAAGTTGTGGACGATACAAGTCATACTGCCTACCAGCATGTCATATTTTGGTTCGGCGGTATTGTTGGACGAGACGACCCAGACCAACCTTACGCGTACGCTTACGCGAGACCGGTTCCCTCGACGTGCTTTGCACAGAGATGGCTTGCGGGCGACTGTCTCTCCAACTTTAGTTGAACCAAATATGGCTACGCCCGGTCCTTGCGAAGGTTAAAACGGAGTCTATTTGACAAACTATCGTTGTGGTTTTGATGCGTAGGTGAGATTGGTTCTTACTTAAGCCCATAGCAGCCACATAAAACAAGCAACAACAAAGTAGAGGACGTCTAACTTGTTTTTGCAGGGCATGTTGTGATGTGATATGGTCAAAGCATGATGCTGAATTTTATTGTATGAGATGATCATGTTTTGTAACCGAGTTATCGGCAACTGGCAGGAGCCATATGGTTGTCGCTTTATTGTATGCAATGCAATCGCGATGTAATGCTTTACTTTATTACTAAACGGTAGTGATAGTCGTGGAAGCATAAGATTGGCGAGACGACAACGATGCTACGATGGAGATCAAGGTGTCGCGCCGGTGACGATGGTGATCATGACGGTGCTTCGGAGATGGAGATCACAAGCACAAGATGATGATGACCATATCATATCACTTATATTGATTGCATGTGATGTTTATCTTTTTATGCATCTTATCTTGCTTTGGTTGACGGTAGCATTATAAGATGATCTCTCACTAAATTATCAAGAAGTGTTCTCCCTGAGTATGCACCGTTGCCAAAGTTCGTCGTGCCCAGACACCACGTGATGATCGGGTGTGATAAGCTCTACGTCCATCTACAACGGGTGCAAGCCAGTTTTGCACACGCAGAATACTCAGGTTAAACTTGACGAGCCTAGCATATGCAGATATGGCCTCGGAACACGGAGACCGAAAGGTCGAGCGTGAATCATATAGTAGATATGATCAACATAACAATGTTCACCATTGAAAACTACTCCATCTCACGTGATGATCGGTCATGGTTTAGTTGATTTGGATCACGTAATCACTTAGAGGATTAGAGGGATGTCTATCTAAGTGGGAGTTCTTAAATAATATGATTAATTGAACTTAAATTTATCATGAACTTAGTACCTGATAGTATCTTGCTTGTTTATGTTGATTGTAGATAGATGGCTCGTGCTGTTGTTCCGTTGAATTTTAATGCGTTCCTTGAGAAAGCAAAGTTGAAAGATGATGGTAGCAATTACACGGACTGGGTCCGTAACTTGAGGATTATCCTCATTGTTGCACAGAGAAATTATGTCCTGGAAGCACCGCTGGGTGCCAGGCCTGCTGCTGGAGCAACACCAGATGTTATGAACGTCTGGCAGAGCAAAGCTGATGACTACTCGATAGTTCAGTGTGCCATGCTTTACGGCTTAGAATCGGGACTTCAACGACGTTTTGAACGTCATGGAGCATATGAGATGTTCCAGGAGTTGAAGTTAATATTTCAAGCAAATGCCCGAATTGAGAGATATGAAGTCTCCAATAAGTTCTATAGCTGCAAGATGGAGGAGAACAGTTCTGTCAGTGAGCATATACTCAAAATGTCTGGGTATAATAATCACTTGATTCAATTGGGAGTTAATCTTTCGGATGATTGCGTCATTGACAGAATTCTCCAATCACTGCCACCAAGGTACAAGAGCTTCGTGATGAACTATAATATGCAAGGGATGAACAAGACTATTCCCGAGCTCTTCGCAATGCTGAAAGCTGCGGAGGTAGAAATCAAGAAAGAGCATCAAGTGTTGATGGTTAACAAGACCACTAGTTTCAAGAAAAAGGGCAAAGGGAAGAAAAAAGGGGAACTTCAAGAAGAACAGCAAGCAAGTTGCTGCTCAAGAGAAGAAACCCAAGTCTGGACCTAAGCCTGAAACTGAGTGCTTCTACTGCAAGCAGACTGGTCACTGGAAGCGGAACTGCCCCAAGTATTTGGCGGATAAGAAGGATGGCAAGGTGAACAAAGGTATATGTGATATACATGTTATTGATGTATACCTTACTAGAGCTCGCAGTAGCACCTGGGTATTTGATACTGGTTCTGTTGCTAATATTTGCAACTCGAAACAGGGACTACGGAATAAGCGGGCACTGGCAAAGGACGAGGTGACGATGCGCGTGGGAAATGGTTCCAAAGTCGATGTGATCGCAGTCGGCACGCTACCTCTACATCTACCTTCGGGATTAATATTAGACCTAAATAATTGTTATTTGGTGCCAGCGTTGAGCATGAACATTATATCTGGATCTTGTTTAATGCGAGACCGTTATTCATTTAAATCAGAGAATAATGGTTGTTCTATTTATATGAGTAATATCTTTTATGGTCATGCACCCTTGAAGAGTGGTCTATTCTTATTAAATCTCGAGAGTAGTAATACACATATTCATAATATTGAAGCCAAAAGATGCAGAGTTGATAATGAAAGTGCAACTTATTTGTGGCACTGTCGTTTAGGTCATATCGGTATAAAGCGCATGAAGAAACTCCATGCTGATGGACTTTTGGAACCACTTGATTATGAATCACTTGGTACTTGCGAACCGTGCCTCATGGGCAAGATGACTAAAACACCGTTCTCCGGTACTGTGGAGAGAGCAACAGATTTGTTGGAAATCATACATACCGATGTATGTGGCCCGATGAATATTGAGGCTCGTGGCGGATATCGTTATTTTCTCACCTTCACAGATGATTTAAGCAGATATGGGTATATCTACTTAATGAAACATAAGTCTGAAACATTTGAAAAGTTCAAAGAATTTCAGAGTGAAGTTGAAAATCATCGTAACAAGAAAATAAAGTTTCTACGATCTGATCGTGGAGGAGAATATTTGAGTTACGAGTTTGGTGTACATTTGAAAAACTGTGGAATAGTTTCACAACTCACGCCACCCGGAACACCACAGCGTAATGGTGTGTCCGAACGTCGTAATCGTACTTTACTAGATATGGTGCGATCTATGATGTCTCTTACTGATTTACCGCTATTTTTTTGGGGATATGCTTTAGAGACGGCCGCATTCACGTTAAATAGGGCACCATCAAAATCCGTTGAGACGACGCCTTATGAACTGTGGTTTGGCAAGAAACCAAAGTTGTCATTTCTTAAAGTTTGGGGCTGCGATGCTTATGTGAAAAAGCTTCAACCTGATAAGCTCGAACCCAAATCGGAGAAATGTGTCTTCATAGGATACCCAAAGGAAACTGTTGGGTACACCTTCTATCACAGATCCGAAGGCAAGACATTCGTTGCTAAGAATGGATCATTTCTAGAGAAGGAGTTTCTCTCGAAAGAAGTGAGTGGGAGGAAAGTAGAACTTGACGAGGTAACTGTACCCGCTCCCTTACTGGAAAGTAGTTCATCACAGAAAACTATTTCAGTGACACCTACACCAGTTAGTGAGGAAGCCAATGATAATGATCATGAAACTTCAGATCAAGATACTGCTGAACCTCGTAGATCAACCAGAGTAAGATCCGCACCAGAGTGGTACGGTAATCCTGTTCTGGAGGTCATGCTACTAGATCATGATGAACCTACGAACTATGAAGAAGCGATGGTGAGCCCAGATTCCGCAAAATGGCTTGAAGCCATGAAATCTGAGATGGGATCCATGTATGAGAACAAAGTATGGACTTTGGTTGACTTGCCCGATGATCGGCAAGCGATTGAGAATAAATGGATCTTTAAGAAGAAGACTGACGCTGATGGTAATGTTACTGTCTACAAAGCTCGACTTGTCGCAAAAGGTTTTCGGCAAGTTCAAGGAATTGACTACGATGAGACCTTCTCACCCGTAGCGATGCTTAAGTCCGTCTGAATCATGTTAGCAATTGCCGCATTTTATGATTATGAAATTTGGCAAATGGATGTCAAAACTGCATTCCTGAATGGATTTCTGGAAGAAGAGTTGTATATGATGCAACCAGAAGGTTTTGTCGATCCAAAGGGAGCTAACAAAGTGTGCAAGCTCTAGCGATCCATTTATGGACTGGTGCAAGCCTCTCGGAGTTGGAATAAACGTTTTGATAGTGTGATCAAAGCATTTGGTTTTATACAAACTTTCGGAGAAGCCTGTATTTACAAGAAAGTGAGTGGGAGCTCTGTAGCATTTCTGATATTATATGTGGATGACATATTACTGATTGGAAATGATATAGAATTTCTGGATAGCATAAAGGGATACTTGAATAAAAGTTTTTCAATGAAAGACCTCGGTGAAGCTGCTTACATATTAGGCATTAAGATCTATAGAGATAGATCAAAACTCTTAATTGGACTTTCACAAAGCACATACCTTGACAAAATTTTGAAAAAGTTCAAAATAGATCAAGCAAAGAAAGGGTTCTTGCCTGTGTTACAAGGTGTGAAATTGAGTAAGACTCAATGCCCGACCACTGCAGAAGATAGAGAGAATATGAAAGATGTTCCCTATGCATCAGCCATAGGCTCTATCATGTATGCAATGTTGTGTACCAGACCTGATGTGTGCCTTGCTATAAGTTTAGCAGGGAGGTACCAAAGTAATCCAGGAGTGGATCACTGGACAGCGGTCAAGAACATCCTGAAATACCTAAAAAGGACTAAGGATATGTTTCTCGTATATGGAGGTGACAAAGAGCTCATCGTAAAAGGTTACGTTGATGCAAGCTTTGACACTGATCCGGACGATTCTAAATCGCAAACCGGATACGTGTTTACATTAAACGGTGGAGCTATCAGTTGGTGCAGTTCTAAACAAAGCGTCGTAGCGGGATCTACATGTGAAGCGGAATACATAGCTGCTTCGGAAGCAGCAAATGAAGGAGTCTGGATGAAGGAGTTCATATCCGATCTAGGTGTCATACCTAGTGCATCGGGTCCAATGAAAATCTTTTGTGACAATACTGGTGCAATTGCCTTGGCAAAGGAATCCAGATTTCACAAAAGGACCAAACACATCAAGAGACGCTTCAACTCCATCCGGGATCTAGTCCAGGTGGGAGACATAGAGATTTGCAAGATACATACGGATCTGAATGTTGCAGACCCGTTGACTAAGCCTCTTCCACGAGCAAAACATGATCAGCACCAAAGCTCCATGGGTGTTAGAATCATTACAGTGTAATCTAGATTATTGACTCTAGTGCAAGTGGGAGACTGAAGGAAATATGCCCTAGAGGCAACAATAAAGTTATTATTTATTTCCTTATAATCATGATAAATGTTTATTATTCATGCTAGAATTGTATTTTCCGGAAACATAATACATGTGTGAATACATAGACAAACAAAGTGTCACTAGTATGCATCTACTTGACTAGCTCGTTAATCAAAGATGGTTATGTTTCCTAACCATAAACAATGAGTTGTTATTTGATTAACGAGGTCACATCATTAGTAGAATGATCTGATTGACATGACCCATTCCATTAGCTTAGCACCCGATCGTTTAGTATGTTGCTATTGCTTTCTTCATGACTTATACATGTTCCTATGACTATGAGATTATACAACTCCCGTTTACCGGAGGAACACTTTGGGTACTACCAAACGTCACAACATAACTGGGTGATTATAAAGGAGTACTACAGGTGTCTCCAATGGTCGATGTTGGGTTGGCGTATTTCGAGATTAGGATTTGTCACTCCGATTGTCAGAGAGGTATCTCTGGGCCCTCTCGGTAATACACATCACATAAGCCTTGCAAGCATTACAACTAGTATGTTAGTTGTGAGATGATGTATTACGGAACGAGTAAAGAGACTTGCCGGTAACGAGATTGAACTAGGTATTGGATACCGACGATCGAATCTCGGACAAGTAACATACCGATGACAAAGGGAACAACGTATGTTGTTATGCGGTCTGACCGATAAAGATCTTCGTAGAATATGTAGGAGCCAATATGGGCATCCAGGTCCCGCTATTGGTTATTGACCGGAGACGTGTCTCGGTCATGTCTACATTGTTCTCGAACCCGTAGGGTCCGCACGCTTAAGGTTACGATGACAGTTATATTATGAGTTTATGCATTTTGATGTACCGAAGGTTGTTCGGAGTCCCGGATGTGATGACGGACATGACGAGGAGTCTCGAAATGGTCGAGACGTAAAGATTGATATATTGGAAGCCTATATTTGGATATCGGAAGTGTTCCAGGTGAAATTGGGATTTTACCGGAATACCGGGAGGGTTACCGGAACCCCCCGGGAGCCATATGGGCCTTCATGGGCCTTAGTGGAAAGGTGAAAGGGCTGCCCATCAGGGCTGCGCGCCTCCCCCCCTTCCCCTAGTCCTATTAGGACTAGGAGAGGTGGCCGGCCACCCTTCTCCTCTTTCCCCCTTTGGGGATTCCTAGTTGGAATAGGATTGGAGGGGAGTCCTACTCCCGGTAGGAGTAGGACTCCTCCTGCGCCACCTCTCCCTGGCCGGCGCCTCCTCCCCACTTGGCTCCTTTATATACGGAGGCAGGGGCACCTCTAAACACACAAGTTGACACAAGTTGATCCACGTGATCAATTCCTTAGCCGTGTGCGGTGCCCCCTGCCACCATATTCCTCGATAATACTGTAGCGGAGTTTAGGCGAAGCCCTGCTGCTGTAGATCATCAAGATCATCACCACGCCGTCGTGCTGACGAAACTCTTCCCCGACACTTTGCTGGATCGGAGTCCGGGGATCGTCATCGAGCTGAACGTGTGCTCGAACTCGGAGGTGCCGTAGTTTCGGTGCTTGATCGGTTGGATCGAGAAGACGTACGACTACTTCCTCTACGTCGTGTCATCGCTTCCGCAGTCGGTCTGCGTTGGGTACATAGACAACACTCTCCCCTCGTTGCTATGCATCACATGATCTTGCGTGTGCGTAGGAAATTTTTTGAAATTACTACGAAACCCAACACTCCCACCCTTTTCTTCCTGGAGTTTGACTCTCTCTCGACCATTAATTTCATTCGTGCGGAGCCTCTTTAGTCTTTCGTCAATTATTTCAACCGGTGAATTCTTGTCTCGTTCGTCATTCTTCATCTCTTTTCCTTTCCGGTGGATTCAATTCTAATTTTCCGTAGTGATTATATTCTTTTCCTCGGCTCAAGTGTTTTCCCTGCTCGTTCGCCTCTCGCCAGTTTGTCCTTCCGGAGTGCTCAAGACATATCAGGAGATTCAGCTGTGTTCCAATTAATTCGAGGTTGTCACCTTATTCAAATATTTCAATTATTCTGGTGCATCATCTATCTGTTCATCATCCCTTTCCAACGGTGTTTTCTATTAGTGGGCCCTAACCCACAGGTTTTTTCCCAGGATCTTACCTGACTCTTCTATTTTCCCGGAGTTATTCTCAAATTTTTTTCAAAGTGTGACGTAAGAATGAATTTCATCAGTCATATGCCATCTCCAAGATCGCTTTCAAATACTTTTCATCTTTGGCTCAACCTCTCTGCTTTTCATTCTCCCGGAGTATCTCAGTAATTTTGGTGCTGTTTCTCGTCGTCATTTGAAGATCAAAGAAGAGTTTTTCCTCCCAATCTTGTTCGTCCTCTCAAAGTTTCGTGGTTCTAGCTTCATGTTATCCTCGCGAATTACCCCGCTTGTCAGAAGTTCTTTTCTTACCCATCCGGAGTATGTCACAAGTTGTTTTTTCCGTTTCTTTCATCGAAGGTCATCATTTCAGCTACCATTATCCATTTATCCCGGTGCTTCGTTCAAGTAATCAGCTCATTATCTCTTTGTTCTTGTGCATCTAAATCCCCTCTAGCTTATTGGTTCTTCTATTTCTTCCTGGTGAGTCTTTCTCTTTCATCAGTCATTTTTGAATTCTTACGGTGGTTCGTTCAAGATTCTTTTTCTTTGTTTATCATTTTAATTCATTCGTTATTTTCAATTCTACCGGTGGTTCATGAAGACCTTCTAAAGTTTGCGATATGTCACTTCCCAATCCTTTTCCAACAAGAATAAGTAGTATGTAAAATCCATGGCTAGTCATCAATTTAATTTGATGAAGGATAAGCATACAATAAATCTTATTCTTATTTCATCCAAGTGAGTAATCCCTTCCTTCAGAGTTTGTTCTTGGTGAATAAATTCTAGTTCCAAGTGTTTTCATCTTTTCTTTTCCGGAGTTCAATTTCCTCGGCCATTTCGTCGGAACATCCATCTAAATCATCGCAAGGCTTAATCTTATTCTTTCACCCTTCATTTTATCTCGTCATCCTTTTTGTCACCGGAGTTCTTCATGGTGGTTCTTTATGAATTAATTCATTCTTTCAATTGTTCATCAAGATTTTGTTGGTGGAGTTCAAGTATCTTTTCTTCTCGCGTCTCGAAGCGCGAATAATTCTTCATTTTCTTCTGAAGTGGAGTTTTGCATTTCTCCGTTCTTCTCAGATATTTAATCTTTTCCGTTTGTGGTCGGTGATCACCTCATAATTTTGAGATGTTATCCATAAGACCACAACAAGCTTATTCTTTCGTTGTTGATTTTCTCAACAACTCCATTCAATCCTTCCTTCTAAGTTCTTTTCATTCAATTCTCTTTCAATTCTTTCCGGAGGTTTTGTGTCATGTCTTCATCAGGTATCATTCCATCCCCTCAAGCTTGTGTTCTATTCCTTCCATGCTTCATCCGGAGTGCTGCCTAAATCCTTTCAATCTTATTCGTTTCTTATCTCGTTCTAACATGAGTGGTTTCATAGTCTATCTGATTTCGTGAGCTTTTGATCCTCGTCATTCTCGTTGTTCCTCTCTTCTTCTCGAGTGCTCTCGATTCTTTGCGTCTAATCTTGATTTCTTGTTTCACATCATCCTTCTCCCTTCCGTCTCGGTCCTAAGATCTCGGGACGAGATCTCTTGTTAGTGGAGGAGTGTTGTAACGCCCCGGATTCGATGCGCCAGGTGTCTGCCAGTTATTCGCCGTCGTTGCCATGTCATTTGCTTGCGTGTTGCATTTTGTCATGTCATCATGTGCATTGCATTGCATACGTGTTCGTCTCATGCATCCGAGCATTTTCCCCGTTGTCCGTTTTGCAATCCGGCGCTCCTATGCCCTCCGGCGTTCCCCTTTTGTCTCCTGTTGTGAGTGGGTGTTAAACTTTCTCGGAATGGCCCGAGGTTTGCCAAGTGGCCTTGGTATAGCACCGGTAGACCGCCTGTCAAGTTTCGTGCCATTTGGAGGTCGTTTGATACTTCAACGGTTAACCGGGTAACCGTAAAGCCCCTCTCTCTTTGCATCCCAACACCCTTTCTAAACTAGCCCAAAACCCATCTAACTCCCCTCCATGCTCTCGGTCGTTCGATCACGATCGTGTGGGCGAAAACCGCTCCTCATTTGGACTCTCCTAGCTCCCTCTACCTATAAATATGTGTCCCTCCCCGTCCAAATCGCAGATGAAACCCTAGCAACTCCGCCCCGCGCCGCCGGACATGTCCGCCGGACACGTCGCTCCGACCAATCGGGCGTCGCCACGTCATCATCGCTGCCGCCCGCAGCCAATCTCCTCCCGCCACGTCGCTCCCGCCACCGTCTCCACCGCGCGGGCCCGCGAGCCCAGATCCGGCCCGCAGGGCCCGAGCCGCCGCCCGCCGCCGCCCGTGCGGATCCCGCCTCCGCGCCCGAGGCCGCCTCCGAGCGCCGCGTTGCCGTCCTCGCAGCCGGTCACCGCCTCCCCGCGCGACGCCCTCTGCTGCCGGTCGCCGGCCCTCGCCGCGCCGCTTGCCGCCGCCCGGATCCGGCCGGGCTGGGCCAGATCCGATGCCTGGGGACCGGATCCCGCCGCCACCGCCTTGTTTCAGCCATCCCCGGGCTCCGCCCCTCGCCGGAGTTGCTCCCTGCCGCCGCCGCCATGGATCGTGCTCGGGAGCGAGCAGAGGAGCTGCTCCTCCCGTGCGCCGCTCGGGACCCCCGCGTGGGCCCCAGCCCAGCTCCCCGTGAGGCCCAGCCAGACCAGCCCAGCGCCCGGCCTGCCCCGGCCTCTCCACTTCTGGGCTCAGCCCAATGGGTGAGAAACCCTCTTTCCCCCGCCCCGTGCGACATTTAGCCATATAGCGCCCGTCTGTTTTTTTTCCAGAAAAACGACCAAGTCCCCGAATATTTTGTCATTTTCATGCCATGTTCATCTCATCGTATATCTACATCTGTAGCTCCGTGCAATATGTCAAATTGTTCGTCTCAACGAGTACATCATTTCATTCCATTGAATCATATGCATTTGAGGTCATCCTGATGCCTGAATCATTGTTGCAAGAGTGCTTCATAATGTTAATCTGCTGAAACTGTAATAACGAGCTCTTTTGTCATTTTTGCCATGATTGATGTGTGCATCCTATGAGGTTGATGTCTACATGTGTTTTGATCTATGCCATGTCTTCTTTACAGAGGTGCTTACCATGTATTTTTGTGATCATTGTGGTGACTAGCACAAGCATACAAACTAGGCATCATGATGTTGCTGATTCTAGTCCCTGTTCTGCTGTTATTTTGATGCCATGTAAACATGATGCTACAGAGAGATCCATGCATATTTTGAGATACTTCAGTAAGGATGTTTTGAATATATGGTTATGATCTATCCATAACTCCCCTTGGTTACAATTATGGAGTAGTCTAGCATGTCATTTCCATGCTCTACTTTTGCTACAAAATGTTTTCCTGGCAGATTGTTTACATGTTATTCAATTTTGCCAAGGTTGTTGTAGTTGATCCTTGCATGCTATGAACTTGCTCTTGCCATGTTTAGCTTCACAAACACGTCTTCTTACTGTTGGTTGCCTTGCCATGCCATGTTTTGCTCTGTGGTAAGTGGTACAAGCTCATCTACATGGCTTCATAATTCGGTTTCTGCCATGTTTGAATCTGTATTATAACTTGCCATGTTTACGTGGGTGCCATCATATTTTATGATCCTTTTTGGCTCATGGTCAGGAAGGGACTCTTGTTCTATGCATTTAGTAGTATCATGTCATGCCTTTGTTTTCCATGATAAGTTCCTGTAACATGTTGTTTGATAGCTCTAAACATTGCAACCTGATGTTATTTTCTGCAAAGTCTGAATTGTTATTGTTTGCAATTTACCATGTGTGTTTGAGCATGTTCTAGTAGTTTCTGAGATAGCTCAGTGTTCATGTTTTGTTGTGCTTTACCTGTACATCATGCCCATGCCTTTTGTTTTCATATTGTGGTGTTGTAGCATGTTGTTTTGATGCTTGCAATATGCCTAGTTGCTGTTTTGGACAGATTGTTGCTATAACTTGTTTCATATGTGTGTGTTGAACCGTTGCTCTGTTTTGAGTGTGCTCTATATGAAACTTGCTTAGATTTGCATATAGTTTTATATTATCATGTTGCATCCATGTTTTGAGGTGTTTGCTTGATGTTTGGGTGCATTTTGCATCAATGCCATGTTTAACTTGTGTTGCTCATATCTTCTAGGTCGTAGCTCCGAATTAAATGAACTTTATATGTAACTTGACTAGAATCTCGTGTAGATCATCCCTGTGCATCTTAACTTTCTGTTTAACAACTTGAACATAAGGTTTATTCAGATCTGGACCAATTTCGAAATATGCATATGAGGACTTACCGGAATTGTTATATGTTGTTCCCGGCCTCATTTAAACTTGCCTTGATGTGTTGCTCTTGTTTGCATCATCTCTTGCCATGAATAGCTTCATGTAGTCTTGTCATGCATCATGCTTGTTGTGCATCATGCCTTGTTCATGTGTGGTGTGTTTACCATGTTGTGTGCTTCTTTTCGATAGTTCCTGTTTCGTTGCGATCGTGAGGATTCGTTCGTCTACGCTTGGTTCATCTTCATGGCTTCATCTCCTTCATGGACTCGTTTTTCTTCCTTGCGGGATTTCAGGCAAGATGACCGCTACCTTGGATCTCACGACTATCATTGCCATGCTAGTTGCTTCGTTCTATCGCTTTGTTGCGCTACCTATCACATGTTTATCAAGCCATCCCAAATTGCCATGAACCTCTAACATTTGACACATTTCCTATGCAAACCGTTGTTTGGCTATGTTACCGCTTTGCTCAGCCCCTCTTATAGCATTGCTAGTTGCAGGTGAAGTTGAAGATTGCCCCATGATGGACAGGATGTTGGTTGGGATATCACAATATCGCTTATATTATTAATGCATCTATATACTTGGTAAAGGGTGGAAGACTCGGCCTTTTGCCTGGTGTTTTGTTCCACTCTTGCCGCCCTAGTTTCCGTCATACCGGTGTTATGTTCCCGGATTTTGCGTTCCTTACGCGGTCGGGTGATTTATGGGACCCCCTTGATAGTTCGCTTTGAATAAAACTCCTCCAGCAAGGCCCAACCTTGGTTTTACCATTTGCCTCACCTAGCCCTTTTTCCCTTGGGAGTCGCACTCTCGAGGGTCATCTTTATTTTATCCCCCTCCCCCGAGCCAGTGCTCGTCGTGAGTGTTGGTCCAACCTGTCAGCCGCCGGTGGCCACCAGGGGCAACTCTGGGCTGGCCTACCGGAAGTTTGGACAATCTGGTGTGCCCTGAGAACGAGATATGTGCAGCTCCTATCGGGATTTGTTGGCACAGCGGGAGGCTTTGCTGGTCTTGTTTTACCATTGTTGAAATGTCTTGTAAACCGGGATTCCGAGTCTGATCGGGTCTTCCTGGGAGAAGGTATATCCTTCGTTGATCGCGAGAGCTTATCATGGGATAAGTTGGGACACCCCTGCAGGGTATAATCTTTCGAAAGTCGTGCCTGCGGTTATAGGCAGATGGGAATTTGTTAATGTCCGGTTGTAGATAACTTGACACCAGATCCGAATTAAAACGCATCAACCGTGTGTGTAGCCGTGATGGTCTCTTTTCGGCGGAGTCCGGGAAGTGAACACGGTTTCTGGGTTATGTTTGACGTATGTAGGAGTTCAGGATCACTTCTTGATCATTACTAGTTGACGACCCTTCCGCTTGCTCTCTTCTCGCTCTTATTTGTGTATGTTAGCCACCATATATGCTTAGTCGCTGTTGCAACCTCACCACTTTACCCCTTCCATTCCCTTTAAGCTTTGCTAGTCTTGATACCCATGGTAATGGGATTGCTGAGTCCTCGTGGCTCACAGATTACTACAACAACAGTTGCAGGTACAGGTTATTCAATGATCATGACGCGAGAGCGATGTTTGCTTGTCTTGGAGTTCTTCTTCTGCTTCTTCATCGATTAGGGGATAGGTTCTAGATCGGCAGCCTGGGCTAGCAGGGTGGATGTCGTTTGAGTTTCTGTTTGTGTTTCATCCGTAGTCGGATGTTGATCTTATGTATTGTGATGTTGTATTATGTGGCATTGTTTGCCTTTTGTATGTATCCCCATTCTATTATGTAATGTTGATGTAATGATATCCACCTTGCAAAAGCGTTTCAATATGCGGGTCTATCCTTGGTGGGACCTTCGAGTTCCTTTTGGATAGGGTCGCATATTGGGCGTGACAGTACGGGAGGGGGACGGAGATGGAGTGGGGATGGTGGGAGGAGAGAGACAAAGGGGTCTATTGTGATGTGAAATATATTGAACTACATGGTTACATGTTTGGAAATCAAGGTGTGTGGTGGGTGGAGGTGAAACGGGATTGCAAATTGGATGTTCTATTGACATGGGTGGACTGGATTACATGGTGGGGAGGGGGATGGGCGGAGATAGTGGATAGAGGAGGAGGAAGTAGAACGGTGAAAAAAGTCAATAGTGCTGCATGATGACCTAAAAGTATAACACGATTGGTGTTGAACTAATAGAATATGTATGCTCTCGTACGCACGGGCAATTAACTAGTACAATTCACAAAACACAAGCAGCCTGGGACCGAAACTTCCCGATGTTTTCATACCTGACCAAAGGATCGCTCCTTCCGAAATAACATGAGCGTGTTCCTTCTGTTGTTGGTAAGATATTGTTGCCCTTTTTTCATAAGGGCGCTCACCTACTCTGGGATGCGATATCAACACTTTAAAATTCCAAAAAAACCAAGTAGCCTGGGACCTTTCCGACGCAGAGCGGATAGTTTAGGTCGATGTGTCGGAGTTGCTCTTACTTGCGCTTATGTGCAGTTCAACTCATCACGATATTGTCGGAGTTGCTCTTACTTGCGCTTATGTGCAGTTCAACTCATCACGATATAGGGTCCGCACGCTTAAGGTTTCGATGACAGTTATATTATGAGTTTATGAGTTTTGATGTACCGAAGGAGTTAGGAGTCCCGGATGAGACCGGGGACATGACGAGGAGTCTCGAAATGGTCGAGACATAAAGATCGATATATTGGACGACTATATTCGGACTTCGCAAAGGTTCCGAGTAATTCGGGTATTTTTCGGAGTACCGGAGAGTTACGGGAATTCGCCGGGGAGTATATGGGCCTTATTGGGCCATACGGGAATAGAGGAGAGAGGCCGAAAGGAAGGAGGCGCGCAGCCCCCCTCTGGTCCGAAGTGGACAAGGGGTGCGGCCCCCTTTTCCTTCCTCCTCTCCCCCTCTTTCCCTCTTCTCCTACTCCAACAAGGAAGGAGGGAGTCCTACTCCCGGTGGGAGTAGGACTCCCCTTGGCGCGCCCCTCCTAGGCCGGCCGCCCCCTCCCCCCTTGCTCCTTTATATACGGGGGCAGGGGGGCACCTCTAGGGACAACAGAAGTTGATCTACAGATCGTTCCTTAGCCGTGTGCGGTGCCCCCCTCCACCATATTCTACCTCGGTCATATCGTCGCGGAGTTTAGGCGAAGCCCTGCGCCGGTAGAGCATCATCATCGTCACCACGCCGTCGTGCTGACAGAACTCATCCCCGAAGCTTTGCTGGATCGGAGCCCGGGGATCGTCATCGAGCTGAACGTGTGCTGAACTCGGAGGTGTCATACATTCGGTACTTGGATCGGTCAGATCGTGAAGACGTACGACTACATCAACTGTGTAGTCATAACGCTTCCGCTTACGGTCTACGAGGGTACGTGGACAACACTCTCCCCTCTCGTTGCTATGCCATCACCATGATCTTGCGTGTACGTAGGAATTTTTTTGAAATTACTACGTTCCCAACAGTGGCATCCGAGCCTAGGTTTTATGCGTTGATGTTATATGCACGAGTAGAACACAAGTGAGTTATGGGCGATACAAGTCATACTGCTTACCAGCATGTCATACTTTGGTTCGGTGGTATTGTGAGATGAAGCGGCCCGGACCGACATTACGCGTACGCTTACACGAGACTGGTTTCACCGTTACGAGCACTTGTGCTTAAAGGTGGCTGGCGGGTGTCTGTCTCTCTCACTTTAGCTGAATCGAGTGTGGCTACGCCCGGTCCTTGCAAAGGTTAAAACAGCACCAACTTGATGAACTATCGTCGTGGTTTTGATGCGTAGGTAAGAACGGTTCTTGCTCAACCCGTAGCAGCCACGTAAAACTTGCAACAACAAAGTAGAGGACGTCTAACTTGTTTTTGCAGGGCATGTTGTGATGTGATATGGTCAAGACGTGATGAGATATAAGTTGTTGTATGAGATGATCATGTTTTGTTGAAGTTATCGGCAACTGGAAGAAGCCCTATGGTTGTCTCTTTGTTGCTTAAGATGCAAGTGCCAAATAATTGCTTTACTTTATTGCTATGCGATAGCAATAGTTGCAAGAGCAATAGTTGGCGAGACGACCATGTAACGACACATTGATATAGATCAAGATGATGAAGATCATGGTGTCGTGCCGGTAACGATAGAGATCATGACAGTACTTTGGAGATGGAGATCAAAGGCGCAAGATGATCATGGCCATATCATGTCACATATTTTGATTACATATGATGTTTATCTGTTATACATCTTATGTTTGACGGTAACATTTTAAGATGATCTCACACTAATTATCAAGAAGTGTTCTCCCTGAGTATGCACCGTTGCAAAAGTTCTTCGTGCTGAGACACCACGTGATGATCGGGTGTGATAGGCTCTACGTTCAAATACAACGGGTGCAAAACAGTTGCACACGCGGAATACTCAGGTTAAACTTGACGAGCCTAGCATATACAGATATGGCCTCGGAACACGGAGACCGAAAGGTCGAGCGTGAATCATATAGTAGATATGATCAACATATTGATGTTCACCGTTGAAACTACTCCATCTCACGTGACGATCGGACATGGTGTAGTTGATATGGATCACCTAATCACTTAGAGGATTAGAGGGATGTCTATCTAAGTGGGAGTTCTTAAGTAATATGATTAATTGAACTTAAATTTATCATGAACTTAGTCCTGGTAGTATTTTGCAAATTATGTTGTAGATCAATAGCTTGCGTTGTTGCTTTCATATGTTTATTTTGATATGTTCCTAGAGAAAATTGTGTTGAAAGATGTTAGTAGCAATGATGCGGATTGGATCCGTGATCTGAGGTTTATCCTCATTGCTGCACAGAAGAATTATGTCCTTAATGCACCGCTAGGTGACAAACCTATTGCAGGAGCAGACGCAGACGTTATGAACGTTTGGCTAGCTCAATATGATGACTACTTGATAGTTTAGTGCACCATGCTTAACGGCTTAGAATCGGGACTTCAAAGATGTTTTGAACGTCATGGACCATATGAGATGTTCCAGGAATTGAAGTTAATATTTCAAGCAAATACCCGAGTTGAGAGATATGAAGTCTCCAACAAGTTTTATAGCTAAAAAGATGAAGGAGAATCGCTCAACTAGTAAGCATGTGCTCAGATTGTCTAGGTACTTCAATCACTTGAATCAAGTGGGAGTTAATCTTCCAGATAAGATAGTGATTGACAGAATTCTCTAGTCACCATCACTAAGTTACTAGAACTTCGTGATGAACTATAGTATGCAAGGGATGACGAAAACAATTCCCGAGCTCTTCGTGATGTTGAAATCGACGAAGGTAGAAATCAAGAAAGAGCATCAAGTGTTGATGATTGACAAGACCACTAGTTTCAAGAAAAGGGCAAATGGAAAGAAAGGGAACTTCAAGTAGAATGACAAGCAAGTTGTCACTCCCACGAAGAAGCCCAAAGCTGAACCAAAGCCTGAAACTGAGTGCTTACACTGCAAAGGAAATGGTCACTGGAAGCGGAAATGCCCTGAATATTTGGTGGATAAGAAGGATGGCAAAGTGAACAAGGGTATATTTGATATACAGGTTATTGATGTGTGCCTTACTAGTGTTTATAGTAGCTCCTGAGTATTTGATACTTGTTCGGTTGCTAAGATTAGTAACTCGAAACAGGAGTTACAGAATAAACATAGACTAGTTGAAGGGGAAGTGACGATGAGTGTTGGAAGTAGTTCCAAGATTGATATGATCATCATCGCACACTCCCTATACTTTCGGGATTAGTGTTAATCCTAAATAAATGTTACTTGGCATTTGCATTGAGCATGAACATAATTTGATCGTGTTTATTGCGATACGGTTATTCATTTAAAGTTAGAGAATAATTGTTATTCTGTTTACATGAATAAGACCTTCGATGGTTATACACCCAATGAAAATAGTTTGTTGGATCTCGATCATAGTGATACACATGTTCATAATATTGATGCCAAAACCTGCAAAGTTAATAATGATAGTGCAACTTATTTGTGGCACTGCCGTTTGGGTCATATCGGTGTAAAGCGCATGAAGAAACTCCATAAAGATGGATTTTCGGAATCACTTGGTTATGAATCATTTATGCTTGCGAACCGTGCCTTTTGGGCAAGATGACTAAAACTCCGTTCTCCGGAACAATGGAACAAGCTACTGACTTATTGAAAATAATACATACCAATGTATGCGATCCAATGAGTGTTGATGCTCATGGCAAGTATCATTATTTTCTGACCTTCACAAAATGATTTGAGCAGATATGGGTATATCTACTTGATGAAACATAAGTCTGAAATAATTGAAAAGTTCAAAGAATTTCAGAGTGAAGTGGAAAAATCATCGTAACAAGAAAATAAAGTTTCTACGATCTGATCGCGGAGACGAATATTTGAGTTACGAGTTTGGTCTTCAATTAAAACAATGTGGAATAGTTTCACAGCTCAAGCAACCTGGAACGCCACAACGTTATGGTGTGTCCGAACGTCGTAACCGCACTTTATTGGATATGGTGCGATCTATGATGTCTCTTATCGGTTTTACCACTATCGTTTTGGGGTTGTGCATTAGAGACAGCTGCATTCACATTTAAAAAGGGCACCATCTAAATCCGTTGAGACGACACCGTATGAACTATGGTTTAGCAGTAAACCTAAGCTGTCGTTTCTTAAAGTTTGGAGTTGCGATGCTTATATGAAAAAGGTTTTCAACCTGATAAGCTCGAACCCAAATCGGAGAAGTGCATCTTCATAGAATACCCAAAGGAAACTGTTGGGTACACCTTCTATCACAGATCCGAAGGCAAAACATTCGTTGCTAAGAATGGATCCTTTCTAGAGAAGGAGTTTCTCTTGAAAGAAGTGAGTGGGAGGAAAGTAGAACTTGATGAGGTAACTGTACCTGCTCCCTCATTTGAAAGTAGTTCATCACAGAAATCTGTTCCTGTGACTACTACACCAATTAGTGAGGAAGTTAATGAAGATGATCATGAAACTTCAGATTAAGTTACTACAGAATCTCGTAGGTCTTATAGAGTAAGATCCGCACCAGAGTGGTACGGTAATCCTGTTGTGGAAGTTATGTTACTGACCATGACGAACCTACGAACTATGAAGAAGCGATGGTGAGCCCAGATTCCGCAAAATGACTTGAGGCCATGAGATCTAAGATAAGATCCATGTATGAAAACAAAGTATGGACTTTGATTGACTTGCCCAATGATCGGCGAGACATTGAGATTAAATGGATCTTCAAGAGGAAGACGGACACTGATAGTGTTACTATCTACAAAGCTAGAATTGTCGCAAAAGGTTTTCGACAAGTTCAAGGTGTTGACTACGATGAGAGTTTTTCACTCGTATCTATGCTTAAGTCTGTCTGGATCATGTTAGCAATTGCCGCATTTTATGAAATCTGGCAAATGGATAAAGAAAACTGCATTCCTTAATGGTTTTCTTAAAGAAGAGTTGTATATGATGCAACTAGAAGGTTTTGTCAATCCTAAAGGTGCTAACAAATTGTGCAAGCTCTAGCGATCCATCTATGGACTGGTGCAAGCATCTCGGAGTTGGAATATATGCTTTGATGAGTTGATCAAAGCATATGGTTTTATACAAACTTTTTGAAGAAGCCTGTATTTACAAGAAAGTGAGTGGGAGCTCTGTAGCATTTCTAATATTATATGTGGATGACATATTGTTAATTGAAAATGATATGGAAATTCTAGATAGCATGAAAGGATACTTGAATAAGAGTTTTTCAAAGCAAGACCTCGGTGAAGCTGCTTACACATTGAGCATCAAGATCTATATAGATAGATCAAGATGCTTGATAAGATTTTTCAATGAGTACATACCTTGATAAATTTTTGAAATAGTTCAAAATGGAACAACCAAAGAAGGAGTTCTTGCCTGTGTTACAAGGTGTGAAGTTGAGTAAGACTCAAGACCCGACCATTGCAGAAAATAGAAAGAGAATGAAAAGTCATTCCCTATGCCTCAGTCATAGGTTCTATAAAGTATGCTATGCTGTGAACTAGACCTATTGTATACCTTGCTCTGTGTTTGGCAAAGGAATACAATTTTGATCTAATAAGTAGATCACTGGACATGGGTCAAGAATATCCTTAGTGAGGACTAAGGAGATGTTTCTCGATTATGGAGGTGATAAAAGAGCCCGTCGTTAAAGTTACAACGATGCAAGCTTTTACACCAATCCAGATGACTCTAAGTCTCAATCTGGATACATATTGAAAGTGGGAGCAATTAGCTAGAGTAGCTCCGTGCAGAGCATTGTGGACATAGAATATTTGCAAAATACATACGACTCTGAATATGACAGACCCATTGACTAAGCTTCTCTCACGAGCAAAACATGATCATACCTTAGTACTCTTTTGGGTGTTAATCACATAGCGATGTGAACTAGATTATTGACTCTAGTAAACCCTTTGGGTGTTGATCACATGATGATGTGAACTATGGGTATTAATCACATGCAGATGTGAATATTGGTGTTAAATCACATAGCGATGTGAACTAGATTATTGACTCTAGTGCAAGTGGGAGACTGAAGGAAATATGCCCTAGAGGCAATAATAAAGTTATTATTTATTTCCTTATTTCATGATAAATGTTTATTATTCATGCTAGAATTGTATTAACCGGAAACATGATACATGTGTGAATACATAGACAAACATATAGTCACTAGTATGCCTCTACTTGACTAGCTCATTAATCAAAGATGGTTATGTTTTCTAACCATAGACATGTGTTCTCATTTGATTAATGGGATCACATCATTAGGAGAATGATGTGATTGACATGACCCAATCCATTAGCCTAGCACTTGATCATTTAGTATATTGCTATTGCTTTCTTTATGACTTATACATGTTCCTGTAACTATGAGATTATGCAACTCCCATTTACCGGAGGAACACTTTGGGTACTACCAAACGTCACAACGTAACTGGGTGATTATAAAGGAGTACTACAGGTGTCTCCGAAGGTACATGTTGAGTTGGCGTATTTCGAGATTAGGTTTTGTCACTCCGATTGTCGGAGAGGTATCTCTGGGCCCTCTCGGTAATGCACATCACTATAAGCCTTGCAAGCAATGTGACCAATGAGTTGGTTACGGGATGATGCATTACGTAACGAGTAAAGAGACTTGCCAGTAACGAGATTGAACTAGGTATTGGATACCAAGGATCAAATCTCGGGCAAGTAACATACCGATGACAAAGGGAACAACGTATGTTGTTATGCGGTTTGACCGATAAAGATCTTCGTAGAATATGTAGGAACCAATATGGGCATCCAAGTTCCGCTATTGGTTATTGACCGAGAATAGTTCTAGGTCATGTCTACATAGTTCTCGAACCCGTAGGGTCCGCACGCTTAAGATTTCGATGACAGTTATATTATGAGTTTATGAGTTTTGATGTACCGAAGGAGTTCGGAGTCCCGGATGAGACCGGGGACATGACGAGGAGTCTCGAAATGGTCGAGACGTAAAGATCGATATATTGGACGACTATATTCGGACTTCGGAAAGGTTCCGAGTGATTCGGGTATTTTTCAGAGTACCGGAGAGTTACGGGAATTCGCCGGGGAGTATATGGGCCTTATTGGGCCATACGGGGATAGAGGAGAGAGGCCGAAAGGAAGGAGGCGTGCAGCCCCCCTCTGGTCCGAATTGGACAAGGGGTGCGGCCCCCTTTTCCTTCCTCCTCTCCCCCTCTTTCCCCCTTCTCCTACTCCAACAAGGAAGGAGGGAGTCCTACTCCCGGTGGGAGTAGGACTCCCCTTGGCGCGCCCCTCCTAGGCCGGCCGCCCCCTCCCCCCTTGCTCCTTTATATACGGGGGCAGGGGGGCACCTCTAGGGACAACAAAAGTTGATCTACAGATCGTTCCTTAGCCGTGTGCGGTGCCCCCCTCCATCATATTCTACCTCGGTCATATCGTCGCGGAGTTTAGGCAAAGGCCTGCGCCGGTAGAGCATCATCATCGTCACCATGCCGTCGTGCTGACGGAACTCATCCCCGAAGCTTTGCTGGATCGGAGCCCGGGGATCGTCATCGAGCCGAACGTGTGCTGAACTCGGAGGTGCCGTACGTTCGGTACTTGGATCGGTCGGATCGTGAAGACGTACGACTACATCAACTGCGTTGTCATAACGCTTCCGCTTACGGTCTACGAGGGTACGTGGACAACACTCTCCCCTCTCGTTGCTATGCCATCACCATGATCTTGCGTGTACGTAGGAATTTTTTTGAAATTACTACGTTCCCTAACACCTTATTTATTTCAGTCATTCGTAATGTGATGTTCTATATGTGCAAGTATGAATTGTGCAGTTCAATTTTATCAATACCAGTTTCAACAATACCATTATGAATGACTAGTTTTGGTTGTCGTTAAGTATGTTGTAGTTAACATGCCTTTCCGTTTTTATTTAACAATAATTAGTGTACTTAAACATGCACAATACCAGTTTGAATGACTATATTTGGTTGTTGTTAAATGCTAGGCCTGTTGCAGTTAACACAACTTTACACTTCTTGTTTTGCTTAACTAGTGTGTTTAAACCTGCACATTGAAGCTATCATTTGGAGGTTATGTTGTCTGCCATGGATATATTTGGTTGATGTTTTGCCTGTTGTGGTTAACATGTCCTTCGATGTACTTACACATGACAATGTTGGGAAAGATCTGAGGGCCAATCAGGGTAGCGTTTGCACCGGTGAGGTCGCCGCTGCGTTTGCGAGGAGAGTCAGTCATCCGTGATTGATCCTCTTCCCGCAACCAAAGGAAGTGTTCACGTTTCCATAGTGGACCGTGAAAACCACATAGGTGGAAAAAGCAGCGGAAAGAAAGGCAAGAGAAAGATCTGAGGTTGTAAACCAAGAAACCAACTGCTTTGAAGTCGATTGAGAATTTAAAAACCGATCCTCTATTATATGAAACATGAAATCCAATCAGGTCACCTCCGAGGCATGCCCTACATTATAAATCGATAGGGGGAAAGATGATCTGCCAACAGAAACTAGAAGATGGAAGGCAGTATGGGGGCTAAGGCAATGACCAGGAGATGCAAAACGGGCTCTAACCTTGGCGGCGATGCCAACACCTGGCGTGGGGTCCAGGTTGGTTCCCTAGAGAGGGTAGAGGAAGATCATATGAGATCGGTGCCTTGGTGCCGTGGGATCGCCAGAGTCACCGGAGGGGTGGGAGCCATGGTTGAATTGCGTGCATTTGACCATGTATTCAAAAAGTGTCAATTTTTTATTTGAAAACTATTAATCAACAATTTGAAAAAAAATATAAAAAAGCATACAGAACATGTTGAACATGTGTTAAAAAATGTTACAAATGTGTAGAAAAAATGATGATTAAACCAGAACAAAAAGAAAAAAAACGAAGAAAAAAACACAAAAGAGAGAAAGAAAACAAAGAGAAGTGGAGAAAAAAGAGAAATAAAAAAACCAAAGACAAAGGAGAAAGAAAAGAAATATGGATAAAGACAATAAAAAATCAAAACAAAGAACAATAAAAAACCAAAGTATAACAACGAAACAACGAAAACCGAAGAAGAAATAAGAAAACCAAACAAAAAACAAAAGAAAACAAAAAAAGGAGAAAACAGAAAAAAAACAAAAAACACAGCCTGCTTGTTGAACACAAAGCTGTTGTTAGCTCAGTGGCAACACTGTTGCGTAGCAACCAGCAGATCGTAGGATTGATCCCCGCGCGGCCAGTTAGCTACATATTTTTTAAGGGGTAGTTAGCTGCAGATGCTTTAGCAAGAGAAACTTTTAACGTGGCTTAACGCGATAAATAGTCGCCGCGGGGAAGGGGATTGACCACGGCGGCATCTGGCCCACTACGCTGTACCGAAAGACCAGAACAAACAACACCTGGAGGCGGAAAGCCCACGCTCGAGTTCTGAGCAAACCTGGACAAATGGGCACGCGAGAAGGCAGGATCGCAGCAGCGTCGTTCGCGGGACGTCCTAGTCAGCGCTTCAGGCGCCAGATGAGCCAACTGGCACTCACTGCGGCACGCCAGTGGGCCGGCCCAGGAACAGCAGCGCAAAAAATAATAGCGCGAGAAAAACATCACACAATTGGCTGCCGCAAGGAATCGAACCGGAGACATTCAGATCAGAGCGCGCTCGGCTGACCACTTGTGGCACAACGACCATTTGTCAAAAATGGTGCGCGTACATATAATGAACACAATAGTTGCCGTGCTATTTAGGAAAACTTGATTTCTTTTCAAGCATAAACGTGAACAAAACTTCAATGTCCACAGATTTAAAAAACATCACGAATTAGAAAAAAATTTCACGTATTCAAAACAGTAGACGGATTCAAAAAAATTCATGAAATTGAAAAAAGTTCATCGAATTTGAGAAGGAGTTCACTGAATTTAGAAAAAGTTCATGGAATTTCCAAAAAGTTCACCAACCTTTCAAAAAAAGTTCATCGGATTTGAAAAAGAGTTCATCAAATTTTTTTCAAAAACCATAGATTTTGAAAAAAAGTTCATAGATTTTGGGAAAAATCATTGAAGTTGAAAAGAGTTCTTCAAATTTGAAAAAAGTTCACCAAATTTGAAAGGAGTTCATCGAATTTGATTTTTTGATCAATTTAGAAAAAAATCAGGAATTTAGAAAAAAGAATTTAGTTGAAAAGAGTTCTTCAAATTTGAAAAAAGTTCACCAAATTTGAAAGGAGTTCATCGAATTTGATTTTTTGATCAATTTAGAAAAAAATCACGAATTTAGAAAAAAGAACAAATTAAAGAAAACAAAAGAAAGAAACCGAAAAGGATAAGAAAGAGAAAAATATAGAAAATGCAAACAAGAAAGAGAAAAAAGACAAAGAAAGAATGAACAAAAAGGGAAAATGGGAGAAACTTAGCAAAGGATGTGTGTTGTCCTAGGTGGTTAGCAAGTTGACAAAAGCTTACGAGAATTAAAAAAAGTTCATAAATTAGAAACAGTTCACTAATTTCAGAAAAGTTAATGAATTTAAAAAAGTTCACCAGTTTGAAAAACGTTCACGGATAAAACAAGTTCATGAAAATTTTGAAAAAGTTCACAAATACAAAATAGTTCAAGAAAATTGAAAAAAGTTCATCGATATTGAAATAAAGTTCATTAATTTTGAAAAAAGTTCATCGATTTTCATAAAAGTTCATGGATTTTGATAATAGTTCATTGAATTAGAAAAAAGTTTATCAAATTTGAAAAAAGTTCAACGAATATGAAAAAGGTTCATCAAAATTTAAAAAGTTCATTGAAATTTGAAAAATAATTCATCAAGTTTTAAAGAAAAGTTAATCAATTTCGCAGAAAAAGTTCATCAAACCAGGAAAATAAAGGAAAGTAACAGTAGAAGTAATAAAAGAATAACAAAGTTGAAAATATCAAACGTGGTTGAGAGGCGTGGTGGTTAATTCATTGCGTGACGCCGCAAGCGCACTTGTTTTTCTCTTTTGAAAACATAAAAAGAAGAAAAACTACTGCAGTCTGAAACAGATAAATGGACCAGCCCACCTAACACGGCTGCAGGCGTCGGTTAGGAAAATTGCCTTAACCGGCGCCTGCAGCGCCGAATAGGAAATGCCGTCGTTCGCGCACGGATGAGGATGCTCGTTGTCTCGTAGCAGTAGCGCACTAGCGCATGATTTTTTTAATCGATTGATCGTAGGAGGCGCTCCTCCCACCGCTCGCTAGTCCTTTTTTTCGACAAAAGCCCTCGTTCGCTAGTCTTGCATGTCTTTTTTTTCCTTTTTTGAGGGAGCTAGTCTTGCATGTCGATCGTATGAGGCGTTTGTCCCCGCTCGCTAGTCGTGCCGTGCCGGGCTGGCACGCGTGCTAGGCAAGGGAGCCCAGGCACGGCCCTAGCCGGGCCACGTGCCAGGCACGGCCCAGTAAGTCACGTGCCGTGCCGGGCCTGGCACGCGGGCTATCGTGCCGGCCCGTTTGGCCAGGTATAGTTCTGAGTCACCCCATTCCTCCGGCCGTCGTCTCGGCTCCGCCGCCCTCGTCTCCGAGCGTCGCCTCCCACCCCACCGGCTCATGGCGTTCGCCGCGCGGAGGAGCCTCGCCTCCCGCTTCTCCCACCACCTCACCCGCCGCCTCCACCCATCCGTCCCGCATCTGCTCTCCCGCTCCAACGACGATGACCCCCCATCTCAGCCACTGCCACCGCCACTGCCACTCCCGTCACTCCGCTCCCCGCTCCCACCCGCTTCCAGAGCGGCCCAAGCCCTACACCACCTCTTCCCCTTCTCCCTCCACCACTCGGGGCTACCCCGCCGTAGCTTCTCCTCCTCCGCCCCTGCCCCGGACCCACCCGGAGAGGTTGATGCTGCTGCGAGCGTCCTTGTCGACGCCGTGGCTTCGTCGGCGCCAGCGCCGTTCCCGGGGGAGGTGGCAGCCGCCGCCGCCGACTCCTTCTTCCCCTTCGCCGCGCTGCAGCACCTCATTGATACCATACATACCTTCACCGGGCTCAACTGGTAAGCTTCGCGATCCGTTTCTTTGGGTCGTGTGCTTGGTTTGCTCATATCCGCCTCTCATGTGGGATTTGGCTTGCTCAGGTGGGCTTCTATCGCGTTAACGACGGTGCTGATCCGGACCGCGGTGATACCATTCGCGGTTAGCCAGCAGAAGTCCAGCGAGATGATACAGGTAAAGTGCCCTCCGTCTAATTCAGCGTGCATTTCTAGCCCTTTTGTTTGCTTGTAAAGTACCCATGGTCTGATTCAGCGTGCATTTTCTAGCCCTTTTGTTTGCTTCATGTGCTAGTGTATGTGTGGGTCAAAACCTATGCTGATCTAACTGTAAGGCTGCTTCAAGTTGCTGAACTGTGCTTATTTTATAATCCGCTGCCAGAAAAATAGCCATGGAACTAGAGATTAGTTGGTTGAACAAACACCAAAATAGATAAAGGCCGGTTGGATCGGCTGGATTATCGTAATCCACCGCAATGCCAAAAGCAGCCTAAGTAGTGCCATTGGGGGAACATGCAACCACTGTCCTCCCTACATGACCAGACCAGCGCATGAGCAGTTGAGTTGTTGTAGCAGAGTGGTGAGGCTGTTAATCTACATGCAATACAAATATTTGTGTTTTTTCTACTGTACATATTACTTATTGTTATTCATGCACACATAGTTCGGTAGTTCCCCAGTTCAGTTCTGAATCCTGCTTCACTATGTGATTTTTGGGTGTTACCAGGTACATTATCACGGTACTCAATCTTGAAACCTTATATCTTTACTACATGAAATCATGTGGTGATGTAATTTGCTGCACAGCTGCTCCCTCCTGTCCAAAACACTTGCCCCTTGCACCACCGATAATCAGTTTTTTTTTCTTTTGTAATTTTGACTCATTGTAGGGTTTTAAATACTGCATTCCAATCAGCAAACCCTTCTATGCATCATGTAGATGTACTTTTTATACCTGTCCGTCGGCGGCTTGGTCCTGCCCCAGGCTTTCTTTTCAGCCTGGAAGCTTGAAATGATTTTGAAACAAATACTTCATTGAAAAATGATCACAAGACACTATTTTTCTTACTTAAATTAATCAATTTAATTTTTTTAATTGAAAAAATGTTTACATGCTTCGGCTGGGCTGCCCTATGCTTGGGATTGGCATTTTTGGGTAGGGCTGTTTCAAGCATGCCCTGGCCCATGGTTTTAACAGGTCTTGTATTCATAAGATGATAAGATATCTTTTGTGAGTCACATGCTATCACTGTATTTAGTTTAGTTCTTTACTCTTCCAGTCTTCTGAACAATTATTTCTTTGACAGTAGTGCTTTATTAGGCAATGAATGATTGCCTTCATGTAAATTATAAATTACCAGCTGATTATTTTTTTCTTTCAAACTTGTTCATTTTTCAGGCAATGCAACCAGAGATGGATGCCATTAGGGGTGCAGTGGATGTGAGATTTTGTGGTTTTGTTGTATAGAATGTACTATGTATTGCCAACTTATGGGAGAATGGGTCATGGAGAACAGTTATTTAACTTCTGATAGTTAGATACTTCATACAGCTCATGCTTTAACCCTTCAAGTTTATTTCATACAGCGTACGGATCCGAAATCAGTGCTAGAGGGGAAATATAAAATGACCGCACTCTTTCGGAAGTATGTAACCTTCAGTAGATTGTTCTTGTCTTTATTTTAATGAAAATGACAACTGATGTTTCCTGGTTAATGTATACTGTCATGGTCTAAAAACATGTTAGCCAGGTTTTTGAGTCTTGAATTATTTTTGTGTTAAATGTTCATGTTCAAAATTTTGTGAACACATTACTCACCATTGAACACATTGTGAAGATAGCTTTTCTTTTATGTGGTACATGATGTATAGAAATACTGCTCTTTGGTGAAGTTCCTCTAACTTTTGGTATTTTTCCTTTAGCTATGGTGTTACTCCATATGCTCCATTAAAAGGACTCATAATCCGATCGCCAATGTTCATGATCTTTTTCTTTGCTGTGAGTAATGCACCTTTCTGCCCCTCTGATTGTTCTATGTTGTACTATCTTCTGAAGAAAATAAATCTGTATCATTAACCTTGCTTTTTCTGATTGTAGATAAATAACATGGTTGAGAAAGTCCCTTCGTTGAAAGGAGGTGGAGTATTTTGGTTTACTGATCTGACAACCCCGGATCCTCTTTACATCCTCCCTGTGTTAACATCACTGACCTTCTTGGCTACAGTGGAGGTATGCAATTTGTCTGGTGTGATTGTCGTGTCTGTGTATCTGTCCATCATTGTGCATTTAAACTTGGTGTGCCACTGCTTCTAGCTTGTATGCTTAGTGTTGTAGGATTTAGGGGTGATCATTTTCCATATACAATCTGGACCTGAATTTCCTTCCATTTCTGTTCCAACCATATTGCCTCCATAAAACTTAGAAAGGTAAACAAGCAATTCATGTCTACATCCAGTTGGCTGCTCTGCTTGCATGGCACCTTTTTTCTTAATGAACATCCAGAATTTAAAACCACCGATTCTGAATTTGAAAACTTTACTGTGCCCAGCTTTGTTTTCCAATACTGCAGTCTAATATGGTGAATATATTGTGTTATGTCAGCTCAACTTGCAGTGTGGAATAGTGGGCCATCCTTCTGTTGCCAGTATTATGAAGATGTTTAATAGAGGAGTGGGACTCATGATAGTCCCATTCACAATGAATTTTGCCAAGGTATGACAGTATTGAGATGTTTCACCAATGGGTATTTTCTAGAGGAGCTAGTCAAGTGTGCTAGATATATTGACTTTCACAGTATTCAACAATATTGTCCTAATCTCCTAATGGTCTGCCTTTCTCCAGGGATTTTTCTTTTACTGGATCACGGCAAACTTGTTCACACTTGTATATGGTATTGGTGAGTATGGTTTGAGTCTTTAAGAACTGAGACAACGACGATTGCTGTAAGGCATTAGGTTCTGTTTGATGGTCTAATAGCTCATAACATGTGATACTTTGATTTTTTTATCAGTTATGCGTCGACCCGCTGTGAGGAAGTTGTTTAATTTTCCTGCTTTGGAAGCTCAGTCTGCACCTGCACTGAATTCAGCCTTGGATATGTTTGGTGGATCCAAGGCAGTACCTTCAGCAAAGCCATCTTTATCACTCACGGAATTGGAGGAAATAAGACACGAACTAGCATACATGGCCGCCCAGCCCAGAGGATCGCCGGAGTGGAGGAAATTGATGGCACTCTATAAGCATTGTTCTTCGGGTATTGCTGATGCTGCAGCTCTTGGGTATCGGGCAAACAAAATTGAAAAGAAGGAGAAATCTAGAGGCAAATCTCGAAAGGGCAGGTAAACCATGTAGCACATAGGAGCTTAATGAGAGAATAAAAAAAAGCCCTTTTGACCTCGTGGACGGCTGAGACTTGATTTATCCTGACATGCTGCTAAGATGTGATTTTGCGCAAGGAGGCCGCCATTGTTTCTTCATCGCGTGTGGGGCTGCTGTGGCCTCTTTCATTGAATAAGAGCGGTTTTGATACTGTATCATAATAGAACTATGCGCTAATGTAACTTGAGAGCAAGTTACAATAATTAATCTTGGTGTTCATCTTCCGAAAATGGAGATTAACCAGTTCCTCTTGAGTTTTAGAGAACAAAATGGGATTAACTGTGATGATCGTGTTCCTATCTTCCGTGTATGCACTTTCTTGCGCTTGTGTGCAGTTCAACTCATGATTGCTAGACTGTATATACACGTAGATCCTTGTATACGTTTGTAATTGTATTGTATCCTTTGGTACTTCTATATAATGAGATAGCCATACCCCGTTTAGGGTGTTGAGCAGGTATGCACATCTTCCATGTTGGTCAGGCCTCACTTCTTGCACACAACTTTCGTAAACTGCATCTTTCTAATGTTCTTCGAGTTTCCACTGCTACACGTAGTTTGTTGTCTATTCCTCAACTTACCCGTGATAATAATGTCCTTGCTGAGTTTCATCCTTTTCGTTTCTTTACCAAGGATTGGGACGCGAGGGCCGTTCTGCTTAGTGGTCGTCTTCGCCATGGTTTATATGCACTTGACGCGCCACCCACATCTCCTATGCAGTCTTCTCCTCAGGCGTTCAGCGGTGTTCGTGTGTCACCTACACATTGGCATGCACGCCTTGGTCACCCTGCTGCTCCTATAGTTCGTCATGTGCTACATCGTCATGAACTATCAGTTATGTCCAATAAAACCGCTGAAACAATTTGTGATGCCTGTCAGCAGGGCAAGAGTCACCAACTTCCATTTTCAGAGTCTAGTCGTGTTGTGAAACATCCTCTTGAGCTTGTGTTTTTTGATGTATGGGGTCATGCCCAAACGTCCGTTAGTGGCCATAATTATTATGTCAGTTTCATTGATGCTTATAGCCGGTTTACCTGGCTTTATCTTATTAAGCGAAAATTTGATGTGTTTGATGTTTTTATTCAGTTTCAAACACATGTTGAGCGTCTCCTTAAGCAAAAAATTATTCATGTTCAATCCGACTGGGGTGGTGAATATCACAACCTCAACACCATTTTCAACAAGCTTGGGATTTCACACCGTGTGTCTTGTTCTCATACACATCAGCAGAATGGAACCGCTGAACGTAAGCATCGTCATCTTGTAAAAACTGGCCTTACTTTGCTAGCTCATGCCTCCGTCCCGTTTCGGTTTGGAGTGATGCTTTCTCCACCGCTTGTTTCTTGATAAACAGGCTACCCTCACGACTTCTGAATATGAAAACTCCTCTTGAACTCTTGCTCAACGAAATCCCAGATTACACTTTTTCTCAAAGTGTTTGTGTGTGCATGTTGGCCCCATTTGCGTCCTCACAACAAACATAAGTTAGAGTTTCGGTCTAAAAAGTGTTTTTTTTGGTATAGTTCTCTTCACAAAAGGTACAAATGCCTGCACGTTCCCACCAATCGCGTCTACATCTCTCGTGACGTCGTTTTTGATGAGATTGTGTTCCCTTTCCGTGCACTTCCGAATAACTCTGAAACTCCTATGCCACCTGTTCACTCTACCATACCTTTGCCTGATCAATTTATGGATGTTGCAAATGCTCCTGTGTTAATTCCTAATCATACTGCAGGTATTGGACGTGGTGCTCGTCTTGAGCTACTTGATGAACAGGTGCCGGACGATGATCCGGAGCGGGACGTGGATCTATGTTGGGGAACGTAGTAATTTCAAATTTTTTTCCTACGCACACGCAAGATCATGGTGATGCATAGCAACGAGAGGGGAGAGTGTTGTCCACGTACCCTCGTAGACCGAAAACGGAAGCGTTAGAACAACGCGGTTGATGTAGTCGTCCGTCTTCACGGCCCGACCGATCAAGCACCAAAACTACGGCACTTCCGAGTTCTAGCACACGTTCAGCTCGATGATGATCCCCGGACTCCGATCCAGTAGAATGTCGGGGAAGAGTTCCGTCAGCACGACGGCGTGATGACGATCTTGATGTTCTATCGTCGCAGGGCTTCGCCTAAGCACCGCTATAATATTATCAAGGACTATGATGGAGGGGGGCACCGCACACGGCTAAAAGATCAAGAGATCAATTGTTGTGTCTATGGGGTGCCCCCCTGCCCCCGTATATAAAGGAGCAAGGGGGGAGGCGACCGGCCTAGGAGGAGGGCACGCCAAAGGGGGAGTCCTACTCCCACCGGGAGTAGGACTCCTCCTTTCCTTGTTGGAGTAGGAGAGAAGGAAAGAGGAGGAGAGGGAGAAGGAAAAGGGGGCTGCACCCCTTGTCCAATTCGGACCAGAGGGGGGGGGGGAGGGCGCAGGCCTCCTTCCTTTTGGCCTCTCTCCTCTATTTCCGTATGGCCCAATAAGGCCCATATACTCCCCAGCGAATTCCCGTAACTCTCCTGTACTCCGAAAAATACCCGAATCACTCGGAACCTTTCCGATGTCCGAATATAGTCATCCAATATATCGATCTTTACGTCTCGACCATTTCGAGACTCCTCGTCATGTCCCCGATCTCATCCAGGACTCCGAACTCCTTCGGTACATGAAAACACATAAACTCATAATAAAACTGTCATCGAAACCTTAAGCGTGCGGACCCTACGGGTTCGAGAACTATGTAGACATGACCGAAACACATTTCCGGTCAATAACCAATAGCGGAACCTGGATGCTCATATTGGCTCCCACATATTCTATGAAGATCTTTATCGGTCAAACTGCATAACAACATACGTTGTTCCCTTTGTCATCGGTATGTTACTTGCCCGAGATTCGATCGTCGGTATCCCAATACCTAGTTCAATCTCATTACCGGGAAGTCTCTTTACTCGTTATGTAATGCATCATTCCGTAAATAACTCATTAGCTACATACCTTGCAAGACTTATAGTGATGTGCATTACCGAGAGGGCCCAGAGATACCTCTCTGACATCGGAGTAACAAATCCTAATCTCGAAATACGCCAACTCAACAAGTACCTTCAGAGACACCTGTAGAGCTCCTTTATAATCACCCAGTTACGTTGTGACGTTTGGTAGAACACAAAGTGTTCCTTCGGTAAACGGGAGTTGCATAATCTCATTGTCATAGGAACATGTATAAGTCATGAAGAAAGCAATAGCAACATACTAAACGATCAAGTGCTAAGCTAACGGAATGGGCCAAGTCAATCACATCATTCTCCTAATGATGTGATCCCGTTAATCAAATGACAACTCATGTCCATGGCTAGGAAACTTAACCATCTTTGATTCACGAGCTAGTCAAGTAGAGGCATACTAGTGACACTATGTTTGTCTATGTATTCACACATGTATTATGTTTCCGGTTAATACAATTCTAGCATGAATAATAAACATTTATCATGAAATAAGGAAATAAATAATAACTTTATTATTGCCTCTAGGGCATATTTTCTTCAGTCTCCCACTTGCACTAGAGTCAATAATCTAGTTCACATCGCCATGTGAGTTAAAACCAATATTCATATCTGTATATGATTAACACCCATAGTTCACATCGTCATGTGACCAACACCCAAAGGGTTTACTAGAGTCAATAATCTAGTTCACATCGCTATGTGATTAACACCCAAAGAGTACTAAGGTGTGATCATGTTTTGCTCGTGAGAGAAGCTTAGTCAACAGGTCTGGCACATTCAGAGCCGTATGTATTTTGCAAATATTCTATGTCTACAATGCTCTGCACAGAGCTACTCTAGCTAATTGGTCCCACTTTCAATATGTATCCAGATTGAGACTTAGAGTCATCTGGATCGGCGTGAAAGCTTGCGCCGATGTAACTCTTTACGACGGACTCTTTTATCACCTCCATAATCGAGAAATATTTCCTTAGTCCTCACTATTGACCAATGTCTAGTGATCTACTCCTAGATCACTATTGTACTCCCTTGCCAAATTGAGAGAAAGGTATACAATAGGTCTGGTACATAGCATAGCATAATTTATAGAACCTATGACTGAGGCATAGGGAATGACTTTCTATTCTCTTTTCTATTTTCTGCCGTGGTCGGGATTTGAGTCTCACTCAATTTCACACATTTGCAACACAGGCAAGAACTCTTTCTTTGACTGTTCCATTTTGAACTATTTCAAAATCTTGACAAGGTATGTACTTATTGAAAAACTTATCAAGCATCTTGATCTATCTCAATAGATCTTGATGCTCAATATGTAAGTAGCTTTATTGAGGTCTTTATTTTAAAGAACTCCTTTCAAATACTCCTTTATGCTTTCCAAAAAAATTCTACATCATTTCTGATCAACAATATGTTACTCACATATATTTATCAGAAAGGCGGTAGTGCTCCCACTCACTTTATTGTAAATACAGGCTTCACCGCAAGTCTGTATAAAACTATATGCTTTGGTCAACTTATCAAAGCGTATATTCCAACTCTGAGATGCTTGCACCAGTCCATAGATGGATTGCTGGAGCTTGCACATTTTGTTAGCACCTTTAGGATTGACAAAACCTTCTGGTTGCATCATATACAACTCTTCTTTAAGAAAACCATTAAGGAATGCAGTTTTGACATCCATTTGCCAGATTTCATAAAATGTGGCAATTGCTAACATGATTCGGACAGACTTAAGCATCGCTACAGTTGAAAAAAATCTCATTGTAGTCAACACTTTGAACTTGTCGAAAACCTTTTTGCGACAAGTCGAGCTTTGTAGATAGTAACACTACTATCAACGTCTGTCTTCCTCTTGAAGATCCATTTATACAATATGGCTTGCTGATCATCGGGCAACTCCACCAAAGTCCACACTTTGTTCTCATACATGGATCCCATCTCAGATTTCATGGCCTCAAGCCATTTCGTGGAATCTGGGCTCATCATTGCTTCCTCATAGTTCATAGGTTCATCATGGTCTAGTAACATGACTTCCAGAACAGGATTACCGTACCACTCTGGTGCAGACTGTACTTTGGAAGACCTACGAGGTTTTTGTAGTAACTTAATCTGAAGTTTCATGATCATCATCATTAGTTTCCTCACTAATTGGTGTAGGAATCACTGGAACTGATTTCTGTGATGAACTACTTTCCAATTCGGGAGAAGGTACAAATTACCTTATCAAGCTCTACTTTCCTCCCACTCACTTCTTTCAAGAGAAACTCCTTCTCTAGAAAGGATCCATTCTTAGCAACGAATGTTTTGCCTCCGGATCTGTGATAAAAGGTGTACCCAACAACTTTCTTTGGGTATTCTATGAAGACACACTTCTTCGATTTGGGTTCGAGCTTATTAGGTTGAAACCTATTTCACATAAGCATCGCAACTCCAAACTTTAAGAAACGACAGCTTAGGTTTACTGCTAAACCATAGTTCAAACAGTGTCATCTCAACGTATTTCGATGGTGCCCTATTTAAAGTGAATGCAGCTATGTCCAATGCATACCCCAAAATGATAGTGGTAAATCGGTAAGATACATCATAGATCGCACCATATCCAATAAAGTGCGGTTACGATGTTCGGACACACCATTACACTCTGGTGTTCCAGGTGGCGTGAGCTGTGAAACTATTCCACATTGCTTTATATGAAGGCCAAACTCGTAACTCAAATATTCTCCTCCACGATCAGATCGTAGAAACTTTATTTTCTTGTTACGATGATTCTCCACTTCACTCTAAAATTCTTTGAACTTTTCAAATGTTTCAGACTTGTGCTTCATTAAGTAGATATACTCATATCTGCTTAAAACATCTGTGAAGGTCAGAAAATAACGATACCTACCACGAGCATCAACACTCATTGGACCGCATACATCAGTATGTACTATTTCCAACAAGTCAGTAGTTCGTTCCTTGTTCCGGAGAACGGAGTTTTAGTCATCTTGCCCATAAGGCACGGTTCACAATCATCAAATGATTCATAACCAAGTGATTCCGAAAATCCATCTTTATGGAGTTTCTTCATGCATTTTACACCGATATGACCCAAACGGCAGTGCCACAAATAAGTTGCACGATCATTATTAACTTTGCATCTTTTGGCATCAATATTATGAATATGTGTATCACTACGATCGAGATCCAACAAACTATTCATGTATGACCATTGAAGGTTTTATTCATGTAAATAGAACAACAATTATTCTCCGACTTTAAATGAAAAACCGTATTGTAATAAACATGATCAAATCATATTCATACTCAACGCAAACGCCAAATAACTTTTATTTAGGTTTAACACTAATCCTGAAAGTATAGGAAGTGTGCGATGATGATCATATCAATCTTGGAACTACTTCCAACACTTATCGTCACTTCCCCCTCAACTAGTCTCTTTTTATTCTGTAACTCCTGTTTCGAGTTACTAATCTTAGCAACCGAACAAGTATCAAATACCTAGGGGCTACTATAAACACTAGTAAGGCACACATCAGTAACCTGTATATCAAATATACCCTTGTTCACTTTGCCATTCTTCTTATCCACCACAAGGCATTTCCGCTTCCAGTGACCATTTCCTTTGCAGTGTAAGCACTCGATTTCAGGCTTTGGTCCAGCTTTGGGCTTCTTCGCGGGAGTGACAACTTGCTTGTCATTCTACTTGAAGTTCCCTTTCTTTCCCTTTGCCCTTCTCTTGAAACTAGTGGTCTTGTCAATCATCAACACTTGATGCTCTTTCTTGATTTCTACCTTCGCCGATTTCAACATCACGAAGAGCTCGGGAATCGTTTTCGTCATCCCTTGCGTACTATAGTTCATCACGAAGTTCTAGTAACTTGGTGATGGTGACTAGAGAACTCTGTCAATCACTATCTTATCTAGAAGATTAACTCCCACTTGATTCAAGCGATTGTAGTACCCAGACAATCTGAGCACGTGCTCACTAGTTGAGCGATTCTCCTCCATCTTTTAGCTATAGAACTTGTTGGAGACTTCATATCTCTCAACTCGGGTATTTGCTTGAAATATTAACTTCAATTCCTGGAACATCTCATATGGTCCATGACGTTCAAAACGTCTTTGAAGTCCCGATTCTAAGCCGTTAAGCATGGTGCACTAAACTATCAAGTAGTCATCATATTGAGCTAGCCAAACGTTCATATGCATCTGCTCCTGCAATAGGTCTGTCATCTAGCGGTGCATTAAGGACATAATTCTTTTGTGCAGCAATGAGGATAAACCTCAGATCACGGATCCAATCCGCACCATTGCTACTAACATCTTTCAACACAATTTTCTCTAGGAACATATCAAAATAAACATATGAAAGCAACAACGCGAGCTATCGATCTACAACATAATTTGCAAAATACTACCAGGACTAAGTTCATGATAAATTTAAGTTCAATTAATCATATTACTTAAGAACTCCCACTTAGACAAACATCTCTCTAGTCATCTAAGTGATCACGTGATCCAAATCAACTAAACCATGTCCGATCATCACGTGAGATGGAGTAGTTTTCAATGGTGAACATCACTATGTTGATCATATCTACTATATGATTCACGCTCGACCTTTCGGTCTCTGTGTTCCGAGGCCATATCTGTATATGCTAGGCTCGTCAAGTTTAACCCGAGTATTCCGCGTGTGCAACTGTTTTGCACCTGTTGTATTTGAACGTAGAGCCTATCACACCCGATCACCACGTGGTGTCTCAGCACAAAGAACTTTCACAATGGTGCATACTCAGGGAGAACACTTCTTGATAATTAGTGAGAGATCATCTTATAATGCTACCGTCAATCAAAGCAAAATAAGATGCATAAAGGATAAACATCACATGCAATCAATATAAGTGATATGATATGGCCATCATCATCTTGTCCTTGTGATCTCCATCTCCGAAGCACCGTCGTGATCACCATCGTCACCGGCGCGACACCTTGATCTCCATTGTAGCATCGTTTTCATTTTGCCATCTATTGCTTCCATGACTATCGCTACTGCTTAGTGATAAAGTAAAGCAATTACAGGGCGCTTGCATTTCATATAATAAAGCGACAACCATATGGCTCCTGCCAGTTTTCGATAACTCGGTTACAAAACATGATCATCTCATACAATAAAATATAGCATCACGTCTTGACCATATCACATCACAACATGTCCTACAAAAACAATTTAGACGTCCTCTACTTTGTTGTTGCAAGTTTTACGTGGCTGCTACGGGCTGAGCAAGAACCATTCTTACCTACGCATCAAAACCACAACGATAGTTCGTCAAGTTAGTGTTGTTTTAACCTTCGCAAGGACAGGACATAGCCACACTCGGTTCAACTAAAGTTGGAGAGATTGACACCCACCAGCCACCTGTGTGCAAAGCACGTCGGTAGAACCAGTCTCGCGTAAGCATGCGCGTAATGTCGGTCTGGGCCGCTTCATCCAACAATACCGCCGAACCAAAGTATGACATGCTGGTAAGCAGTATGACTTGTATCGCCCACAACTCACTTGTGTTCTACTCGTGCATATAACATCTACGCATAAAACCTAGGCTCGGATGCCACTGTTGGGGAACGTAGTAATTTCAAAAAAAATTCCTACGCACACGCAAGATCATGGTGATGCATAGCAACGAGAGGGGAGAGTGTTGTCCACGTACCCTCGTAGACCGAAAGCGGAAGCGTTAGAACTACGCGGTTGATGTAGTTGTACGTCTTCACGGCCCGACCGATCAAGCACCGAAACTACGGCACTTCCGAGTTCTAGCACACGTTCAGCTCGATGATGATCCCCGGACTCCGATCCAGCAGAATGTTGGGGAAGAGTTCCGTCAGCACGACAGCATGGTGACGATCTTGATGTTTTATCGTCGCAGGGCTTCGCCTAAGCACCGCTACAATATTATCGAGGACTATGGTGGAGGGGGGGCACCGGACACGGCTAAAGGATCAAGAGATCAATTGTTGTGTCTATGGGGTGCCCCCTGCCCCCGTATATAAAGGAGCAAGGGGGGAGGCGACAAGCCTAGGAGGAGGGCACGCCAAAGGGGGAGTCCTACTCCCACCGGGAGTAGGACTCCTCCTTTCCTTGTTGGAGTAGCAGAGAAGGAAAGAGGAGGAGAGGGAGAAGGAAAAGGGGGCTGCACCCCTTGTCCAATTCGGACCAGAGGGGGGGGGGGGCGCAGGCCTCCTTCCTTTTGGCCTCTCTCCTCTATTCCCGTATGGGCCAATAAGGCCCATATACTCCCCGGCGAATTTCTGTAACTCTCCGATACTCCGAAAAATACCTGAATCACTCGGAACCTTTCCGATGTCCGAATATAGTCGTCCAATATATCGATCTTTACGTCTCGACCATTTCGAGACTCCTCGTCATGTCCCCGATCTCATCCGGGACTCCGAACTCCTTCGGTACATCAAAACACATAAACTCATAATAAAACTGTCATCGAAACCTTAAGCGTGCGGACCCTACGGGTTCGAGAACTATGTAGACATGACCGAAACACATTTCCGGTCAATAACCAATAGCGGAACCTGGATGCTCATATTGGCTCCCACATATTCTACGAAGATCTTTATCGGTCAAACGGCATAACAACATACGTTGTTCCCTTTGTCATCGGTATGTTACTTGCCCGAGATTCGATCGTCGGTATCCCAATACCTAGTTCAATCTCGTTACCGGCAAGTCTCTTTACTCGTTATGTAATGCATCATTCCGTAACTAACTCATTAGCTACATTCCTTGCAAGACTTATAGTGATGTGCATTACCGAGAGGGCCTAGAGATACCTCTTCGACAATCGGAGTAACAAATCCTAATCTCGAAATACGCCAACTCAACAAGTACCTTCAGAGACACTTGTAGAGCTCCTTTATAATCACCCAGTTACGTTGTGACGTTTGGTAGCACACAAAGTGTTCCTCCGGTAAACGGGAGTTGCATAATCTCATAGTCATAGGAACATGTATAAGTCATGAAGAAAGCAATAGCAACATACTAAACGATCAAGTGCTAAGCTAACGGAATGACAACTCATGTCCATGGCTAGGAAACTTAACCATCTTTGATTCACGAGCTAGTCAAGTAGAGGCATACTAGTGACACTATGTTTGTCTATGTATTCACACATGTATTATGTTTCCGGTTAATACAATTCTAGCATGAATAATAAACATTTATCATGAAATAATGAAATAAATAATAACTTTATTATTTCCTCTAGGGCATATTTCCTTCAATCCATTGCATGGGACATGCATGACGGGTGCCGCCCTCACCCGGCTCACGGGTGTCGCCCCCGCCCGACTTGGTGGATGCTGCCTCGCGGGTGTTGCCCGCGCCTGGTCTCGTGGCTGGGCCGTCCGCCGCCTCACCTGGCCCGACCGCTGGCTCTTCTACGCCAGATGGGCCGGCCTTGCCTGGCCCGCTGCCGCCCGTTTTGGCTGACGGGGATCGGCCGGCCACACCTGACTCTGGCGCTTGCTCGCAGGTTGATGTGGCCTCGCCTCTGCAGTCGCCTATGCCGAGCCCGGCCTTGCCAACACAGCCGGCTACTGCTGTTCTTCGTCCTCGCACGTGCAGACAGAATGGAGTTTTTCAGCCAAAGCAACGCACTGACGGGACTATTGCGTGGCTCGCCACTTGCATGGCTCATATTACTGCGGATCCCACTGCCGAGCCTCGCCATTTTTAGGCTGCACTGGGTATTCCTCATTGGTGTGCCACAATGGAACATGAGTTTCAGGCTCTGCTTCAAAATAACACTTGGCACCTTGTTCCCCCGACGTCTGGTGTTAACATTATTGATTCCAAGTGGGTTTTTAAAGTCAGGAGACATGCTGATGGTTCTATTGAGCGCTACAAAGCATGGCTTGTTGCCAAGGATTTCAAACAGAGGTATGGTCTTGATTATGAAGACACATTCAGTTCGGTTATCAAGCCTACTATCATTCGTTTGCTGTTGTCTCTGGCTGTTACCCGAGGATGGTTTTTTCGTCAGCTTGATGTGCAGAATGCTTTCCTACACGAAGTCTTGGAGGAAGAAGTTTATATGCGTCAGCCACCGGGTTCTGTGGATCATGCACGTTCTCATCATCTTTGTCGTCTTGTTAAGGCGCTATATGGACTTAAACAGGCTCCCCGTGTGTAAGGGCATATTTATCCCCAAGATGTTTTGGTGATTGATGACAATGCTTGTGCGGACTAATCGTGTGCGTTAAGTTCTTTCAGAGATTCATCCATTGGCACGAGACGATTACCTCCCCTCGGTGTTTTATTCAAGACGGTGTAGCTCCTTCGTTTTGTTGTTGGTGGACTAGTTTCGTAGGAGTCATCGTACTATCAAGAAGGGATCTGCTTTGGTAAGGCTAGGGTGGAATCAACACCTACACATCCATATCACACCCGACGTTTTCTTTCCACTTCTTTGGAGCTGCCTTTTCCCCTGTGTTTGCCTCGTCCTGCCCCAGCGGTAGTACCGCGGTCCACAGCGGTAGTACCGCCGAAGCACTCAAGCGGTAGTACCGCTCCCAGAGCGGTAGTACCGCTTGTGGTCTTCGGCCGTAGTACCGCAGTGGTTCCGGGCTACTACCGCCTCGATTCGAGACCGATGTTTTTCGTGTCGGGTTTTACGGTACTAAGTGCGGTAGTAGTGGCGGTAGTACCGCTCCAAGCGGTAGTACCGCGCCTACTCTCATGGTAGTACTGCTCTGGGGCGAGGACCCTGACCTCCTCGTCAGCGCGGCAGTACCGCTGGGTTAGAGCAGTAGTACCGCCCTCAGCGGTAGTACCGCCCTGCCCAAGCGGTAGTACCGCTCTGTGCGTGGTTGTTCAGTGGGGTAACGGTTGGATTGGTTCCCCCACTATATAAAGGTGTCTTCTTCGCCAAAGTTGACTTACCTCTTTCCCCCAAAGATCCATTGTTGCTCCAAGCTCCATTTTCGCCCGATCTCTCTCCCTAGCCAATCAATCTAGTTGATTTGCTCGGGATTGGTTGAGAAGGCCCCGATCTACACTTCCACTAAGAGAAATTTGATTCCCCCCACTTATCCCTAGCGGATCTTGTTACTCTTGGGTGTTGAGCACCCTAGACGGTTGAGGTCACCTCGAAGCCATACTCCATTGTGGTGAAGCTTCGTGGTGTTGTTGGGAGCCTCCAAGTGTTGGGAGATAGCCCCAATCTTGTTTGTAAAGGTTCGGTCACCACCTTCAAGGGCACCAATAGTGGAATCACGGCATCTCGCATTGTGTGAGGGCGTGAGGAGAATACGGTGGCCCTAGTGGCTTCTTGGGGTGAATTGTGCCTCCACACCACTCTAACGGAGACGTACTTCCCCTTAAAAGGAAGGAACTTCGGTAACACATCCTCGTCTCCACCGGCTCCAGTCTTGGTTATTTCGTGCCTTTACTCTTGCTAGCCTACTTGTGTTGTATCCCTTGATTGCTTGTGTACTAGTTGTTCCTGCATCACATAGGTTGCTCACCTAGTTGCATATCTAGACAACCTATTTTGTTGCAAAGTTTAAATTGGTAAAGAAAAGCTTTCAAATTCTTAGTTGCCTATTCACCCCCCTCCAGTCAACCATATCGATCCTTTCAATTGGTATCAGAGCCTCATCTTTTTTTAAGGACTTTGCCGTCCGAAGAGTATGGTTGACACCAACGACGGTGCGGAGGAGCACTCCGATGTGAATCCCATCTCGTCTTCGGCCGAAGGGGGAACCTCGGTCTCACGTGAGCAATTCAATGTGGCTTTAGACACATTGAAAACCTCCATGACGGCCAAGGTTAAAAGCATGTTTTCTGAATTCCTAGAAGGACTTAAACTATCTACCTCGCCGATGAAAGTGGGTGATCCCACTAACAAGGTGACGGATGCTACCTCCAACAAGGGGGAAGCTAACAGTGAAAAGAATCCTTCTACTAGTGGTAGAAATGGCACCGGCATCTTTGCCCATGTGGAACCCCCAATTTATGGAGGACCGATTCCCTCTACTCATTTGAATCATGTCGGTCCTCCTCCTAAATATGAGAAACATGAAGATTTTGATTCTTGGGTTTATCGCTTCAAGCGTCATTTAAAACATGTGAATACTAACCTTTGGAGAATCATTGAAGAAGGTTTCTATCCTCATGACCCAAGCAACTTCACCCCTCGAGAAGCCGTGGACAATCAATTCAATGAGAGTGCTCTCTTCATCATCCAAGATGCAATCCTTCCCGAAGATCTCCTCATCTTTGACCTCATGCCATGGCTAAAGAAGCATGGAAATGTGTTGAGTCTCTCTATCGAGGAAGTGCTAGCATTCAACGCTCCAACTATGAGGTGGTGCAAGATGAAGCCGATGAGTTTGCAATGAAAGAAGATGAAGAACCTCGTGAGCTCTTTCAAAGAGTGACCAAACTTGCAGTCTCTCTCCGAGATCATGGAAGCAAGGACACGGATGACAATTGGATCAAGCGCAAGTAACTCAAGGCCATGATGCCCTACAACAAGGCCATGTCCTCCATCATTCGTCAAAGACCGGACTTCCACTCCATGACCTCAAGTGAAGTGTTGGATGAGTTCGTTGCAATGAGCATCTTGGACAAGACCGCCGACAATGCGGTGCTCCGTTCTCAAAGGGCAAAGAAGCCCAACCTTGCTTTGAAGGCCAAGGTTATTATGGAAGAAGAGGAAGAAGTGGAAGATGAGGAGAGCAACCCCGAAGACACCAAATATGATTATCATGAGCACATGGCCCTTGCTTCAAGACAATTTTGGAGCAAGAAGATTACAAGACCCAACTTCAACAAGAACAACTCAAGTGGCGTCAAGGGCAAGCAACGAGTCAGAACTTGCTTCAACTATAGCAATGTGAGCCATTTCGTTGTGGATTGTCATTACAAGAAGCGGGAAGACAATGGCGGCAAGTTCATCCGAAAAGACAAAGCCAAGTCCTTCCCCAACAAGAACAACTTCACCAAGAAGACTCCCACTCGTGGGTTGGTGGTTCAAGAAGAATACCAAGAGGATGACGATGATGATGAAAATGGAGAAGCAATGGCCATGGCGTCAGTTGCCATTGCTACTACTCCCCGGGTGTCTCTCTTTGATTCACCCAACGAGAACATCACCACCAAGTGCCTCATGGCTAAAGCTTCAAACAAGGTAACCCCCAACATCAAAACCACCATCATTACTAATCCCTCCTTGGAGGATTGCAGTGATGAAAATAATGGGTCTAATGAGGAAGTGAATGAATTTGAGTCTTTTATGAGTAAGCTCAAGGGCAAGTCCAAGAAGCCTTTTGTTGCTCTCTTGGAACAACTTGGTGAGGCCAATGACATGATCGAGGCTCACGAAGAAACCATCTCTAAGATGGAAGGTCATAGTCGTGACTATGCCGATGAGATATCGAATCTCTCTAATGCTCTTGAGGAAGAGCGTGTGCATCGTTTGACTTTTGAGGAGTCACACAACGATGACCATGCTAAGTTAAAGGAAGATCTTGATCATGCTCTTGTCGTGTCTAATGTTCTAACTTCCGAGAAGGCTAAACTTGGGGTTGATCATGCTAGACTCAAGGAGGAGTTTGAGATACTTGACAAGGCCCACAAGGTCTTGAAGGGTGCTCACGCTAACCTCAAGGAGTCTCATGCTCAACTCCAAGTTAAGCTAACCAAGGAAAAGGCCACCTTTCCTCATATGGTTTTAATTGATAATGCATGTGCTACTAACCCGTGTTGTGAGCATGTGCACCTTATGGAGGAAAATGCCAAGTTAAAGGATCAACTTGAGAAAGGCCTTATGACATGCATTCAAGGTGAGAAGAACCTCAACGACCTTTTGAGAAATCAGAAGGAAGTTGTGGCCAAGGAGGGAATTGGGTTGGCACCCAAGTCCAAGAGCAAGAAGAAGAACGACAAGACCAAACGTCCTCCTCCTCTCAAGAAAACCTTTGTCAAAGAGGGAGAGGGTGCTCCTAAGGAGAAGAAGGAAAAAGTGAAGGGAGTTGATGTCCAAAAGGGCAAAAGCATTTCCTCAAACAAAGCCGGCGACTTTAACCCGTCATATGTGTTGTGCCGTGCTAGTGATGGACATGTTTATGCTAAATTTGTTGGTTCTCCTTATGAGTACATTGAATGGTCTATTTGGGTTCCCAAGACCCTTGTTACTAACATCAAAGGACCCATTACTAAATGGGTACCTAAAACCAAGCATTGATCTCTTGTAGGTGTTTGCTTCCGGTGGGGAATCATGGTTGCTCGATAGTGGAGCAACAAATCATATGACCGAGAGCAAGGACTTGGTGGTGGACGTGCAAAAGATTCCATCTATGCCCACCAATGTCGAGTCGGGTGATGCATCACATTCTAAGGTATTGGGTCTTGGCAAGGTTGTCATTTCTCATGATCTAACGATCGAGAAAGTTATGCTTGTTGAGTCCCTTGCATACAATTTGCTTTCCGTTCGTCAACTTGCACTTATGGGTTTTGCTACTTTCTTTGACATTGACACCGTGGCCCTCTTGTGGAGCAAGACTCTTAAAGTAGCCTTTGTTGGGCATGTCGAGAACGGTCTCTATGTGATTCACTTTTTGGAGCGACCCACTAAGACCGCGACATGCCTAATGGCTAAAGTTGACGTGGGATGGCTTTGGCATCGCCGTTTAGCCCACGTCAATATGAGATCTTTGCAAAGTCTTCTCAAGGGGGACCATGTTCGTGGACTAACAAATGTTAGTTTTGCCAAAGATCATGCTTGCAGTGCTTGTATTGAAGGAAAGCTTCATGAGAAGGCTCACCCTCCCTCGACCATCATCTACTCAAAGAGACCCTTGGAGCTCCTTCACATGGATCTCTTTGGGCCTCCATCTTTTGATAGTCTTGGAGGAATAAAGTATTGCTTGGTGATTGTGGATGATTATTCAAGATACACTTGGGTATACTTCTTCAAGAGGAAGAGTGGGACTCAACAAACCGTCATCGAATTTGCAAATGAAGCTCAACGTCAACAAAATGCAAAGATCTTGACAATCAGAAGTGACAACGGCACCGAGTTCAAGAACTACACCTTGGATGAGTTTCTTAGTGATGAGGGGATCAAGCACCAATATGCTGCTCCTTATACCCCTCAACAAAATGGTGTGGCGGAGAGGAAGAACCGGACGTTGATGGATGCGGCTAGGACCATGATGGCGGAGTTCAAGTCTCCATACAACTTTTGGGCCGAAGCCATCAACACAGCATGTCATGCATCCAATCGGCTCTATCTCCGCAAAGGCTTGAACAAGACTCCTTATGAGATACTCACCGGCAACAAGCCCAACCTCAAGTACTTCCGGGTGTTTGGTTGTAAGTGTTTCATTCTCAACAAAGGTGTTCATTTGTCTAAATTTGAGGCTAGAGCTCATGAGGGCATATTTGTTGGTTATGCTACAAACTCCCATGCTTACCATGTTCTCAACAAGTCCACCGGACTCATTGAGGAGACGTGTAACGTGGAGTTTGACGAAAATAACGGCTCCCAAGTGGAGCAAAGTGGTACTTGTGATGTAGGTGATGAAATTCCTCCCCAAGCCATAAGAAGAATGGGTATTGGTCATATTCTACCCATTGAGGAACCCCTTGTTGCCGAAGGAGAAGGACAATGCTCCACTCAAGTGGAGCCATCACCTCCCCAAGACCCACACGCTTCCGAAGAACAAAGTGAAGGCCCTCAACCTCGTGAACAAGACCAAGGGCAAGATCAACCTCAAGATGATGGTGAACCTCAACCTCTAAATGATGCCCAAGGTCAATTTCTTCCCCCTGAGCAAGTTCAAGATCATGAGCAAGCCCAAGATCAAGAACAAGCTCAAGATGGCGCTCAAGATAATCAAGTTAACTCTCCTCCGTCCACACCCGAGGAGGAATTAGAGCGTCGTGCCGCGAAGATTGCTTCCAAGCTCACCACCCAAGGCCATCTCATGGAAAATGTGGTTGGAAGCCTAAGAAAGGGGGTAAGCACTCGTAGACAATTAGCAAACTATTGTGAACATCACGCGTTTGTCTCTTGTGTTGAACCCCAAAAGGTCTATGAGGCGCTCGAAGACTCGGATTGGCTCAATACCATGCATGAAGAACTCAACAACTTCGAGTACAACAAGGTATGGAGATTGGTGCCAAGGCCATTGGGGGACCACAACGTCATTGGAACCAAGTGGATTTTCAAGAACAAGCAAGATGCTCATGGGAACATCGTTCGCAACAAGGCAAGATTGGTAGCACAAGGCTACTCCCAAGTCGAGGGTATCGACTACGATGAAACCTTTGCTCCCATTGCTCGTCTTGAATCCATACGTTTGTTGATTGCTTATGCTTCCCATCACAACTTTAAGTTGCAACAAATGGATGTGAAAAGTGCTTTTATTAATGGTCCTATTAATGAGTTGGTCTATGTCAAGCAATCCCCCGGGTTCGAGGATCCTTACTTCCCGGATCATGTGTATCAACTCGATAAGGCACTCTATGGCCTTAAACAAGCCCCACGTGCGTGGTATGACCACCTTACCGAGTTGTTACAAGATCGTGGATTTGAAGTGGGGCTAATCGATCCCACTCTTTTTACTAAGAAGGTCAAAGGGGAGTTGTTTGTATGCCAACTATATGTTGATGACATTATCTTTGGTTCCCCTAACAAAGCTTTCAATGAGGAATTTGCCGCTCTCATGACCTCCAAGTTCCAGATGTCTTCAATGGGAGAGTTGAAGTTCTTCCTTGGTTTTGACATCAAACAAAGAAGAGAAGGAACCTTCATCAACCAAGCCAAATACACTCAAGACATGCTAAAAAGATTCAAGCTAAGTGATGTCAAGCCGGCTACTACTCCAATGCCCACCAAGTGCCAACTTGACATTGATCCCAATGGTAAAGCGGTGGATCAAAAGGTATATCGCTCCATGATTGGCTCCTTACTTTACCTTTGTGCATCTAGACCAGATATCATGTTGAGTGTGGGGATGTGTGCACAGTTTCAAGCTGCACCGAAGGAAAGTCACTATGTGGCGGTCAAGCGAATCTTTCGATATTTGGCTCATACCCCAAACTTTGGCTTATGGTACCCAAGAGGGGCGAACTTCAAGCTTGAAGGATTTACGGATTCCGATTGGGCGGGAGACAAAGTGGATAGGAAGTCCACTTCCGGAGGGTGCCAGTTTCTTGGGTGCTCTTTGGTGAGTTGGTCTTCCAAAAAGCAAAGTTGTGTGTCTCTCTCGTCCACCGAAGCGGAATATGTGGCGGCCGGCAGTTGTTGTGCACAACTTTTATGGATGAGGCAAACTTTAAAGGAATACGGTGTCATTTGTGACAAAGTGCCTCTTTGGTGCGACAACGAAAGCGCCATCAAGATTTCTCTCAACCCGGTGCAACACTTCAAGACGAAGCATATTGAGATTCGGTATCATTTCATCCGGGATCACATTAGGCGAGGGGAGATCGAGCTCGAGTATGTCAACACTCATGATAACCTTGCAGATATTTTCACGAAGCCCTTGGATGAAGCAAGATTTCGCGAGTTAAGGCATGAGCTAAATATCATTGATTTGAGCAATGTGACTTGAACCCTTGCACACCCCACCTCACTCAACGTGATGTCTAGTTTAGATGTAGGCATGGACATAGGGGGAGTGTTGTTCTCTCAATGAACTTTCCCTCCCCCCATTATGCATAAAACGATCAACTCTTTCACATTAGCCATTTTTTATGGTACTTGTGCTTCAAAGACGAGTTTTGGTCATGGGCCCAAGGATAATTCTTTGCGGTGCCATACCAATTGACTCAAACATAGGTGGCTCCGGTCACCGCCCTCTCTTGAGAGAGGCCAGAGCTCGCTCTGTTTCGAATGGTTGTTTTGAAAGAGTGGGTTTTGGACTGTTGTTAGTGTGTGTGTTGCCTTGTTGGTCTTTTCTTTCTCTTGGCTTTGCTTTCTCATCTCCTTGGTGCTTTAGCCGTTTGTCTAGAAGCCGTTTGGTTGCTGAGCGGTACTACTACTGGTGGCGAGCGGTACTACCGCTCCGAGCGGTACTACCGCCGTGAGGCGCGGGTAGGGGGTTATATCGGGGGCAGGGGGAGTTTCTTCTCCCCCATACCCATTCGCACGCCCCCTTGCTATGTTCCTTTCTCTCCACCAACCGGCATCGCAGGAGGGCTCCGGCGGATCTCCCTCTCTGGGGCGTTTCTCTCCATTTCCTTCGGTGGAGACGATCCCCACCTTGTCCTCTTGCCATGGCTGCCGATATTGCCCCCGCTCCCTATTTCTTCTTGTCTAGATTTCCAATCTAGCATCTTAGGGGCAATAGCAGTTGCATCTCTAGATTTTTGGCCAGATCTAGGCTTGAGTAGGATGGAGAATGCTTCTAGACAGTTTGGATTGGTGTTTGGTTGGAGTATTTTTGAATTTGGTAGGACGGTAGTGCCGGATCTGACCACGGCAGTAGGAAACTGTTGTTTCCCCGTCTCGAGCGGTACTACCGCTCTCTCTAGAGCGGTACTACCGCTTGGAGCGGTACTACCGCTCGCGGGTTGCGGTACTACCGCCCTCTACCAGTTTCCACCATGCTCTTACCTCTCAGTGATCTTTTGCTCGTGTTTTGTGGCTTATGCTCGTTCTTTCTGGTTGTTTATGTGTTCTTGTGTGTGGTTCCAGGTGATGAGCTTCCTGAGCATCAGGCTCGTCGTGTCAACCCCGGTCGTGCCACGTCCAAGCGTTACCGCACCACTGAGTCTGCCGGAGGTTCTTCAAGTGCTCCACCTCCACCTCAACTCCAGAAGAGGCCTGGTGTTAAGCCTAAGCCAGGCAAAACCGTGCCTGAAATGCAGCCCAAGGAGTTCTGGGCAAGGCGTCGCCGCAACCCTTATGAGGCAGACCAAGATCCCACTTTGGTCAATCGTCCGTTCTGGAACAGGTTTCAGTTTGCCATCTTCTTTGATGTTCTCAAAGCCAAGAAGAACCTCTTTGTCAACGTGCACTCCATCAACACCGACCATATGGAGAAGGATCCTGAATACTTTGGTGAAGCTCTTCAGATGTGCACTCAACTGAACATTCTTGGGGTCATGCAATTCAACAAATATTATGATGCTGATATTGTGGCCCAATTCTATGCCACGGTTCATCTTGGGACTGATGAGGACAGGACACTGACTTGGATGACCAATGGCAAGTTGCTTTCAGTCAAGTAGAAAGCTTTCATGGAGTTGATAGGGGTGCAAGATCTAGGTCTTGAGTCTCCTGTCGGCTTTTGCCCACACCGCAACACCAACGCCACTCACAAGCAAGCTCTATGGCCCTACTGCACTTTGAGGATCAATCCTGAGACGAAGAAGGAAACTTTTGAGCTGCCTGCCTATCTGGATATCCTTCACCGTGTCTTCAGAGAGACTCTTTTCCCTCATATCGGGAATCTGGATATGGTTCACTCCTATCTCGTGGACATGCTTCTCTTCTGCCAGCGTCAGAAGGGACAGAACACCGGAGAGTCCCTGGATATATCTCATGTTATGTGGTCTGAGCTGTTATCTGCTATCTCCGAGCGCAAGTGCCCGATTTATGGTCCGTTCGTCATGCTGCTTATTGAGAAGGCCTGGGCTCGTGTCTATCCCTAGGTGATGCTGGAGACTGGAGAGTTGGTCTCTCACGACATCAAGCGTCTGAGGAAGAAGGATAACTGGGGCACTCAGGCCCCTAAGACTGGAGTTCCTTCGTCTGCTACTGCCATGGAGATCGAGGAGGAGACTGGGGCTGAGGCTGAGGATGATGATGATGACTACGTGCCTTCTGAGGCAGAGCCCTCTTGGGCAAAGAAGCTCAAGCTCAAGATGAAGAAGCTGTTCTGCATGGAGTCTCACGGTCAGTACATGACTCATGTGACTGAGAAGAAGGCCCGAGGTCGTCACAAGGAGCTCATGCGTCAGTTGGGTGCTACATTTAACAGTGGATCTGAGGACCAGCTTACTAAGGAGGAGGAGTGGATTCAGCAGCACTGCCCGTGGACCGATTCTGATGCCAAGCACTTCCCGACTGACGACGGTGGCGCAGATGATCCCGCTGAGATCTGATGTGTGTGTCCCTCTATTGCTATCACCTGGAGCCGCAGCAACACTCCCTCTCCTTTTTGGTGTCTCGATGCCAAAGGGGGAGAGAGTTTAGGGATTTGTGCTTTGTGCCTTTGTGTCTTCCATCTTCTGTGTTTGTGTTTTCCTCGCAATTTGCTTTGTTTGGTTTGTGTCAGTGAGACCTAAGTTCCAGTCATATGGTGTGAGACATATGCTACCTTATCTTTCCAGTATCATTATCTATGTCACTATCTAGCTTATGAGTTGCATGCTTATCCTGTTAAGTTATCTATGCTACTCTCATATACCCTGCTTAGGTGGTTGGTCTCTAAAATGTAGGGGGAGCGTTGATCCTAGTATGTGTGCCGTGCAGTCCAAAGCACTTATCTAGATAGCACACATCTAGGGGGAGCTCATCTACATTTTAGGACGGTGGGGTTTTTGCGCTTGTCCTATATCTCTCATGTTGTGCAAATCCCGTATTGTCATCAATCCACCAAAAAGGGGGAGATTGTAAGGGCATATTTATCCCCAAGATGTTTTGGTGATTGATGACAATGCTTGTGCGGACTAATCGTGTGCGTTAAGTTCTTTCAGAGATTCATCCATGCACGAGACGATTACCTCCCCTCGGTGTTTTATTCAAGACGGTGTAGCTCCTTCGTTTCGTTGTTGGTGGACTAGTTTCGTAGGAGTCACCGTACTATCAAGAGGGGATCCGCTTTGGTAAGGCTAGGGTGGAATCAACACGTACACATCCATATCACACCCGACGTTTTCTTTCCGCTTCTTTGGAGCTGCCTTTTCCCCTGTGTCTGCCTCGTCCTGCCCCAGTGGTAGTACCGCGGTCCACAGCGGTAGTACCGCCGAAGCACTCAAGCGGGAGTACCGCTCCCAGAGCGGTAGTACCGCTCCCCAAGCGGTAGTACCGCTCTCCGAGCGGTAGTACCGCTTGTGGTCTTCGGCCGTAGTACCGCAGTGGTTCCGGGCTACTACCGCCTCGATTCGAGACCGATGTTTTTCGTGTCGGGTTTTACGGTACTAAGTGCGGTAGTAGTGGCGGTAGTACCGCTCCAAGCGGTAGTACCGCGCCTACTCTCACGATAGTACCGCTCTGGGGCCAGGACCCTGACCTCCTCGTCAGCGCGGCAGTACCGCTGGGTTAGAGCGGTAGTACCGCCCTCAGCGGTAGTACCGCCCTGCCCAAGCGGTAGTACCGCTCTGTGCGTGGCTGTTCAATGGGGTAACGGTTGGATTGGTTCCCCCACTATATAAAGGTGTCTTCTTCCCCAAAGTTGACTTACCTCTTCCCCTCAAAGCTCCATTGTTGCTCCAAGCTCCATTTTCGCCCGATCTCTCTCCCTAGCCAATCAATCTAGTTGATTTGCTCGGGATTGGTTGAGAAGGCCCCGGTCTACACTTCCACCAAGAGAAATTTGATTCCCCCCACTTATTCCTAGCGGATCTTGTTACTCTTGGGTGTTGAGCACCCTAGACGGTTGAGGTCACCTCGAAGCCATACTCCATTGTGGTGAAGCTTCATGGTGTTGTTAGGAGCCTCCAAGTGTAGTGGAGATAGCCCCAATCTTGTTTGTAAAGGTTCGGTCGCCGCCTTCAAGGGCACCAATAGTGGAATCACGTCATCTCGCATTGTGTGAGGGCGTGAGGAGAATACGGTGGCCCTAGTGGCTTCTTGGGGTGCATTGTGCCTCCACACCGCTCTAACGGAGACGTACTTCCCCTTAAAAGGAAGGAACTTCGGTAACACATCCTCGTCTCCACCGGCTCCACTCTTGGTTATTTCGTGCCTTTACTCTTGCTAGCCTACTTGTGTTGTATCCCTTGATTGCTTGTGTACTAGTTGTTCTTGCATCATATAGGTTGCTCGCCTAGTTGCATATCTAGACAACCTATTTTGTTGCAAAGTTTAAATTGGTAAAGAAAAGCTTAAAAATTGTTAGTTGCCTATTCACACACCTCTCTCTAGTCAACCATATCGATCCTTTCATTGTGTGTGGCATGCACGCCTCGGCTCTGTTCTTCGGGCTTTGGTTTTCTTCCCACCACTGCTGACACATCCTGAGGTTGTGATGTATCTCCTGGTTTATGTGGATGATATCATCCTCATCAGTTCCTCTGCTGCTGCTGCGGATCGTCTTGTGGCTGCTTTGAGTGTGGACTTTGCTGTCAAGGACTTAGGTGCTCTGCACTTCTTTCTTGGTCTGGAGGTTTCTCGGTCTTCTGCTGGGTTAACTCTTACTCAGAAGAAGTATTCTCTGGACTTTGTTGCGTCATGCTGGCATGCTGAAGTGTAAACATGCGATCACTCCGATGTCTGCTACTGATCGGTTGTCTGCCCTTGATGGAGATCTTCTTTCGCCTGATGATGCTACTGAGTATCGTAGTCTCATTGGTGGTCTGCAGTATCTTACTATCACGAGACCAGATGTCTCTTATGCAGTCAACCGTGTCTGTCAGTATCTTCACGCACCCAGGGCGTCTCATTGGTCAGCTGTGAAGTGCATTCTGCGTTATATTTGTCTCACTGCCTCCTATGGTTTGCTTCTCCAGCCTCCACCGTCTTATGAGATCTCAGCCTTTTCAGATGCAGATTGGGCTAGGTGTCCTGTTGACAGGCGATCCACGGGGGGATATGCAGTGTTTCTTGGTCCTAATTTGATCGCCTGGAATGCTCACAAGCAGGCTACGGTGTCTCGCAGCAGTACTGAAGCTGAGTACAAAGCAGTTGCTGATGCGACTGCTGAGATCATATGAGTTCAGTCATTGTTGAGGGAATTGAGAGTCTCTCCTGCTCATTCTCGAGTGCTTTGGTGTGACAACATTGGTGCTACCTATCTTTCATCTAATCCGGTGTTTCATGCCCGGACAAAACACATTGAGGTAGACTATCACTTTGTCAGAGAACATGTTGCACAGAAGCTCCTCAGTATCAAGTTCATCTCATCAAAAGATCAACTTGCTGACATCTTCACGAAGCCTCTTCCACAACCACACTTTGTAGGCTGTAGGCGCAATCTTAACTTGCTTTGTACTTCAGACCATAGTTAAGATTGAGGGAGGGTGTTAGACAGTATATACACATAGACCCTTGTATACGTCTGTAATTGTAGTGTACCATTTGATACTTCTATATAATGAGATAGACACGCTCCGTTTAGGATGTCGAGCAGTTTCCCAAACTCTATGTCTTACAATGATATCTACTACTATATGGTAGTATTTGTTCTTTATTCCACCTGCTACTAAGTTTGGTTTTATGTACCGGTGACTATATTTGTATGCCTTCCCGATGCTTTCAGACCTAACCAAAGAATCACTCCTTCCGGAATAACATGAGCGTGTGGCTTTCTTTCAGTTGTTGGTGAGATATTGTTGACCTTTTTTCACAAGGGCGCTCACCTACTCTGGGATGTGATATCAACACTTTCCAATTCACAAGCCAAAGCAGCTTAGCGTGGAAGCCGAAGCATGCAGTGTACGTCAGCTCACTTTTGTGTGTGCCTGTGGCTGTTTGTGATTGGTTACAGGAGCAACCGACGACTTGAGCTGAAAAGAAACGCAGACAGATAAGCTCCCTCCCTTTGAAACCAAGAATAAAATGAGTCAAGGTCGTGCGTGTCTCGCTGCTGGCTACACAGTTTTCTATTTTATTTTAGCGAAAGCTAAAAAGGATTAACGTGCGGTTCACACGGCCTGTTTTCCAGCTCCGACGGGTCGAACGATTTCTGTCTAAAATAAGATAGCTCTTTCGAGTTTATGGTACTATATTCAACTATTCATTGATAAGTATATTGCGTAGCACCCCTGGAATGAGGCGAAGCTTTTGCATCCATCCTAGAAAGATTTTTTTTTCGAGGGTACGCCAATGACATACCATAACTTTATAGAAGAGAGAAAAGTATTTACAAGAGATTACACGGTCGGTTGGAAGTACACAAGGTCCCACAACCAAACCCTCCATTCATTCAGACTCTACCCTACTACTCACACCACATTGATACTCCCGTGGCTCCTGCTCTAGACCACAAGGCCAACTCTTGCCAAATCAAGTCGACCGTACCACCTTTATTTGTAATGTCATTACGCCCAAAGACCCGTCCATTGCGTTGTTTCCAGAGATTCCAGCAGATCGATATGACCACCGAGTCAAAGCCCCTCCTAAGCCTTTTCGATAAATGCTTCCTCGCATCCTCCCACCAATCATTTACGGTGGAATGGCGTGTCGGGCAAAGATCTGTATTGCTGTTCATTTTGAGAAAGCAGCAATGCCACACCTGCCTCGCAAACACACACTGCATCGTGATATGATCCACCGTATCCTCCTCCTGCTCGCAAAGGTAGCATGGCGATCTTTGGTCCTGTAACCCATGTCGAAAGCGTCGGTCAGCCGTCCATAGTCTGTATTGCACCGCTAGCCACATGAAAAGCTTGCACACAAGCGGTGCCCAACACTTCCATATGCCAGCATAGGCTTGGAACCGGATTCCTCCCATGCACAACATCGTGTAAGCTGAGGACGCCGTGTACACGCCTTCACGGTTCCATCCATCCTAGAAAGATAAAAGTATGAATTTAGTAATGTCAATGTGCCAAACGTGGCTTGCATGAAAGGACAGGCCCACCAGAATCTGGTAAGATCAAGCCGGCCGGTTACTTGCACTTGCACATTCCCAAAATTTGTATCGGTTGGTTGAGCGTGCGCAGTCATACCTGAACTGGGGCTTTATTTCCTAATTTTGTTGTTGAAGATGGGGGCATTCTTTCCTGATGACAGTATGACACCGCCTACATACGACTTCTTTTGGGGTCGGAACTTACATACGACTCGAGGAGATTAACCCTCGGAGTCCGAGTGTAGTTGGTAGAAGAAGAAACCGTGAGACAGAGGACGGTCAAACGGATGGACAGAAATGCAGAACCGGCCACCAGCGTACGTGCGCATCTACACAGGTGCACAATCGAGGGAGTCCACTTTTCTACCCCTCTCCCACCGAACTACTCCTACCTTCCTGCACAATCCGTCAAAGACAACCAACACCTTCCACCCACAATCGATCGCCACTACATTGCAGTCTCGGTGGACGACAACGACGTAGGCATCTAATCTAATCTTTGGGACTTGATCTGCTACCCAGAGCCAGGTCCCGAGCCTGCATGTCTACGGCGTGTACAGCCCGCGTAGGTGCGTAGGTGTGTGTCATCTCCATGCGACGTTTCTCTGCTCCTGTGTCCCGCCCATGCACCTGCAGCGGCCGATCGAGTAGCAAATGATACACTGACAAGCGGCGGCCAATACCTGTTATATCGTACTACCGTGTCACTGTCTTCAGTATTACGACATCGGTGGATCGACTGACGATGGAGTATTTCAGATATGTGAGGTTTGATTTTCCAGTTTCCCCCTATACGGGAGGTCAGTTGGCCATGTTTTGGTTGGGCTGTTGGCGTCGGTTCACCCGCCAGCAGGAGCATTTCCGTCAAACCAAACTTTGGTTCTTACGTTACTACCAGCCT
>NC_041381.1:373776437-373813178 GCF_002162155.2 Triticum dicoccoides | reverse complement strand
GGGTAACGATTTTATTTATTACCCAGACTGGAAGTCTTGCTTACAGAGACCCGGCACATCGCCAGGACTAGAACCGAGCCACACAACAGTGCGCTCTTCTACTCTACCAAAATTAGCAAGGAAATGACTAACTTTATTTTGGTCGCGGGAGATGTGAACTAGTTTCACTTCTCGTCCTTCCATCATGAGGCGTTTGGTCTGATCTACCAGCATAGCATAACGCGAGCGGTCCACTACGTTGCCCTTCAGCATGTTGATTCCAACAAGGCTATCAGATTCGATCTCTACGGGAAGGGGCGTCCATTGGAGGGCAAGGTTCAGGCCCTCCATGCACGCGGCCAGCTCCGCCTCAAGTGCATCCGCGCAGCTTCGGAGTTGGCGGCACGAAGAGAAAATGATCGTGCCCAAGCTGTCCCGGAGGACCATGCCTGCGCCGGCCGATCCCGTCGTGGGGCAGAACGATCCGTCAACGTTCAGTTTGGCCCATCCCGCCGGGGGAGGGTTCCATCTGACAGGGTTCGGGTTGCTCATCGGGGAATGTGTGGGTATCGCCTTCGTGTGCAGCGCCTCCACCGGTTGCTTGCCCTTCACCAGGTCGGTCTCCGGCCTGTTTTGCACCCCAATGATGGCCTCCACATAGCTTAACAGGAACCGGCATGACGCTTCGACCGGGGGTGCCTTCTTATCATGCGTGAGTTCATTCCGAACGTGCCAGCATCGCCAGAGCAACATCATCAGTTCCAGCCGCTCCCATTCCGGAAGATCGCAGAGGCTTTGTGCTAGCCACTCCGAGCCCGTCCTCCTGAATGCATGCGCCTCGGGAATGCTCCAGTGTTCTCCCATGGCTTGCCATAGCCCAACCGCCCGTGGGCACCTGCAAAACGCGTGAAATGTATCCTCCGGGTCGGAAGCACAGAGAGGGCATAAGTCAGAAACCTCGAGACCCCGGCGTTTCTTGTTCACCCAGGTGGGTAGACAGTCACTGACGAGTCTCCAAACAAAGGTGCGCACCTTAGGAGGAGCAGGGCACCTCCAAATAAAAGACCAGACGGCCCGTCGCCCGTCCGATGCCCTGCTCGCCGCGACTGATGAAGGCCTCAATCGATCCTCCAAAGCTAGTCGATAAGCACTCCGAACCGTGAAGACGCCGCTCCTCTCCGGCGCCCATGCAATAATGTCATCGCCCAAACGAGGTGATGTTCTTATCTTCACAATCTCTTCCGCATCCACCGGATAGAAGATTTGGTTAACCAACGCTGTCTTCCAAGCACCATGATTGTCAAGGAGATCCGCCACCCGCCTTAGTCTGCATCGGCCCTGCGGTGTGATGGGTTTGCCGGTCCCGTTCCTCGGGATCCAGCTGTCGCGCCAAATGCGGATGGACTCTCCGTTCCCCACACGCCAGATAAGCCCTCGCTTCAACAATTCCAAACCATGTTGCACCCCGTGCCATGTAGCCGAAGCACCCGCCGGGAACACTGTGTCTTCCAGCTCGCCATTGGGGTAATACCTCGCCTTTAGGAGCCGTGCGCACAAACTGTTCGGGTTGGACAACAGCCTCCAAGCTTGTCTAGCCAGTAATGCTTGGTTGAACAGCCGTAGATCTCTGAAACCGAGTCCGCCTTGAACTTTTGGTTTAATCAGGTGAGTCCATGCCTTCCAATGCATCTTCTTCTTGCCCTTCTCCACGCCCCAGTAGAAATTACGTATCATCCGCATGAGATCCTCGCAGGTGGAGGTAGGAAGGCGAAACACACTCATAATGTATGTAGGGATCGCCTGGGCCACCGACTTGATCAGGACTTCTCTCCCGCTTTGAGCTAGCAATTGCGTCGCGTCCCACTCCACCATTCTCTTTGTAAACTTCTGCTGCAAATTCTTACACTTATCCTTAGTCATGCGTCCGGAGGGAGTGGGTAGCCCAAGGTAGCGTTCTTCAAAGCTATGCTGCTGTACCCCCAACACTGTCTTCATCTCCTCTCGGATATGAGCAGGACAATGCTCCCCAAATAAGATGGAGCACTTGTGCGGATTGATAAGTTGGCCGGTAGCTTGGGCATATGAATTCAGCACATCCTTGACATTATTTGCTTCAGCCGCAGTAGCACAAAAAAAGAGCAGAGTATCATCGGCGAACAACAGGTGCGAGATGCCGGGAGCCCTTGGGCAGACCCCGACGGGCGTGATATCCTGGGCCTGCACTTTTTGACGCAAGATGGCAGCAAGACCGTCAGCAACTAAAAGAAAGAGGAACGGGGAAAGGGGATCACCCTGCCGAAGCCCGCGCGTCGGTGCAAACGAATCTGAGAGGGTTCCGTTCAGGTTGATGCAATACCGAACCGAGGTGACACAAGCCATGATCCACTTCACCCATTGGTTCGCAAAACCCATTCTTTGCATCACTTGCTCGAGAAATCTCCAATCCACTCTATCGTACGCTTTAGACAAGTCTAGCTTGTAGGCACAGAAGCTCCTCTCGGGATCCTTCTCCTGTCTTATATAGTGTGTACATTCGAAGGCAATGAGTGCATTATCAGTGATAAGTCTCCCTGGCACAAACACACTCTGCTCCTCTGACACCACATCACCTAGGATAGGTCTGAGCCGATTGACGAGGCATTTTGAGATGATTTTGTACACCATGTTGCATAAACTGATGGGCCTGAACTCCGTCATCGCCTTTGGGTTGTCCACTTTTGGGATGAGGACAATAGTAGTAGAGTTCACTCCCTCTGGCATTCTACCCGAAGTGAAGAACTCTCTAACAGATGCTGTGATATCCTCCTTGAAGGTGCTCCAATGGCGCTGAAAGAACCTGGCCGGGAGGCCGTACGGTCCTGGCGCCTTGAGGGGGCCAATCTGGAACAATGCGTCACTGATTTCCTTGTCGGAGAACTGGCCGCATAGCTTTGCATTCATCTCAGCCGTGATCACCTCCTCAAACAGTGGCACTATAGTTTCAGGGAGCAAGGTTTGGTCAGCCTCAAAAAGGTTCCGAAAGTAAGCTAGTGCCATACCTGACATCACATGATGATCGGTTTGGTAGGTTCCCTCAGAGTCAACCAGCCCCTTGATCTTATTCTTACGTGCTCTCCATACAGCCTTGCGATGAAAAAACTTTGTGGTGCGATCACCATGTTTTAGCCATTCTACTCGCGAGCGTTGAAGCCACATCATTTCCTCCTTATACAACAGTTCGTTCATGTGGTCAGATTCCCTTCGTATCTCATTCCGGTCTGCATTCATATTGGTGAGATCCTCCAGTCTTGTTCTAGACTTCTCAATTTCCTTAGTGATATTACCCACCTTCTTGCTGCTCCACTTGTGTAACGCTAGCAACGTCGACCGGAGAGCGGAGGTGATATTGCCCCGGCGTACTTCTGTCCCAGCTGCTCTCCAAGCCTCGTCTACTACCTCCGATAGCACCGGTTACCTTTCCCACATTACCTCATATCTACGAGTCCTGCCTGTGCGCACCCGAGTCTCATGCACACATCGTAGGAGGATGGGGCTGTGATCCGAACAAGGGGATGTGAGGTGCGAAACTTCACACTCCGGGAAAAGGTCACGCCACTGGTTATCCGCCACAGCCCGGCCCAACCGCACTTGGACATTGGCCCGTGCACTGCGCTTGTTATCATATGTAAATGGGTGGCCCATGAAACCCAAGTCTGCCAGCTGACAGACCTCTAGGCATTCCCTGAAAGCAACCATCTGATTCCGGGGGCGAGGAGTCGAAGACATGTGTTCAAAGTCCCACATGGCCTCATTGAAGTCCCCGGCCACCAGCCATGGAAAATCTCACGTGCCTCTGAGTCGGCATAAACTCTCCCACATGAAGTGTCTGTTTTCCACCTGTGGTTCTCCATAGACAAAAGTCACCCGCCATAACGGCTCGTCAACAGAAAGTCTAACAAAAGCATCAATCCATCGTTCGTTTACATCCTGTATGTTGACCAGTACAGATTCATCCCAATATAAGGCTAATCCACCACTCTTTCCCTGGCTACTCACACCTTCAAAACCCTTGAGACCGAGTCTATTGCGAACTCTCACCATTTTCTGCTTTGATTGTCTAGTTTCACATAAAAACACCAGCTTCGGGGAATGGGCTCGACATAGAGCCTGGAGGTCACGAACTGTACGAGAGTTCCCCGCCCCTCGACAGTTCTAGAATAAACAACTCATTGCGACTGACGGGGCGCCACACTTGGCCCCGTCAGCTTACCAGCGGCCCCAAGGCTGGTTGCCTCCTGATCCACCTCATGCTCCATGCTGCTAGCCTCATCATCGGCATCCTGCCCCCTATCTTCCCCCTCTTCTGGATTCCTCCCTCCGAAAATTCCTCAAAAGGTACTACTGCATTGCCTGCGTGTGCAATTAGGTGCCGACCCTTCAGGCTATCCATCCGTCTCTTGCCCAACACGGTATCATTAAGGTCCATAGACTCCCGGACGCTTCCAAAGGACACCTCCAGATTGTCCAAATCATGCAACACCGGTATCATATCAGCCTTTTCTAGTTTATTTCCTCCCCGCACCATCATCCCGCTTTTCTTTAACGCTGCCACCTTTTTTCGTCCTCCGGCCTGCTTCTTCCGATATTGCTTTGTTGAAACCCCAGTCCCATCCGAAGATTTAGCTTCAAAATGCTTCCTCATTTGTTGAACCTTGCTGCACTCTGGCCTTTCTTTTTCGAGCCTCAACCTGAGCCCTTCAACATGTTTTGCAAGCTTCTCGTCCGCTTCCTCCGCCCCCACACCTTCTGAATTCTCAAACCCATCATGTGCATCTACTCTGGTAGGGATCTCGACATGCGCCTGTTGCTGGCTTCTGCTTGATTCCGAGCGTGCCGAGTACTGCGTCGCCGATCCCGCACTCCCCAGGGAGAAATCCATCACCCGACGGGCTCTCGGTTGGCCCGGCGATGGGGTATACGCCGGCCTCTGCTCAAATTTCTTGAACGGGGAGCACCGGAGGGTGGAGTCATATCCTTTCGTCGCCATCCCTATTCTCCTCTTCTCACAAGCATCCTTGTCATGGCCCATAAATCCACAGTGGAAACAGAAGTGTGGCACCCTCTCATACTTGAGTTTGAAAGTACTACGCTTAACCTCCCCCTTGGCCTTATATTCCAGCGTGATCTCCTTCTGCAGTCTTCTATTATAGGGCAGCTTGATACAGATACGTAAGAATTCATTAGTGCCATGGCCACTCTCCGGGGCGTCCACCTCCAGCACTTCTCCTAGAGCACCACCGGCCGCATTACCATATGCCCTTGTCTACTTCTTCCAAGGGACATCAAAGACCCTCACCCAAACAGGGACTGCATCCAGTTGGGTTTCCGATGGTCTAGCCTCATTATCAAACGGAGCAACTAGCAGCGCATCACCATCGTAGATCCATGGCCCCCCTCTTGCTACAAATCTGTAGTCACCTTCCGAGAAGAGGGTTATCGTATAGAAATTATTCTTGATCAGCTGGAATTCAACCCCCGTTCTGAGCTGCCAAATCTTCTCAAAGTGTTTAGACAGGGTTTTTGCACTAGTCCGTCTCTGCGATCTGTACAAACTCATGAGCTTCCACGTCTCTCGCGCGCTTTCTTCCTCTTCATCCTCCTCAAAATCGACCGAGACAAAGGCCACATCATCCATGTCCACCTCGCCCTCGATCTGGGTCTCGGCGTCCTCCGGGAGTCCTCCTTCGGTTATCGGGCCATCCCAGTTACCATCCTGCGGAACCTCCTCTCGCGACTCAAACCGCTCCGGCGTCTGCCTGACCGCCACAAGCCTGCCTGCACCAGAGGGCTTTGGGTGGGTAGGCGTCTCAACGACTCCCCCATGATCACCCCCACCCTCACGGGCAGACGCGGCTCTCTCCATGGGAGGACGGGCAGGAAGCAGCGCAGGGCCGGGATCGGGATCGGGATCGATTGCGAGGACCGAGCTCGTGCAAGGAGCGGCTTTACCCGATCGGATCTCTGTACTTGAAGGCGATGGCTTAGGGTTTAGGATTCCTTGAGCCGCACGTTGATGTAATCCCAGAGCAGGCCGGAGACGCATAGACACATAGGACTGCGGAGCCGTATTCCGGGAGGGGTCCCCCCGGCGGTCCGGGACGCTCCCGTCATGGTAAGGTTCAGGCAGCGGCCCATGGTCGCCAGCCGCCATCGCAACCCTAACCCTAGACGGAGCAGACTCACCACATATCATGTACGTACGTTCACCGGCTGACACATCTAGTCAATTAGGAGTACTTCAAAAGAGAAGTGCATAGGCGAACCCATGGGCATATGAACCCACTTTGGAAAACTTATTTCTAGATGACAAAAAAATTCTGAGAAAAGTCTCACGCATACATCTTCAATTCTATGTGCGTGCAAAAAGAAAATCACGGAAAAACAACTTCTACTTTGGCCTGTGCAAAAAGGATAAAAAATGTGTCATAGAACGCTATTTAGAAGCACTGAAAATTATCTTTTTTGCAGAGGCAAAACCAAATGAGATTTTTTTTCTCAAAACTTTTTGCCGCACACACATGTTACGAAGATGTATGCGTGAAATTTTCTTTTGATTTTTTGATATTTTAAAACGTCTTTAAAATGTATTGTTTGAAAAGTGGGTTCATATGCCAATGTGTTCAAACGTCCACACTCTACTCCAAAAATCCAAACAGATGAAAACATGTGGCCAATGTACTTCAACATCATCCCGCGCATATGATTTTTAGCTCTTAGACTTGGGATTGATGGAATACGGATACTTTTTTTTGAATGTTGTGTTGGCACGGTCTTGAACTTCACACCTCTTAACTCGGATAGCATATAAATTTATGCTCCAACCGGTTACTCGAAAAGATATCAACTCGTTGATCATCTTAACGGCGTGGGCTATCTGGAAGCATAGGAACGCCGTTATCTTTGACGACGCTCGACCCTCATCCACCCAGCTATCTAATGTCATCATGTAGAGGGTGTGGCTATGGGCCAGAGCCGCTGCCCAAGGCCTAGATCGACTAATGCATGGAAGGGCATCTTCAACGGTAACCCGTAAACTTCCCCCTGCATCCTTCCGTGGACATGAGGGGACCAGTCCGCGGACACGGATACAGGAGACCGCCATTCAACTATAGTTGCATACATTTCAAATTCTTTTTCAACAAACCGGATGAAATTCATGCAAACACGGTCGGATTTCATATAAACATGGCGAATTTCATAGAAACACGACATATTTTCATTACATTTCAAACATTTAGAACAAAAAACACATTACTAGATCATGTCAACAATAATTACTAGAGGGAGTCCCCCAAACCCTAGCCATTGGGGGCACGATCTCCCTCTTCCCCTTCCTCCTCCACCGCCAGGGGACGCCGTCGGGCTAAACCCAGGGCCGACGGTGGTGGCGCGGGACTCCCTATCTCCCGCGTCTTAGGGGTGGTGTGGGGCCCCTAAACATGTGGTAGCGCGTCCGATCCAATCTATGCGGCACGACAGCGATGGTTGCGGCAGGCGGCGGCATGGTGGCCGACCCTGCCTCGGGCGGCGGCCTCTGCAGGTGCTGCAGACGGCCCTGTTTGGGCGGGGCGGTGGCTGTGGTCGGTGGCGGTGCGCCATCGGGCGTCGGATCGGTGCGGCGACATGGAGGGCCTAGTGGACTGGTCGGCGATGCCTCCGTTCTAATCTGATCTGGCCAGTGTAGCCGGCGGTGGTGGTCATCTCCTCCGTCTGAGGTAGTTGGCCTGAGACTGGGTGGTCAGATCTCAAGATCCGTCATCTAGTCCCGGTTGCGAGTGGAGGAGACATAGTTGCCGCTGAAAACAGAGCGGATGGCAGGTGATGGCGGCATTCTGTGTTGTTACCTTGATGAAGGCATCATTGTGTAACTACTATCAACCCACTCGTGCTGCTATAGGGGAAACCCTAGGATTTGGTCTTCTAGATCGAACAATGGTGACACTGCGATGTTGTTTCTGGGATCATCGTTTGTGGAGCAGCACCGAAAGACAGGGCAGGAGGTGGAGCGGATTCGTCATGCACGGAGCTTCAGTGGAGATGTCAAGTCATGCCTAGCCAACAGGTGCTATGTTGTGTCATGCCTGTTCGACAGGTGATACACACGACAGATCTTCTAGAGACTTCAAGCTATGTCAGCTGGTGGTACTTGGTGACATGGTGCTGCGGTGTACCGGCTACGACCGTGATGTGCTCAGTAGTTTGCGCGTAGGGAGGTGGTGACGTTGGGCGTGGTGGTGTCGACAGATGGCAGAACTGGCAAGGATGATTCAGATCTCTTTCCTGAAGATGGGTCGGCGGTTCGATGATGATGGCGGTTTCTAAAACGTGCATGTGGTGTACGCTCTAGGTTTGCTCCACCGGCTGTAGGTTCCGATATGTTATGTGGATGGATTAGCGACGACACTGTTTTAGATATGGGAAGTGAGAGCACTCCCCATTATCGAGTTTGTAGGTGTGAGTGGTGGCTTCGGGTGGCTTGATGTGTGTTCTTGTCAGACCTTTGTTGAATAATTAATAAAGATGGTTGTATGCATCAACTGATGCAAAGGCCGGACTTTTAACCTTCTTTTCCAGAAAAGGAAAAAAGACCCGCCACTAAACCTATCCTACAACGGCGGCGCCCGGCGTCCAAGCCCATGTCTTCCTCCATCCGCCGTCTCCATGATCACCGACGATAAGACCCGTGAAGTGAAGGTGTGGTCTCCGGCGAGAAAGAGTAGAACACGGGAGACAGACCGACCCACATGAGACACCAGGCCCTGCCGCCTCTCGTGGCCTACTCATCCTCGAAGGAGTCTGCGACCTGTCCACCGTTGATGGATGTGAGGTCCATGATGGAAATGGTGGCACCAGCGCTGTCGTCGTCCCACTAGGCTACCCGATAGTTCATCAGCGGTGTGTAGGAGTTGCAGCTGGCATTGTTCTCCTCTGCGATCGCCTAGAGGCGCACCTCGGCGGCACTCACTTCCTGGTGAGCGGTGGTTTGAGCGCGGACGTCATTGTAGATGGCATGCTGCTCTGTGACAAAGTTGGGGTTTGTCGTGGCCATGGCCGCCACGGCCTCCTCGCTCATGTGCTTGTTGTAGATCTGCCCCTTCGCCAGCCGGTGCACTCCAGGAGGAACAAGTTGTACCACTGTTCCTCCTGCGCCTGCTGGAATGCTGACAAAGGCATCGGCGTAGGACACACCTCTGCCATGACGATGTTGTAGTGCGCATCCGCCCGCTCCATGGTGAATTTGGTGTGCATAGGAGGCGTGGGATCCAGGGCGGTGTCGCCAGAGCCCGTATCCATCGTGGTCTCGCCCTCATCGTCGTAGACCTCGGGTGAGCTGGCCGACAAGCCAGCCTCGATCCTCCTAGCATGGCGGCTCTGCCAGGCGGCGACAAGGGTAGCCATGGCATGCTTCATCTTCCTGGAAAGGCTCTCCCACATAGTTTCACAGCCAGCAGTCATGGCAGATGAAGTGTAAGGGAGAAGGATGGGGAGCAACTTGTGTTGTGGTGTGGAGTTAGCCAGGTGTGGCCGCATTTAAATAGCAGATTCTGGTGAGGCAAGGCGTCCGGGTGTGTCTGTGTTAATGCATGGCACTAGAGTGGGTTTCTCGGCTGGAAAGCCTACTTAATGGTGGCATACAGATGAACGGGGCATTAAACAAGCATGGTAGATATTAGTCCTGTCCCGTCCATTCACGCGTCTCCAGCATTGAACAGGCGCGGACAACGGAGACGCGTCGCAGGCGATGCCCTTGGCTGACTTGCTGCTTCAATGGCAGAGGCAGTGAGAAGTCGCATCGCCCTGAGCCGCCTTCAATGTGGAGCGGCGCGCTCTACAGCGGCATGAATGCAGGCAGCTAGCGCCGAGCAGGAACACACGTGGGCGAGGAAGGAGGGGCTTGGGTGGGCCAGGGAGGTCAGAAGCGTGCATGGAATCGGTCCGGACTCCCGCAAAGCCCCTCCCCGCATGTTTGTCTCTGATTTGCGAAAGAAAACGCATCCAGACCATGCCGCGAACCGATACAAGCCCGTGTTGGATGGCTTCCATGGTCCGGACAACACGGCCCGGACGGATGCGGGAAGTTTGAGGATCGATGTTGGAGATGCTCTAATATGCCTGACCGAGGCTGATCAAACTCACCTCTCTCTACTCAATTTGCACTCTTGGGTTTCGTAAGTGCATCAAGTGCCCCCTTAGTGGTTTTGCAGTATTGATGAAATATAGGTTGACGAACTAATGAGTTTGTGAGCATACACAGGAGACAGAGTCCCAGAATATTTGGTTGAACACATGGAAGATGACCCCTAAAAATGTATTCCTTCAAGTGAAGAAATTGGTGATGAAATTGGTACGGCCTTTGAAGAAATTGAAGTGAAGACTTTGAAGCTTGAAGACTTTGTTTTCAAAGTTTCTTTTCTTCTTATTTGAGTCATAGGAAAAACTGGAGTGTTAAAGGGGGTCTAGGTGAATCATATTTCATTTTAAAAGTGATGCTCAAACCTATCCAAACCTATACACAAAAGCCGCTTGGAGTGAAGCCTTTGGAAATCTCCAGTACAACTGACGCAATTGCTAGCGACAGTGACAAAGTTCATCTGGTCGCTGACGAATTTGGTCACACTGAGGACTTAGGAGTTCACTGATGTCTACTACGCAACCTTCTTCTTGTAGACGTTGTTGGGCCTCCAAGTGCAGAGGTTTGTAGGACAGTAGCAAATTTCCTCAAGTGGATGACCTAAGGTTTATCAATCTGTGGGAGGCGTAGGATGAAGACGGTCTCTCTCAAACAACCCTGCAACCAAATAACAAAGAGTCTCTTGTGTCCCCAACACACCCAATACAATGGAAAATTGTATAGGTGCACTAGTTCGACAAAGAGATGGTGATACAAGTGCAATATGGATGGTAGATATAAGTATTTGTAATCTGAAAATATAAAAACAACAAGGTAACTAATGATAAAAGTGAGCGTAAACGGTATTGCAATGCTAGGAAATAAGGCCTAAGGTTCATACTTTCACTAGTGCAAGTTCTCTCAACAATAATAACATAACTGGATCATATAACTATCCCTCAACATGCAACAAAGAGTCACTCCAAAGCCACCAATAGCGGAGAACAAACGAAGAGATTATGGTAGGGTACGAAACCACCTCAAAGTTATCCTTTCTGTTCTATCTATTCAAGAGTCCGTAGTAAAATAACATGAAGCTATTCTTTCTGTTCAATATATCATAGAGTTCATACTAGAATAACACCTTAAGACAAAAATCAACCAAAACCCTAATGTCACCTAGATACTCCATTGTCACCTGAAGTATCCGTGGGCATGATTATACGATATGCATCACACAATCTCAGATCCATCTATTCAACCAACACAAAGTACTTCAAAGAGTGCCCCAAAGTTTCTACCGGAGAGTCAAGACGAAAACCTGTGGCAACCCCTATGCATAGGTTCATGGGCGGAACCCGCAAGTTGATCACCAAAACATACATCAAGTGGATCACGTGAATGTCCCATTGTCACCACAGATAAGCACGGCAAGACATACATCAAGTGTTCTCAAATCCTTAAAGACTCAATCCGATAAGATAACTTCAAAGGGAAAACTCAATTCATCACAAGAGAGTAGAGGGGGGAGAAACATCATAAGATCCAACTATAATAGCAAAGCTCGCGATACATCAAGATCGTGCCATACAGAGAACACGAGAGAGAGAGATCAAACACATAGCTACTGGTACATACCCTCAGCCCCGAGGGTGAACTACTCCCTTCTCGTCATGGAGAGCGTCGGGATGATGAAGATGGCCGCCGGTGAGGGATTCCCCCTCCGGCAGGGTGCCGGAATGGGCTCCTAAGAGGTTTTTGGTGGCTACAGAGGCTTGTGGCGGCGGAACTCCCGATCTATTGTGTTCTTCGATGGTTTTAGGGTATATGGGAATATATAGGCGAAAGAAGTCGGTTGGGGGAGCCACGAGGGGCCCACGAGGGTGGAGGGCGTGCCCCCCCTATCTCGTGGCCTCCTCGAAGCTTCCCTGGCTTGCACTCCAAGTTCCCTGGATTGCTTCTATTCCAAAAATAAGTTTCCCGAAGGTTTCATTCCGTTTGGACTCCGTTGATATTCCTTTTCTTCGAAACACTGAAATAGGCAAGAAAACAACAATATGGGCTGGGCCTCCGGTTAATAGGTTAGTACCAAAAATAATATAAAAGTGTATAATAAAGCCCGTAAACATACAAAACACATAATAAAATAGCATGAATGATTCATAAATTATAGATACGTTGGAGACGTATCAGCATCCCCAAGCTTAATTCCTACTCATCCTCGAGTAGTAAATGATAAAAGAAAGAATTTATGAAGTGTGAATGCTAGAAGGTGCACAAGTTTGATCAATGATAATTTCAATCACCTTTTCTAGCATGATTATATGTTATAACAGTAGTTCATCTTATAAAACTTCTCAAGATCAAGTAACAAGCTATTCACATATTAAAGCATAGACCATAAACTTTCTTGAAAACTAGCAAACTTCATTCTCAATCATCAAACAATTACAATTCATCTTATTTTTAGGAAGGGTCTATGTCAGAGCTTTGATTTAGCAAACTCCACATACTCAACTATCATATAGTCTTCCATGATTGCTAACACTCACGCAATACTAATGGTTATGGAGTTTTAATCCGACACTAAGAAAGATAGGGGCTTATAGTGTTGCCTCCCAATGTATTCACCTTTGGGTGATGTCAACAATAATAGTTCATGCTAACTTACATCCAATTGGATATATATATCAGGATCTTTCCAACACGAGGTGCTTGCCAAAGGATAAAATGAAAAAGGGAAAGATGAAGATCACCTTGACTCTTGCATAAAGTAAAAGACATAAAGTAAAAGATAGGCCCTTCGCAGAGGGAAGCAGAGGTTGTCATGCGCTTTTATGGTTGGATTCACAAAATCTTAATGCAAAAGAACGTCACTTTATATTGCCACTTGTATATGGACCTTTATTATGCAGTCTGTCGCTTCTATTGCTTCCATAACAAGACCGTATAAATCTTATTTTATTCACACTAATAGATCATACATATTTAGAGAGCAATTTTTATTGCTTGCACCGATGACAACTTACTTGAAGGATCTTACTCAATCCATAGGTAGGTATGGTGGACTCTGATGGCAAAACTGGGTTTAAGGATATTTGGAAGCACAAGTAGTATCTCTACTTGGTGCAAGGAATTTTGCTAGCATGAGGGGGAAAGGCAAGCTCAACATGTTTGAATGATCCATGACAATATACTTTAACTGAGATGTGAGAAAACATAACCCATTATGTTGTCTTCCTTGTCCAACATCAACTCTTTAGCATGTCATAATTAATGAGTGCTCACAATTATAAAAGATGTCTAAGATAGTATATTTATATGTGAAACCTCGCTTCCTTCAATATTCTTTCATGAATTGTTCAAATGACCAATACACTGCTTGCTAACCTTCAATAAATTTACAACCTCTACTTCTTAGATGTGAAGTCATTACTCCCCATGGGATAAGCAAATGAAACATATATAATTTCAGATTTATGACATTCAACTCATTCAACCATTTACTCATAGGATATAAGTGAAGCACACGAGTAAATGACAAACTACTCCAAAAATGATATGAGTGAAGATCAATGAGTAGCTAAATAATTATGTAACTATGTGAAGACTCTCTCTCATTTAAGAATTTCAGATCTTGGTATTTTATTCAAACAGCAAGCAAAACAAAATAAAATGGCATTGCAAGGATAGCACAACTCATGTGAAGAAGCAAAAACTTAGGCTCAACAGATACTAACCGATAGTTGTTGAAGAAGAAAGGTGGGATGCCTACCGGGGCATCCCCAAGATTAGATGCTTGAGACTTCTTTAAATATTATCTTGGGGTGCCTTGGGCATTCCCAAGCTTGAAATTTTGTGTCTCCTTAATTCCTCTCATATCATGGTTTCTCTATTTCTCAAAAGCTTCATCCACACCAAACTCAACAAGAACTCGTGAGATAAGTTAGTATAAATCAATGCAAAACCTTATCATTTTCTACTGTAACAAATCACTAAAATTATTATTCAACATTGCATACTAAATGCCTCTGCATATTTAATACTCCTATCCTCAAATAGAATCATTAAACAAGCAAACATATGCAAACAATGCAAACATAACAGCAATCTGCCAAAACAGTACAGTCTGTAAAGAATGCAAGATTCATCATACTTCCCTAACTCCAAAAATTATGAGAAAAATACCACACTGTATAAGATTTATCAGAGCTCAATATGCAAAAAGTTTCAACATTATACCATTCTCTTACTTTTCTAGGGAATTTTTGCAACAGCGGGAAACTTTCTGTTTTCAAACAGCAACATGTATACTAGCAAAATAAGCATGGTAAAGGCTATCCTTGACATTTTTATTGAAAATATAGATGCAAAAAATTATTCTAAATAACAGCAAGCAAAACAAAATAAAACAAGATGACACTCCAAGCAAAACACATATCATGTGGTGAATAAAAATATAGCTCCAAGTAAAGTTACCGATGAACGAAGACGAAAGAGGGGATGCCTTCCGGGGCATCCCCAAGCTTAGGCTTTTGGTTATCCTTGAATATTGACTTGGGGTTCCTTGGGCATCCCCAAGCTTAGGCTCTTGCCACTCTTTATTCCGTAGTCCATCGAATCTTTACCCAAAACTTGAAAACTTCACAACACAAAACTCAACAGAAAACTCGTAAGCTCCGTTAATATAAGAAAATAAAACCACCACTTAGGTACTGTAATGAACTCATTCTAAATTCATATTGTGTAATATCTACCGTATTCCAACTTATCTATGGTTCATACCCTCCGATACTACTCATAGATTCATCAAAATAAGCAAACAATACATAGAAAACAGAATCTGTCAAAAACAGAACAGTCTGTAGTAATCTGTATCAAACGTATACTTATGGAACTCCAAAAATTCTACCAAATTAGGAAGTCCTAAGAAATTTGTGTATAAATCCAAAAAGAATCAGATTATAAGCACGTTTCTGTGAATTATCAAAACTAATTTACTAGGTGCAAAAGTTTCTGATTTTTAGTAGGATCAACACAACTATCACCGTAAGCTATCCTAAAGGTCTTACTTGGCACTTTATTGAAACAAAATCTATAAAACATGATTACTATAGTAGCATAATCATGTGAGCACACAAAACAGTAGGGATAAATATTGGGTTGTCTCCCAACAAGCGCTTTTCTTTAATGCCTTTTAGCTAGGCATGATGATGACAATGATGCTCACATGAAAGATAAGAATTGAAACACAACGGGAGCATCATGAAGCATATGACTAGCACATTTAAGTCTAACACACTTCCTATGCATAGGGATTTTTTGAGCAAACAACTTATGGGAACAATAATCAACTAGCATAGGAAGGCAAAACAAGCATAACTTCAGGATTTTAAGCACATAGAGAGGAAACTTGACATTATTGCAATTCCTACAAGCATATGTTCCTCCCTCATAATAATTTTCAGTAGCACCATGAATGAATTCAACCATATAACCAGCACCTAAAGCATTCTTTTCATGATCTACAAGCATAGAAAATTTACTACTCTCCACATAAGCAAAATTCTCGGAATAGTGGGAGTATCATAAAAGACTTGAATATTATAAATTGTTTCCACATTAAAAGAGTAATGTTCAGAAAAAGGGTAATCATAATCATGACAAGTTTTATAAATATAATCATCACTACTTTTTATAGCATAAGTTTCATCACAATAATCATCATAAGTAGCAACTTTGTTCTCATCATAATCAATTGAAACCTCTTCCAAGATAGTGGAATCATCACTAAATAAAGTTGACACTCTTCCAAATCCACTTTCATATTCATCACAATAAGATTCAACATCCTCCAAAATAGTGGGATCACTACTTCCTAATGTTGACACTCTTCCAAACCCACTTTCATCAATATAATCATCATAGGTAAGAGGCATGCTATCATCATAATAAATATTCTCATCAAAACTTGGGGGACTAAACATATCATCTTCATCAAACATAGCATCCCCAAGCTTGTGCCTTCGCATATCATTAGCATCATGGATATTCAAGGAATTCATACTAATGACATTGCAATCATGCTCATCATACAAAGATCTAGTACCAAACATTTAATGCATTCTTCTTCTAGCACTTGAGCACAATTTTCCTTTCCATCATTCTCACGAAAGATATTAAAAAGATGAAGCATATGAGGCACCCTCAATTCCATTGTTTTGTAGTTTTCTTTTATAAACTAAACTAGCGATAAAACAAGACACAAAAAGATTCGATTGCAGGATCTAAAGATATACCTTCAAGCACTCACCTCCCCGGTCTACTACGCAACCTTCTTCTTGTAGACGTTGTTGGGCCTCCAAGTGCAGAGGTTTGTAGGATAGTAGCAAATTTCCTTCAAGTGGATGACCTAAGGTTTATCAATCCGTGGGAGGCGTAGGATGAAGACGGTCTCTCCCAAACAACCCTGCAACCAAATAACAAAGAGTCTCTTGTGTCCCCAACACACCCAATACAATGGCAAATTGTATAGGTGCACTAGTTCGGCGAAGAGATGGTGATACAAGTGCAATATGGATGGTAGATATAAGTATTTGTAATCTGAAAATATAAAAACAGCAAGGTAACTAATGATAAAAGTGAGCGTAAACGGTATTGCAATGCTAGGAAACAAGGCCTAAGGTTCATACTTTCACTAGTGCAAGTTCTCTCAATAATAATAACATAACTGGATCATATAACTATCCCTCAACATGCAACAAAGAGTCACTCCAAAGCCACTAATAGCGGAGAACAAACAAAGAGATTATGGTAGGGTACGAAACCACCTCAAAGTTATCCTTTATGTTCTATCTATTCAAGAGTCCGTAGTAAAATAACATGAAGCTATTCTTTTCGTTCAATCTATCATAGAGTTCATACTAGAATAACACCTCAAGACACAAAACAACCAAAACCCTAATGTCACCTAGATACTCCATTCTCACCTCAAGTATCCGTGGGCATGATTATACGATATGCATCACACAATCTCAGGTTCATCTATTCAACCAACACAAAGTACTTCAAAGAGTGCCCCAAAGTTTCTACCGGAGAGTCAAGATGAAAACGTGTGCCAACCCCTATGCATAGGTTCATGGGCGGAACCCGCAAGTTGATCACCAAAACATACATCAAGTGGATCACGTGAATATCCCATTGTCACCACAGATAAGCACGGCAAGACATACATCAAGTGTTCTCAAATTCTTAAAGACTCAAGCCGATAAGATAACTTCAAAGGCAAAACTCAATTCATCACAAGAGAGTAGAGGGGGGAAAACATCATAAGATCCAACTATAATAGCAAAGCTCGCGATACATCAAGATCGTGCCATAGAGAGAACACGAGAGAGAGAGAGAGAGAGAGATCAAACACATAGCTACTGGTACATACCCTCAGCCCCGAGGGTAAACTACTCCCTCCTCGTCATGGAGAGCGCCGGGATGATGAAGATGGCCACCGGTGAGGGATTTCCCCTCCGGCAGGGTGCCGGAACGGGCTCCCGAGAGGTTTTTGGTGGCTACAGAGGCTTGCGGCGGCGGAACTCCCTATCTATTGTGTTCTTTGATGGTTTTAGGGTATATGGGAATATATAGGCGAAAGAAGTCGGTTGGGGGAGCCACAAGGGGCCCACGAGGGTAGAGGGCGCGCCCAGGGGGGTTGGTGCCCCCTATCTCGTGGCCTCCTTGAAGCTTCCCTGGCTTGCACTCCAAGTTCCCTGTATTGCTTCTGTTCAAAAAATAAGTTTCCCGAAGGTTTCATTCCGTTTGGACTCCATTTGATATTCCTTTTCTTCGAAACACTAAAATAGGCAAGAAAACATCAATATGGGCTGGGCCTCCGGTTAATAGGTTAGTCCCAAAAATAATATAGAAGTGTATAATAAAGCCCATGAGCATACAAAACAGATAATAAAATAGCATGAATGCTTCATAAATTATAGATACGTTGGAGACGTATCATTCACCAGTACATTCTGCCTAAAAGTTAGGAAATTGAGTGCCCCAACGAATTTGAGAGTTCAAATTCTGACCGTTGCTGTGCCGCGTGCTAGCTGTTGAGTGGATCCTTATCCTGATAACGGTCGAATCAGAGAAGGGCATTTATGACATCCCATGTTGGGTTGCCCCTGGCTGTAAATAGCCGCCCCCACAACCACTAGTTGGTTGGCTGCTCCGAGAGAAACTGACACTTGTCATAAGAGAGCAACCCGTCCTCTGACGATTTTGAGAGAATCCTAAGTGAGGAAAAACCCAGAGCCAAAGTGATTGAGCATCACTAAAGAGATTGATTTGTGTGATCGGATGCCCGTTACCTTTGAAGACTGTCATTCTTCGAGACGGTTAGGCATCAAGTTCTGAGTACACCAAGAGTCATTGTGGCGTCCCGATGAACAAGTCTGTGATGGTTTTGGAAGTCTACCTTGAAGACTTACCACGAGTGATTGGGTGAGAGCAATACGATGAGGACTGTGTGTCCTCTGAGTTGCGACTCAGCCGCCTCAACCAGACGTACAATTGATGCAGCAACTAAAACTGGTCTATTAAATTCCATTGTCTTCACCGAGCCAACCTGGTTTCAAATTTCTCAACCCTCTCTCACTTTATTCTGCCACTGAAGAATTTGTGATCTGTGCTCTGATGAATTTGAACTGAAGAATTTCATCTCACTACCTTTCATTTCCTTAGTTCATTTTCTTCATGCGTGTATGAATGTATGATTGCATCTTCTTCACTCTTTCGTATCCTGATTGCATGTACTTTCATTCTGTGATGACTTACTTTCCCTTGTGTTTCTATTTCTTCACTATGATCTTTGTTAAATTCACCAGAGTTTCACGAATTTCTAAAAATCTCCCATTCACCCCCCTGGGAGTAAACCTGCACTTTGAATTGGTATCAGAGCAAGGTACTCCCTTGTTCTGTGTGATTTTGGTTTAACCACCTGGAGTTTTAGTTATGTCGACCGCAGGTATGATCAAGGTTTCTGCTGCGTGCCCTACCTACGATGGCACAAACTATCCTTACTGGAAGAACAAGATGCGCATGCATCTTGAGGCAATTGACAATGATCTCTCGTTCTTCATTGAGAATGGTGTTCCCTCTATTGCTCCTAGCATCAATGTTGCTGATGTGAAGAGATTCAAGCAACTCGACTCTCAAGCGAAGAACATCATATGTGGACACCTCAACAAAGGGTAGTATGGCTGAGTGAGTGCACTGGAAACATCAAAGCTTATTTGCGATAGGCTCTCCAAGGTCAATGAGGGGGTTTCCACTCAATGTGACTCTCGAGTTGACGTGCTTCAAAATCTTTTCAATCGCTTCAAGAGGCATGATAATGAAAACATTCAACAAAATTTCGATCGCCTCACAGATATCTCCAATGAGCTAGAAGCTCTGGGTGCTTCTGACATCACTGACCACGAGGTGGTGAAGAAATTACTGAGGTCTCTTGATAGCTCCTTTGATACCTTGGTCCCGATGATACAAGAGCGTCCTGATTACAAGTCACTTGATCCCGCTGATATTCTTGAGAGGCTCAACACTCATGAATTTCAACAAGCTGAGAAGAGAGATATGTATGGTCCCAGCTATGGACGACCTCGTGCTCTTAAGGCAAAGGCTAAAGAAAAAGAAATTTATTCATCTAAAGAAGAAGTATCTCAATGCAATACAAATGATGTTGATGAAATTGGAAGAGTACTGGCTATGCTCATGAGGAAGTTCTAGAAGTTCTCCCAAAGAAACCGTTTTGGAAAGTCTTGAAAGTATGACTCAAAGAACACTGAAGCTTCTGCTCATGACTATGGCAAAAGAACGTGCCACAAATGCAAGAAGACAGGCCATTACATCGCTGATTGCCCCCTCTGGAAAAAGGGCTCAAAGAATAAAAGATGTAGCAAGGATGATGATTCTGATGACGAGAAGAAGAAGTCGTCAAAGTCTTCATCAAAGAATAAAAGCTCCTCCGATAGAGCTCACGCTTTCATTGGGAAGGGAATGGATTCTGAGGAAGAATCTGAGGAATCCGAGGAGGAATCCGACTCTAGGGTTGCAAGCTTGTCACTCGCTACGGAGTTCATCAACAAGTCTAACTTCGACACTAAAGAAAATGATAACTCCACCAACACTGATGACTGTGCTGATGACTATGCTCCCACCTACTGCTTTATGGCAAGAGGTGCCAAGGTAACCGCACGAGAAGCTTACTTTAATACTTCAAGTGATGATGACTTTGAAAGTGAAGCAAAACCTAGCTATAAGAAACTTGTTAAAATAGCAACTGAGCAACATAATGCTATGAAAAAGATGCAAAAATTGTCAGAAAAAAGTGAAGATTTGTTAGATGAGGAAATGGATCGTGGTCAAGCTCTGCCTGAAGACCTCATACATCTTACGTTAAAACACGATGAACTTGAAAGTTGTCATGTGGCCCTCTCAACTGCTCATGAGAAGCTATCCTATGAATTTCTTCAAAGGAAGCAAGAACTCGAGAAGCTGAGAGCATCTCATGATGATCTTCGAAAAGAGAATGATTCATTACTCTCTCAATAGATCAACACTTCTCAGGAAGAATTTGTTGCCACATGCTTAAAATGCCTAGAACGTGACAATGCTAATTCTTCAGCTGAATGTTCAAATGCTTCAATTGCTCCTATTTCTTCAACTGTATCTGTGCTTTCAACCCCCTCATCTGAGGAGACCAAAATTGTTACTGTCGAGAATGCAGACCTGAAGGAATTGTACGTCACAAACATGTACAAAAGCCTCAAAGGGCACCACACTCTGTGTGATGTGCTCAAGAAGTAGATTCTTAACAGAAACCCTAGGAAAGAGGGCATTGCTTTTGAGAGAAAGCTGAATGCTGATGGATTTTATTGGGAACCTAAGTAGTATCCCAAAACCACATGGGTTACTGCAAAAGGACCTCCAGTTGATCCATCCACTCTATCTGGCTTTAACTGTGATCCTTCACATGCTTCTGATGAGTCATTTGACTCCAACTATAGGCTATTCAAATATCAAAATGGTGAAGTATTTGCTAAATTTGTTGGTACTAATTGTAGGAATGGTTCCCCTATGAAGAAAATCTGGGTGCCTAAATCTGTTCTTCAAAATCTTCAGGTGAATGTCATCATGACACCACGGAAGAAAAGGAACAACCCTAGGGCAAATTCTTCACCTGGACCAAAGTCATCAAATGGACGCAACCCAACTCATGCTCGTACTAACACTTCAATGCAGGGAAACAAACATTGATCTGATGAATATGTGCATTATTCTTCAAATCAATATGTGCACAAAACTGCTAAGAATTTCTCTGCATATTCTTATGAGTACCATACTCCTCCTGTGAAGACAAATGCATATTCTTCAATGCCTAAGTTATCTATCAATGCTTTGTGCTACATTGCTTCTCAGCCACCCATTCAGATGTGGGTGGTTAAGAAGAAGTAATCTCTTCTGCAGGGTCAGGTCTTCAAACACAATAAATGTCTGATAAATTTGCTGAAGGCCTGACATAAATGCTTGTTGGGATGCAAGCTAATCATGATGAAATGAATTCCTCATTTCACACACCCCCTTGCTGCTTATATGTGTACTGATGAAATTCACTGACGAAATTGATCACCATATTCTTCAACTTAAGTATATGAATTTGTAAGTGAGACTAATGCTTCTACATGTTGATACTCCAAAAGCTACTAAATGGGTTCTAGATAGTGGTTGCACCAATCACTTGACTGGTGATAGGAATCTCCTCACCAATGCTCCCCTTACTCTGTCTCATCTGAAGCATATCACCTAAGCTGACAAAGGAAAAAATCAAGGTATTGGGTCTAGGTAAGGTTGCTATCTCAAAGGATCGACACATGGAGAAGGTAATGCTTGTCGAGTCCCTAGGATACAACCTCATGTATGTCTCAATGCTTTGTGATCTTGATATGATTTTCATCTTTCGCAAATATAGATGCATTGTGCTAATGGAATCTGACAAGTCCAAAGTCTTCAAAGGCTTTAGAAGAGGTGATTTGTATATTGTAGATTTCTCTCTAGGTCCTCAACCAGCCACATATCTACTGGCAAAAGCTTCAGAGTGTTGGTTATGGCATCGATGACTTGGACATGCTGGCGTGAGGAATTTGAGCACACTCGTCAAGAAGAAGAACATCATTGGCATCGAGGGTGTCAAATTCGTCAAAGATCACCTTTGCGGTCCTTGTGAGGTTGGAAAGATGACCAGATCAAAGCACTCCGTGAAGACTATCATGACCACCTCTTGTCCCTTTGAATTACTTCATATGAATCTCTTTGGTCCCACTCATTATGCTACACTAACCAATGGAGCATCACTCTATGGGTTCATCATTGTTGATGATTATTCTCGTTACACCTGGGTGCATATCATTACCTTCAAGACTGAAGTGCAGGGCGTCTTCAGATGATTCGCTAACCGTGCCATGACAAATTATGGCATCAAGATCAAGCACATTAGAAGCGAAAATGGCACCGAGTTCAAGAACATAGGCCTTCATGACTATCTTGATGAACTTGGTATCACTCATGAGCTATCTGCTCCCTATACTCCTGAACAAAATGGAGTCACCGAGCGCAAGAATAGGACACTCATTGAGATGGCTTGCACTATGCTTGATGAATACAAGACTCCTTGCTGGTGGCCTAAAGTAATTGATACTGCATGTCACATCATGAATCGGGTATATCTTCACAAATTCCTCAAGAAGACTTCATATGAGCTCCTTACCGACAAGAAACCAAATGTGAGTTATTTCAAAGTCTTCGGTGCTAAATGCTGGATTAGAGATCCTCATCACAGTTCAAAATTTGCACCGAAAGCACATGAAGGTTTTATGCTTGGTTACAAAAAGGACTCGCATGCCTACAGAGTCTTCAACACCTATCACAACAAGGTTGTTAAAACTGTAGAAGCGCGGTTTGATGAAACTAACGGCTCGCAAAGAGAGCACCTGCCTCCTGTGCTAGATGAAATGCCTCCTGAGGAATCTATCAAGATGATGGGCACTGGCGAAATAGTGCCCAATTAAGAAATAGCTAAAGAAGAAGTGATCATTCCCCATCCTGAAGAAACTGCTACTCCTGAAGAAAATGACTCCGAGGAAAATGCTCAACCTCAACGAGGCCCTCGTCTAGCTCATCCATGAGTGGCCAATGAAGTGCAGATTGAGAAGACCCTCGACAACTTCAATGCACCTGGTCCATCACCCGCTCAAGGGCTTCACATCTTGCTAACTTTTGTGGGCATTTTGCTTTTGTCTCTATTACAGAGCCCACCAAAGTTGATGAAGAATTTCTGGAGCCTGAGTGGATTCAAGCCATGCAAGAAGAATTGCAACAATTCGAGCTCAACAATGTGTGGGAGCTTGTGAATCGACCTGATCCACGCAAGCACAATATCATCGACACTAAGTGGATCTATCGGAACAAGCAAGATGAAAATGGCCAAGTGGTAAGAAATAAGGCACATCTTGTAGCACAAGGCTACACACAGGTTGAGGGTATTGATTTTGGTGAAACATTTGCACTTGTTGCTAGGCTTGAAGCTATTTGTATATTGCTTGTATATGCTAACCATCACAATATTCTCTCATATCAAATGGATGTGAAAAGTGCATTCCTCAATGGTAAGCTTGAGGAAGAAGTATATGTTGCTCAACCACCAGGTTTTGAGGATCCAAGGCATCCGTACAAATTCTCCAGACTGAAAAAGGCTCTCTATGGCCTCAAGCAAGCCCACAGGCTTGGTATGATACATTGAAGGAATTCCTAAAGAAAAAAGGGTTTCAAACACTACAAAAGAAATACACTTCCGTGATGATACGTGTTTGTCATAGTAGGTCGCGTTTTTTGTCATGCATGTACATCCATGACGATAAATCGCGCGTCACAGAAGTGCTTTCGTCAAGGGTGACCGACACGTGGCATCCACCATAACGGAACACCGTTAAGCTATCGGGTTGGGTTTTGGATCCGATAACCCATTAACAGCCCCGACCAATGGGGATTTTCCACGTGTAAAATCATCATTGGCTGGAGGAAACACGTGTTGGCTCATCGTTGGGACAGATGTCATCCACTCATTGGACAGAAGACGCCTATGATACGTCGACACGTGGCACAGCCCAACAGAGGCCCATTCCTGTGAAAAGGCCGGCCCATTTGACTTGGTCAAAAGGTGGCGGGCCGGCCCATGGAAAGCATGTTAACGGCCTGTTCGCATATAGCCCATTTACAGCCCGCTAACCCAAGGCTCATTACGACCTATCTGAATTAGGCCCAGTAGCGTCATCTGGGCCATCCAATATGATTCCAGCCCATTTTCACTTCTGGCCCATTGAAAGAACATGCGGTGCCCCCATGTTTGGTTTTGGTAATTGATGACAATCTCTATGGACTAATGGTTGCCTTGAGTTTTATTTGAAGGATTTGTCCATAGGCTTTTCTTGGAGTCCATTTGTTGGTTTCAAGGAGAGTTTGTGATGACCAAGGTGCCATTCAAGGAATTACCTAAAGATTGGTCATGTGAGAGGTTGATCAAGACTAAGTCAAAGAGTGAATCACGTTGATCAACACACAAAGCATAGAAGATGTACCGAGAGGGATCAAGCGATCCCATGGTATGGTAAGCATTGTCAATTACGGTTTGTGTACTAACCCATGATCTTTGTGAGAGTTCTTTGTGGGGTTAGGTTGTGGTGTGCAAGTTCAAGTGAAGCATCATGAAGAGATCAAATGTTTGAAGCGTGCCATCCATTGTGGTGACAATGGACTTGTGAATATGTGCGGAAGAGTGGCTCACCCATAGTGGAGTATGGGGGAGCAATCAACTAGTCTTCATCGAGCCAACGCAATCAAGAAAGGTGGTCCAACTTGAGGGAGTCAAGATCGTCATCATCTAGCTCAAGTGGACCATGTGCAAGGCAAAGGTTTGCCCTTGATAGGTTTTCTATTTTACCGGTCTCATGATGGTAGTTGGGAGATCGGGTTTTAGGATCGATTGCCGTACTATCAAGGGGGGCACTCGATGAGTAACTTGATCATATCATTCGTAGAGAGCTCAAACCATTGCATCCTTGCATCAACTTTATTGGTTCTTGTTTGGTTCTTCTCCTTGTGAGATTTGGAGCTTATGGTCATTTTCTTGACAAGCTCAAGCTCATCGAAAACGGAGTTCACATGCATCTTCTATGATGTTTTCGATGTTGGAGGTTCTGCCGGTTCTTCTCTGTTGGAGGTTTCTCTCCTCTTTTTGTTAGGCATACCTCCCCTGCCTCTTCTTACTATATCCAACTGTCTTGTTTCAAACAAGCTTGAGTTTGCTCAATTCAGAGCTCATATGAAGAAGTTATGGCAATTCTGTTTTTCTCCCTGCGGTAGTAGCGCGGTGGCAGCGGTAGTACCGCTTGTAGCGTCAAGCGGTAGTACCGCTCCAGTACTTCTCTACTACCGCCTCGATTTTGGGTCTGCTCTTTTCGTGTCGGGTTTACCAGTAGTTGCATGGCAGTAAGGCACGACAGTTCCGCCTATAAGCGGTAGTACCGCCCCGATTGGGTGGTAGTACCGCCTATAAGTGGTAGTACTGCTCCGGTCGGGCGGTAGTACCGCTACTGCATTACTTCCGCCGTTCTCTGCTCTGCCCTGCCTCGTTTGGTCCCTACCGCTGGGGTGAGCGGTAGTACCGCTTATAAGCGGTACTACCGCCCCAAGGTTCATGTTTTATTGCTCCTTTTTCCTGCTTCTACCGCCCGAGCGGTAGTACTGCTCGAGAGCGGGCTAAGCACATAACGGTTGGATTTTCCCCTCCTATAAAAGGGGGTCTTCTTCCCCAATGAACCTTATCCATTGAGCTCGTGTTCTTCCCCCATTGTTGACCTTCTCCAAGCTTGATATCTCTCAATTCCTCCATGGATTCTTGCTAGTTTTTGAGGGAAAAGAGAGAGGAGATCTAGATCCACATTTCCACCAATCACTTTCTCCTCTATGTGAGGGGAACCCCTTGGATCTAGATCTTGGAGTTCTTGGTGTTCTCCTTCTTGTTCTTCCTCTCATCTTCCTCCCGAGCATTAGTTGCTTCGGTGGGATTTGAGAGAGAAGGACTTGGGCACACCGTGTGCCCTTGCCATTGCATTTGGTGCATCAATTTGAGTTCTCCACGTGATACGTGGAGGTTACAAGTTGAGAAGCTTATTACTCTTGGGTGCCTGGTACCCTTGAGCTTGTTACTCTTGGGTGTTTTGGACACCCTAGAGCTTGTTCCTCTTGGGTGCCTTGGCGCCCTAGACGGTTGGTGTTGTTCGGAGCTCAATAATTATGGTGTAAAGCTCCAGGCAAGCGTCGGGGTCTCCAATTAGGTTGTGGAGATCGCCCCAAGCAATTTGCGGGTACCGGTGACCGCCCCCAAGGGTTGCCAAAGTGTACGGGTTCGGTGACCGCCCCCAAGGGTCGCCATTTGTACGGGTTCGGTGACCGCCCTCAAGGGTCCCTTAGTGGAATCACGACATCTTGCATTGTGCGAGGGCGTGAGGATATTACGGTGGCCCTAGTGGCTTCTTGGGGAGCATTGTGCCTCCACACCGCTCCAAACGGAGATTAGCATCCGCAAGGGTGTGAACTTCGGGATACATTGTCGTCTCTGCATTCCTCGATTATCTCTTACCTGAGCCCTTTACTTATGCACTTTACTTTGTGATAGCCATATTGTTCTTTGTCATATATCTTGCTATCACATAGTTGCTTATCTTGCTTAGCATAAGTTGTTGGTGCACATAGGTGAGCCTAGTTGTTTTAGGTTTTGTGCTTGACAAATTAACCGCTAGGTTTATTCCGCATTTGTTCAAGCCTAAATCGTAATTATTTTAAAGCGCCTATTCACCCCCCTCTAGGCGACATCCTTGATCTTTCACCCATGTATGGCCCATAACGTCTTTCGGCCCATATGAGGCCCTTTGTAACTCTTGGCCCATTAACGGCTCGTGGTGAAACTGGCCCGTAATGAACAGTGTATCACTTTACACCCATTAACGACCCGTGGTGAAACTGGCCCGTAATGAACAGTGTATTACTTTATACCCATTAACGGCCCATTATTTCATTGGGCCATTTCCAGCCCATGTTATCTTTCGACCTTCTCAAAGCCCATTAATTCTTGGGCTCATTTCCAGCATTCGATTACTTACGGCCCGTTACTGTCATTTTCTGCTTGTGGGCTAAATTCAGCCCGTGGTTACAGTCGGCCCGTTTGTGGTCCGTTAATACGTTGGGGCGTTTTCATAGTGTCATCAAATACGAGCTATTAACGATGGCCCGTTATGGTCGGCCCATGAACGGACGATTCCAACTCTAGCCCGTTTACGGCCACAATGCGGTCTGTTATTGGCCCATGTTTGGCCAATCGATCATACGACCCGTATAAGGCCCATTGATGATACGGCCCATAGAAGGCCCATTGTTTCTATGGCCCGTAGAAGGCCCATTGTTTCTACGGCCCGTAGAAGGACCATTGTTTCTATGGCCCGTAAAAGTTCCACTGCTTCTACGGCCCGTAGGAGGCCCAATGTCACTATAGTAAATATTAGCCCATGGTTATTGTGGCCTAGTTTTAAAAAATAGGTTATTGCAGCCACTAGCAAACCACGGAAAAAGAGTTGCAATGACTACAAGCAAACAAATAAACAAGACAACAAGGAAATAAATAAGCAAGCAACTTACGCTAGGCTATCACGGCTATAACACATATTAAATCCACTGGGCATCAAAGTTCGCCACTAGTGCAAATAAACGCGCCGACAAAAGAATATACAAAACTGAGAGCACTTCAGAAGGCACTAGGCCTGGCCAGGTCGGGCCCCCCAAACAGCCGAAGAAGCTGAGTAGACCTTAGTTGTGTCAACGATAGATGCATCAACAGTAGATGTATGGCATGATGGTGCGCATGGCAGTCCTCTGACATCTTCATTGCATCTTTGACTTCAAGTCAGAGCTGAGCTGAAGCAAGCCTTTCCGCTTTAAGTTGAGACTGAAGAAGTCGAACTGATTGAGGCAGCGATTGCATAGAGGTTGTCTCACACCTGCTGGTGAGTAGCTTCAACTCACTGTCTTCATCAAGACAGGACCTTGGGGTCATCTCGCTGTCCTCAAGATGGTTTGGCTCACTATCTTTCCTAAAGTTCTGCCTGGCGTAAGAGATACGACTCTGAAAGAGAAACAAGGAGACACGTAACAGGTTTCACAATTATATAAGCAAATAATGGATCTGTTCTGTATAAGGAACATGTTTTTACAACTACAATTTGAAACTAGTAGTTGTTGCAAACATCCAATCAGATGTAAACAACAAAGCAAACAGCAGTGGAGGAAATGATGCCTATCCAAATCTATACTAGAACAAAGTTTGAAGGCTTGAGAAGGATGAACGTACATTACATGTTAACACGGGCTGGATGTCGGTGTCAAAACCGGCAGATCTCGGTAGGGGGTACCGAACTGTGCGTCTAAGGCTAATGGTAACAGGAGACAGGGGACACGATGTTTTACCCAGGTTTGGGCCCTCTCGATGGAGGTAAAACCCTACTTCCTGCTTGATTGATCTTGATGATATGAGTATTATAAGAGTTGATCTACCACGAGATCGTAGAGGCTAAACCCTAGAAGCTAGCCTATGATTATGATTGTTATTGTCCTACGGACTAAACCCTCCGGTTTATATAGACACCGGAGGGGGCTACGGTTACACAAAGTTGGTTACAAAGAAGGAGATCTACATATCCGAATTGCCAAGCTTGCCTTCCACACAAAGGAGAGTCCCATCCGAACATGGGACGAAGTCTTCAATCTTGTATCTTCATAGTCCAACAGTCCGGCCAAACTATATAGTCCGGCTGTCCAAGGACTCCTTAATCCCGGACTCCCTCAGTAGCCCCTGAACCATGCTTCAATGATGATGAGTCCGACGCGCAGATTGTCTTCGTCATTGCAAGGCGGGTTCCTTCTCCGAATACTCCATAGAAGATTTTGAACACGAGAATCGTGTCCAGCTCTGCAAAACAAATTCCACATACCACCATAGAGAGCACAATATTCCACAAACCTAATCTGCTGACAACTTTTCATAGCGTGACGTCATGCCACGGCCCGGTCTTTATTCGAACCGTTTTTTCACAACCAGCAACTGCACAGAATGCGAGGCGGTTTCCTTGACACGTCTTGTCGAAGCAGAGATCGTGTCCCCTTATCACGGGATTCTCATCAATACGGGCATGGGAAACCCAACCGTGCCATCAATCGTGGCAGTTGGGGAATAAGCGATTTTAACGGGCAAATGGGGAGGCGCACAGTTTCTACCACCTTTATAAAGAGATTGGGATCCCCCTTTTTCACCCACGCCTTCTTCTTCCTTCGCTCATCCATTCTCGCATGCTCAAGCTCCAGTGCCCCAGTTCTCACCTTCTCCGTACAGCCATTCCAAACATGTCCGGAGCGGGAGGCAAGTGGATGGCCTCCTCCGTTACGTAGGAGGACATTACGAAGCTCTGAGAGGCCGGATACTTGGCCGCGGACATCGTGCACCGGCTCCCGGACGCAGGGCAGATTGTTCGGACTCCGGAACCCCACAAGAGAGTTGTGTTCCTCGCCCACTTCATTCGCGGACTGGGATTCCCCCTCCACCCATTTGTCCGCGGGCTCATGTTTTACTACGGACTAGATTTTCATGATCTAGCCCCTAATTTCATCCTCAACATCTCGGTGTTTATCGTCGTGTGCGAGGCTTTCCTCCGCATCAAGCCCCACTTCGGCCTATGGTTGAAGATCTTCAACGTGAAGCTGAAGATAGTGGTCAGCCAGCAAGCGGAGTGCGGAGGTGCCATGGTGGGCAAGATGCCCAACGTCACCTGGCTTGAAGGCTCCTATGTGGAGATCGTGAAGGGGTGGCAATTGGGGTGGTTCTACATCACTGAGCCACGCGACTCCAATTGGGCGACAGCCTCCGCATTTAGATCCGACATCCCCATGCGGCTTACCTCTTGGAAAAGGAAGGGCTTAGCCTGGGGTGCGCCTGTGGAGCTGACCGGACTCCAGAACTGCATCAAAAATATGATAAGCAAGAAGATCAAGCTTGTCAACGTGGTCCAGGTCATGCTCTTCCGCTGGATCCTCCCATGCCAAAGACGGGCATTCAACATGTGGAACTTCGATTCGGCCAAACACCAGACGCTGCAAGAGCTCTTTGATGCGACGCACAAAGACGTCTAGAAGGTGTTGTTCAAGGCCGTCGAAGTACCTCCTCCCACCACCGAGGACCGTGGACTCAGCGCAAAGCGCCCCGCCAATCCGGTAAGCTCTCTATATTTCACCAGATGCGCCTTTCCTCAGTATGTTCGTGGGAGGAATCTAAGCCATCATACTGATTTAACAGGACTATGTGGCGACATCGGAGCGAATCGACTGTCTAGCTCCATTGCCTGAAGATCCGGCAACCGATCTCCTAACGGAGATGCTGTTTCCGGCGCCCTATGAGGTGCCGGAGAAGAAGGCCAAGAAGAAGGCCACGGGGACCAGGAAAGGTCCCCGGTGAAGGTTGTGTCGGACTCATTGTCCAAAGACATCGAGGCTCATTCCTCCAACAACAACGAGGAGGAGGAAGAGGAAAACCCCCTCCCCCAAACCGAGGGGGAGAAGAAAAGGAAGGCCGCCCCATACGGGGAGGCCGAAGGGTCCAAGAAGGGAAGGACCCTCCCTCCGGACCACTCCACAACAGCCGCCTACAATGATGAGGAGTGGTTACCTAGGGACAAGCCCCTGGCGAAGTCGTAAGTATCCAGATACCATAATACTTCTGGCATGTTTTGGCTTTATGCCTTCTTATCATGTCAAAATATATTTGTGCAGTCCGTCCAAAGCCCGCATCGACTTATCCTCCTTGGATGGGTCCTTGAGCTCGTCGGAGATGAACAGGTATTCACTCCCGACGGCCTCCACTCCCCAGCCCGCGGACGACACCGAAGTGTTGTCTCAGAGGATACCGGGCCAAGGAGAGATAGTTCTGGAGGCGCCTCAAGGCGGAACCCCCGATACCAGGCTCATGGGGGGGGGAGATCCCCATGGATTCTGATGAGGGGGGTGGCAGTAAGCTTGGCCCCCAGCCGGATACTGCACCGGAACCTCCAGTGGTTCCGGATTCAGGCAGGCAGCCCCTCGCTAAGGGGGGCAAGCTGCCTATGTCGATGACCTCTGTTCATCCAGAGGCATCAGATAACTTGGTGGAAGCGCTTCAGAGCGGTTCCCTTGATGAAGAACACCGTACTCTTATGAGTACGGTGATTGCGAAGGTTCAGTCCGCCAAAAGCGGATTGACCGAAGCCTGCGCCAGCCTTCTGACAGGCTTTGAGGTAAGTAATTAAATTATGAGGAAGTATCACCGTATAGACAGTAGCCCCTGATGCTCTGTTTGGTGTTCGGAAAGAAAGGCCGAACAGAGGATCAAATATTATTCCCAGGAGTCTAATCATATTATGTCTATGTGAATAAGCAGGTGTCGCTGCTGGCCGCCGCCGCCACTGCAGAATTCTCCGGACTGAGGCAGAACCTGGGGCGGGCCAAAGAAGAGCTCGGCCTTGTGAAGAGGCAGCTCGAGGAGAACAAGGTAAGTGATACCCCGTCTGAATGTTATATAAAGGAAAAAAATGTTGATGCTAATAGAAGCATGAATTTTAATAGGGGCCACGACCGAGGTGGTGGCCCTTAAGAAGGCGTTGTCCGAGGCCAAAGACAAAGCGGCCAAGGAGCACACCGAGCGCGAAAAACAAGAGTCTCAGGTTGATGAGGTCCAGCAAGAGCTCCAGGATTTCGTCAAAAAATTCGAGTCCTTGGAGCGTGACTCCAAGATGCAAGAGTCGGAGCTTGCGAAGGCCCATCAGAGCGCGCAAGACGCCAAGGTCGAAGCCCAGAAGGCCCTCCTGGAAATTGAGGCGACCAAGAAGATAGCTGCGGGTAAGGCTTTCATTATGCAAAGCAAGGATGTGAAGGAGACTTTCCTTTTACTTACCCGAACTTGGAGCTCTCAAGGAGCATTCGCAGATCTGCCGCACAGCATCTCTGATGCCGCAGAGTTCTATCGGACTGAGGAAGGGAGCTCGATGGATAAGCTATTTTGGTCCCAGTATATTGGGGCTGAACATCCGATGCCCTTGAGCGACCAGCTGAAGCAACTGGTCGAACTTCACAAGGCGGCTGAACTAGCCATGAAGGACTTCATAGTCCGGCTGTGGCCTGGCGAGCCCCTACCCAGCAGCTACTTCGGCCTTGTCAAGCGGATGGTGAATGCCTGTCCGCGGCTTGATGTCATTAAGCGGTCCGTCTGCATTGAGGGTGCACGCAGGGCCTTGGCCCATGCGAAAGTGCACTGGGGGAAGATGGATGCCGAGAAGCTGGTGACAGAGGGGCCGCCGAAGGGCAAGGAGCATCGCCACCCCAAACAGTACTATGATAATGTCATTAAGGGTGCCCGCCTTGTGGCGGATGAATGTACTAAGGATGTACTATTTGAATGAATGTACTCATGTCATCCTATAATATGAAAACCAGTTCATGTGCGCTATATGGCGCTTGTTAATTTAAAATATTACCTTCTGTGCGGCCGTTTATAAAATCTTGAGAGTTGGCTAGTCGTCGGCTTCTGCCCCCATGTAACTAGTACTGGGGTGTTCGGGATAAATATAAACACTCTTTATCCAAAATTTTGGTCCTTGTAAGGAGGTGTTTAGCGCCGCGAACAAGGCAATCAGACTATATAGCTTTATCGCTCTCACTTGGCCATAGAAGTCTACAATTTTAAATTTTGGCAAAGCCCCTAGTATCCGGAAGGCCGGACTCGGGGTGCTATACACGCCTAAATCGAACGAGGCCGATTCCTCGCCTGAAGCGGAAAAAAACTTTAAGGATTTGAGACCTCTCGAACAGCGACCAGCTCTCGCCTTATCATGATAGTCAATTTTCGGCTTTCTCTACTGAGGTGCTCGTCCGGAAGAACCAGGACACAATCGCAGTAGTTCTCCCTGTGCTACCTTAGCCGATATAGCGGAACGTAAGGTACCAAAACATAGGAGCCGGGCAAACCCAACTATTGACCCAAGACATGATTCGGAGCTGATGCATATAATGCTATAAGTTCGGGGTGCCGCACTGTCGAAAGTGTTCGGACTTTTCTTGCCATGTTATGGGGTATACTGAGGCCCCTGGCGAACTAAACATAACAAAGTGTACGGGTGTGGTTTGTAGTAAATAAGCAGTAAAGGAAAGGGGTAAATAAACATAATAGTAAGCTGACGTTGTACACTATTTTCCCTTGTTATTCAAATGATACGTCAAAGCGTATGTATACAAGTAGTGCGATAAGCAAAATATGACTGTTTGACACATCCTGACCAGGAGCGAGCTGTGTGCGGGTATGTAAAACAGGTATAACGATCGTTATCAGAGACCACCTCAGGATTCCCTTGGACGCCCCCGCTTCTTGTATTCTTGGTGTGTTCGTCCCGCTATGTGTCCGATAGTCAGTCTATCGGAAGAGCCTCCCGAAGATGGAGACCTGAAAGAAAAAGGGTGTAAAGATGCGTGGGTCCTGGGGCGGTTGAACCGCATTGTGGACCGTGTTATAGCCATACCTCCGCCTATGCCCATGGTATTTTAAGTGCATAATTATGTACGCGCGGAAAAAATTTCGCCGCTTGACTGAGGCTGGGGCGGAGGCCGAATTGCTAGTCGAGCTTTGGTAGTGCCGGATAATCCTGTTGCGAGGTACTCCGAACTCGCTTGACGGTGTTCGGGTTATTTTACCGCCGAATTGGTTGTTTGCCTAAGAAGGCTGTTTTGTACTTCTGCCGCAAGGGCCGCAGTGTGCTGTTCCGTACAGAGTGAGCGCTCTGTGTTTCCATTAACTGCTATAACCCCGCGATGTCCTGGAATTTTGACCTTGAGGTGTGCATAATGCGGTACCACATTGAATCTGGCAAATGCGGTTCGTCCGAGCAGTGCACGATAGCCACTGCGGAAGGGGACGATATCGAAGATTACCTCCTCACTTCGGAAATTGTCCGGAGATCCAAAGACCACTTCCAGTATGATTGAGCCCGTGCAACAGGCCTCCACACCTGGTATGACACCCTTGAAGGTGGTTTTTGTGGGCTTGATCCTTGAGGGGTCGATGCCCATTTTGCACACGGTATACTGATAGAGCAGGTTCAGGCTGCTGCCACCGTCCATGGGGACTCATGTGAGATGGAATCCGTCGATGATGGGGTCAAGGACCAATGAGGCCGAACCGCCATGACGGATGCTGGTAGGATGGTCCCTGTGATCAAAAGTGATCGGAGAAGAGGACCATGGGTTGAACTTTGGGGCGACTGGCTCCATCGCATAGACGTCCCTTAGTGCGCGCTTCCGTTCTCGCCGGAATATGGGTTGCGTATATCATTGAGGGAGTCCTGGATTAGGGGGTATCTGGACAGCCGGACTATATACTTTGGCCGGACTGTTGGACCGTGAAGATACAAGACTCAAGACTTCGTCCCGCGTCCGGATGGGACTCTCCTTTGCGTGGAAGACAAGCTTGGCGATCCGGATATTAGATCTCCTTCTTTGTAACTGACTCTGTGGAAATCCTAGCCCCCTCCGGTGTCTATATAAATGGGAGGGTTTAGTCCATGGAGGGACAATCATAATCATCATAGGCTAGCTTCTAGGGTTTAGCCTCTACGGTCTCGTGGTAGATCAACTCTTATAATACTCATATCATCAAGATCAATCAAGCATGAAGTAGGGTTTTACCTCCATCGAGAGGGCCCGAACCTAGGTAAAACATCGTGTCCCTTGCCTCCTGTTACCATTAGCCTTAGACACACAGATCGGGACCCCCTACCCGATATCCACCGGTTTTGACACCGACATTGGTGCTTTCATTGAGAGTTCCTCTGTGTCGTTGCTGCAAGGCTTGATGGCTCCTTCAATCATCAACAACGACGCAGTCCAGGGTGAGACTTTTCTTCCCGGACAGATCTTTGTGTTCGGCGGCTTCGCACTGCGAGCCAATTTGCTTGGCCATCTGGAGCAGATCGACAGCTACGCCCCTGGCCATCAGGTTAGGTTCGGAAACTTGAACTACACGACCGATATCCGCGGAGATATGATCTTCGACGGATTCGGGCCTATGCCAGGAGCGCCGAACAGTCACGATGAGCACGGCTTAGACCTTCTGTCGGACAATGCTCGGGATATCGCACCTGCAGAAGCTCCGGATCTAAATTTGGGGCAGATTGCGTCGTCCGAGGACGGGTGGATGGACCCCGCCCCGGAGGCTGCACTCCAATCGGCAGTAGAGCCGAACACAGACTTCACCCCCAAGGAAGCCTGGGTCTCCAGACCCCTGGAGTTGTGTCCTGTTGTAGGAACCAGACCGCGCGCCCCCGAGCCCGCCAATTCTGGCTGGGCTCCAGTAATGGAATTCGCCGCTGCGGATATCTTCCAGCACCCGCCCTTTGGTGACATGCTGAACTCATTTAAGTCTCTCTCTTTGTCAGGAGACTCTTGGCCAAACTATGTCCGGCTCAAGGGGGAAGAAGGTGACGAAGAAATTCGTTGCCCACCCACCACCCACTTCATAGCCACTGTCGACGATGTAACAGACATGCACATCTTTGACTCCGATGACACCGACGGCATGGACGTCGGCGCAGGGGACGATTCTGAACCACGGCCCACGGGACGCTGGACTGCCACCTCATCATATGATATATATATGGTGTACACACCTAAGGAGGACAACGGCGACAAAACGGAGGATAAAACTATAACGCCCCGGATCCGATGCGCCAGGTGCCTGCCAGTTATTCGCTGTTGTTGCCGTGTCATTTGCTTGTGTGTTGCTTTTATCATGTCATCATGTGCATTGCATTGCATACATGTTCGTCTCATGCATCCGAGCATTTTCCCCGTTGTCCGTTTTGCAATCCGGCACTCCTATGCCCTCCGGCGTTCCCTTTTCGTCTCCTGTTGTGAGTGGGTGTTAAACTTTCTCGGAATGGACCGAGGCTTGCCAAGTGGCCTTGGTATAGCACCGGTAGACCGCCTGTCAAGTTTCGTGCCATTTGGAGGTCGTTTGGTACCCCAACGGTTAACCGGGTAACCGTAAAGCCTCCTTCTCTTTGCAGCCCAACACCCCTTCCAAACTAGCCCAAAACCCATCTAACTCCACTACATGCTCTCGGTCGTTCGATCACGATCGTGTGGGCGAAACCCGCTCCTCATTTGGACTCTCCTAGCTCACAGAAATCTATTTATAGCCCCCTCCCCCGAATTCGCGGTCTAATCCACCCTAACCCTACCTTTTTTCGTCCCCACCGCCACCGGACACGTCCGGCCGCAGCCGGACACGTCCGGGTCGCCCCGCCGCCGCCACGTGGCGCGCCGCCATTCGCCGAGCCCCGCGCCCACTTCCCCACGCCGCCGTGGCCCGCGGAGCCCATCCGGGGCCC